>NW_024349800.1:28335316-28882909 GCF_902729225.1 Pteropus medius
GGCCTCATGGAACTCACATTCTAATGATAGAGATGGACATCAAATAAGTAATCACATGTATAAACATAGCAGTGAATGATTTGTAGTAAAAGAATACACTGACACACAGAATATGGAAATAAGACCTCATCTTAAATAAGGAAATGATTAACACTGGAACTTAAAGGATGAACTAACCAGATGAAGGCAGAGGGGGGAATATCTCAAGTGAAATACAATGGCATTTGCAAAGGCCTTGAGGCTGTAAGAAACATGAAATTGTTCAGAAACCTAAAAAGGCCATGGCCATTGTAAGCCATAGGACTCTTTTTCCCTTCCTAAAAGCAATGTGAAGTACTGGGTATAATATGATCAGTGGAGGAAAGATCCATAATTGTTTGCCTGGCTGCTTTTTTTTTTTTTTTTATTTCTTTACAACAGGTAACTATCAGCTAATTAATAAAAGCCTCTGGGCATAAAATTGAGGCAGTAGGACTTATGACTAATTACTCATAATGAAGATGAGAGTCAATAAGCTGGGAATATCCACTAAAAACTTCTTAAATTTCAGCTATAGCAGACTAATCTTGTATACCTAGAAAGTTATGCCTCGTTTATGGAATATGCACCCTGGTCTCTGCTGACATCTCTGGGACCATTTATGACAAGACTGTCTCTTCTCTGATTGTACAGTGGCCCAGAGTCTTAGGCAACCATTAAGCTACGAGCCTAACTTTTATTTTTTTTACCCTCCTTAAGATATACTAGCCTCTGCCAGAAGAGGAAGATTGTGAGGCCTGCCCTCTCCTAAGAGCAAGGTCCTTCCCACCCATCACAGACTCGCCTTTATGAGCCAAAGGATGAAGAAAGGAGAATAAAAGGTAAGTTTGCTTTCCTTAACTTGCATATATGTGTTCTTTATCTTTAGGCACCAATCAAAATAAAAGCTCTGGGAATGATCAAGAAAAAGATCTCGAACTTCAGTGACAGTTTTCAGAATCAATTGCGTAATCAGATTTGCATCTTTAAAAGATGCTTCAGACATCAGGAAGTGGAAAAATTGAAAGCATGAGTATATACAGAGAGAATACTTTGGAGGCCATAATAGTTATCTGACAGTTTTGATTAGAGAAAGAAAGAAGTAGGCAGTGAGAGCATATGTATTATCTTGGATACTTTGAGTTTTAAATGTTTTTGAGGATCTAAGCGAAAATGCTGAATAGGTGTTTGCTTGTACGAAGTTCAGAAAACAGTTTTGGAACAAATATGAATTTGTAGGTCATTAGCATCCAGATGAACCTGTTTTTAATAGCATGGATACATTCTCAATGCAATAAAAGTGTTACAATAAATAAATTTCCCACTTTTATATGAGAAACTATGAGCATAAAAATATGCACAGAGACACAAACACAAAAAGTGACTCGGACACTATAACTGATCTCAAAACCCCACTGAAAGAAACTTCCACTTGCCTTAGTCTACAGGCTTTGGTTGTTGTTAAACTAAGGGGAGCAGTGTTTATTTTTATAGTATTTGTAATAATAATAGAGAATCCTTATAAGTAATTGAGTTATAAAGAGAATATTTATGATTTAAAAGTTCAAAAACACATTTCATTCACTATTTAAGATAGTCTGAGAAACACAAGCTTATTTGTATTTTTCTTTAAAAAATGCATTTGTTTTTATCCATGTCATACTCAGTTAATTGATAGAAGAATTTTTATACATATCAATCCAATGAGTCAAAAATACTTTAAAAGTAATTCTATGAAATTTTCTGTCTTCCTTTATTCTTTCAGAATGAGTGAGCTACCTTCCTAAAACTGATTTTAGATATCACCTAAAATAAAAGAAACATAAAACCTGATACTTGAAGTTATTACTTTGGCCTTAGATGAGCTAATTTAGGATAATCATAGTTATACAGTATGCAGACCATCATTTTTCATTAGTCTTTTAAAATTGTAATAATGAAGGAATCTATGATTAGTTTCTCTTCTCCTTAATCAATCTTTATGCTGTCTAAAAATTACTGTCTACAAATTATGCCACAAAAGTCACCCAAGTCTTGTACTCCCCTGGATCAATTTTTGAGTGTCACGATATTTATTTGCAAATATGGCTAGAGGCTTCTAGCATTAGTTTTTCTCAGAAATCATTATTGCAAAATTAGCTGCCTGTGACTGAAGGTAATAGCAGCTGAAATGATTATTGAATTGATGAAATAAATTACTGGTGGAATCTTTGCATCCAACACTCAAATCAGCCATTAACTGCAATACAAACTTTATCTCCTCAGTTTAAGTTAGGATATCCAAGTATTTAATCAATTATTAAATCAAATAGGTAGTAAGACCTAGCCTTATAAATACTTGGTTATGACCCAATCTGAAATACATGAGCAGATGAGCAGATAACTAATTTCCTTGAGACAAAGTAACTTACTAAAACCATTGCTTGAAATTTATCATATCTTATTTTTTTCTATCTAAATAAAATAAAATTTAATTTATTTAAAACTTTTCATTTATTTGTCTGCCTTTTCATTGGAATAGCATACAAAATTATTTGTCTGGTCATATGTTTGGCAAATGTGGAGGATAATCATGATGGTTTCATTTCCTGGTGCAGTTGCTTCAAATGTGTTCTAGGATATGAAGCAAAAAATAATAATAATAATTAATGCTTCATACTAACACTGCTAGATAGCCCAGCCAGAGATATAGATATACACTTCTGCTTCTAAAGTATTTCCTTTTAAAATGTGGGCTGGCATAAGGAGGCTCTTTTAAATGCATTCTTGAATCGCATGTTCAGAACTAAGGAAATGTATCTCAAGAGAAGAAGAGTGATAGGGAAAGACAAACAGGGAATAAACAAATAAGTTTTGTCAGTACACATCAGGACTGTCTAGAACAGGGAGACATGGACATGGGGGCTATAACTATTAATAAACAGTGAGTCTGGAAAAGACTCTTCCAGACTTTCTAATTTCTTTTGCTCTAACCTGTGCTTAGGATGGCATTTTTCTTTTACTTTAAAAAGTATTTTACTTTTTGTTTGGAACTTGTAGTACCTACAATATAATAATTTAGATATGTTTGGCTGATGTATATATATTTTAACTTGTATTATAGTATATTGTTATAATTGTTTGATAATTAGTTATTATCGTTAATCTCTTACTGTGCCTAATTTATAAATTAAACTATCATATGTATATCTTTATCATAGGTATGTAAGTAAAGGGAAACACTATAGATAGTGTTCCGTACTATTTGAGGTTTCAAGCACCCACTGGGCATCATGGATTCTATCCGCAGATAAGCGGGGACTACTATAAAATGAAAACTCCGTGCTCTGGAGTGCCTAGTGCTTTCACAGCATTCAAATCACATCCTGAAGAGAAAGTATTATTTGCCCCATAAGAAACGAGACCCTTCTCTTTTGCCCAATTTTCTAATCCAATTACTTTTTCTAATCGTCGCAGCATCATGACACCTGATAAGGCATTCATTTTACTTGGATCGTTCAGAGTAAGGATGCCAATGCCATTGTATTGCTTCTGAAGGTCAATAGATCCACCAGGAAACTGCTGAAGATTTTTTTTTTTACTTCTTCCTCATGGTCCCATGAGATGTATATAAAGTGACAATCCTGTTTGATATAGCAGCTTTGTCCTTATAGACATAGATGATGTCTTCAAAAGACTTCTTGCCATTTTCTGTGTTGGTTCCATTCCTCTTTGCAAGCTTTTTTCTCTTACTGGACTGGTGATCGCTGCCTGTGCCCCACCTGACTGTTAAGCTAATGTGCATTAAGTAACTACTATATACCAAGAAGAACAATGAGTGCTGGTACAATAGTAATAAAAAGGAACGTTCTCACCTTCAAGAAATCACAATCTAGAAATGAAGATAAACAAAGAATACTTGTAATTGGAATAAATGTATACACAGTGGGACTAGGAAACACAGGAGACTCTGGGAGCTCTTCAGAAAGGCTTTCCCAGAGGAGTATTGCATAAGATTAATAATATAGTTCAGATACTTTCTTTTTCAGTCTCTCTCTGATCCTCTGGACATGCCATTTAGATGCCACATGTGTTTCCTTGCCCTGCCTTTTTAATTCTCCTTCACCTTTTCATCCATCCCCCACGTTCCCTCCCCTTTGGCAACAATAACTTTGTTCTCGGGTTCTGTGAGTCTGCTTTTGTTTTGTTTTGTCTTGTTTTGTTTTGTTTTGTTTTGATTTTTTGGATTCCACATATCTGTGAAATCACACAGTATTTGCCTTTCTCTGTCTGACTTATTTCACTTAGAAAAATATCCTCTGGGTCCATCCATGTTGTCATAAATGGCAAGAATTTATTCTCTTTTATTTCTGAGTAATATCCCTGTGTGTGTGTGTATCAGTTCTTCATCCATTCATCTATCTTCCATATCTTGGCTATTATAAATGATACTTCAGTGAACATAGGAGTGCATATATCTTTTTGAATTAGTGTTTTTGTTTCCTTCAGATAAATACCTAGAAGGAGAATCCCTGGGTCGTATGGTAGTTCTAATTCAGTTACTTTTATATGCATATAAGAAACATTTCCTTTTAGAACTAATGATTTGCTCATGGGCCTCAAATCATTTTATTAACCATGGCCAACTCACTGATCTGATTTGCTATGAAGGATATGGAATCTGAGGCCTTGTTCTTTTCTTTTTGAGTTATATTGCTTACCTGTTGCTGTATAACAAATTCCTCACCAAAAAAAAAAAAAAAAAACAGCCACTTAAAACAACAAATATTTATTATTTTACACATTTTCTGAGATTCAGGAATCTGAGAATTGCTCAAGTGGGTGATTCTGGCTCAGAAAATCTCACAAAGTGTAGTCAAGCTAACAGCTAGGGCTATGATTGGTTAGGGCTAGAGGATCTACTTCTAAATTCTTTCGTGTTGCTGTTGGCAGAAAAGTTTAATTGCCACATGGGCCTCTTCATAGAACTGTTCATGATCTGGTAGTTCACCTCCCCCAGATTGAGTGATCATAGAAAATCAGAGAGAATGTCCAAGATGGCAGCTACCATACTTTAATAATCTAATCTCAGAGGTGGCATACTATCACTTTTGCCATATTCTGTTGGTCACATAGGCCAAACATAGTAAAATGTGAGAGATCACATAAAGACATGACTACCTAGAAGTATAAATCATTGGGAGCCATCTTGGAAGCTGGTTAGCACGAGTCAAACCAGAAAGCCCCAAAGTCTAAACAGTCTGTGATGCAAGCATATTTTTAAACTTTTTTAAAAGTTTAAAACTGAAAAGGAGTTAAATATATAATCTACTCATCAGATTCAGAGTGGAGGTAAGACTAAGTAAATAAAACCTCATATTTAGTCTAAAATAGCACTTTGAGTTTTCCTTATTTACTTTCATCTGTGCTTGAGTTATTTATACATTGTGTGATCTCAAAAGAATTCTAGACACGCTTATCTCAAAAAGCAATCTCATCTGATGACCTCTTATTCTTCTGAATAACTTAATAATCTGACTGTGGCGATAATAATGTTTTGTAAAATGGTGTATTAGAGGAAATTATATACATACATACATACATATACATGTATATACATACATATACATATATATATGAGAGGGAAAGGATTTGACCATTAAAACTCTAAATAAATATCTACAATAAATGCAAACCCAATTGCAAACATGAAAACCATCATTCTGAAAGATTCAGAGTAAGTCAATTTAGTCTAGTTTGTTGCAGGTTACAGAATTTTTAGAGATCTTTCTGGGTTTCATTGTTATGACCCCTAAGAATATGTCTGTAGACTGACAAAAAGTACTACTAAGAAAGGGTTTAAGAGAGAGAATATGGATATACAATATATTCTCTTGATTATATTAGATAAATCGACAATGTAATGCATTACATTTCTGAATATTTTTAATAGAAGTAAATATCAAGAAAATTAAACTGGAACATTTTTTATCACAAGCTCCATTAGAATGAGCTATAATTATATTTCAAAGGACTTTATGTAAAACAACAGTGCCCTGAATTATTTCATAATTGGCTATTAATTAGAAATATCTAGTCCTACCTGTTATTCTAAATGTGGGACAATTTTAGCAGTAGCTTTCTAGCAAAAGCAATTTACCGAAATCCCTACTTCATGAACTCATTTTGAAACATTACGTTTTGGAGCCTATTTCTACCTATAGCTTTTTGAGATTTGTGGTAAATGTTCAATCTTGCATATGATTTTATAGCTGCAATCTATGAAACCAGCAATAATATGAGATTTCAAATATGGATAGCAAATGTCAGTAGAGCACTATATAAAATCATGGAATAAAACATAAAAAGTTATTTAAGTTGCACATAAAACACCACTTTTATGTTATATTGAAATATTACTTAAACACCAGATAGTCATCAAGAATAGAAAAGTATTTTTTAAAGGAATATTTTTTAAATATAAATATTAGCATGTAAGGATACATTTATTGTTGTGTTAAATTTATTTCTAAGATATCAGACATTTTAAACAAATATTATTTTTTAAGGAAGAAAAGCCACTGCAATAAACTATGTTAAGACACATAAAGATCATGTTTTCTGCCTCAGAACCATGGTTAGGGGACAGCAGTGGTTGTTATAACAACTATGGCAGAACAACATATGGTAAGGAGAGGACCAGTTCTCCTCTTTTGTAAACATAGACCTTGATTTTCCAAGATCAAGGATACCTTGAGGGATAGCAGTTTTTTCAAGAATAGATGCAGCCATCTTTCATTTCCTCCTAATGTGAAGCTGTAGCTCACCATGTCAGTCTTAAAAATAAACTGTGGTGAAAGTGGAAATGACCTTTAAATACACCAGTCTGTTCTGGATAAATATATATATGCAAATCAATATACATCGTGTAAAAAAAAAAAAGGTAAAAAAGTTGTTCACTGACTCATTCATTCACATTTTAAAGCAATGCATCCTAGTAATATCTGTATTAGCAGTTTATGAAACATTTATAAACATATATGTAACTTGATTTTGCTCAATAGTAATTTAACAGATATTGAGCAATTACTGCATGCTAGGCACTGCTCTCAGTGCTTTGTATTAGTTGGCTCTCTTAATCCTCACATCAAGCCTACATTAGAGAGGAGAAAACAGAAACACTAAGAGTACACATAACTCATCTAGGGCACATTGCTAGTGATGGTGAAGCTGGAGTTCAAACTTAGGAAGACTGATTCTGTATCCCCTGCTCCTACCATTTCACCACATAACAGTGCAAGGCTAACAGGCAGGAATTTGGGTTACACTGTTATTCCTACTTGAAAAATAAGTAAAACGGTATTTGAAGGGGAGTTTAGTGCAATTGTTATTAAATGGAGGAGTACAGATTTTAATCCTGATTTCCTGACACCACGTCTACTGTAACATTTTCCCTTGGATCATAAAGAGCTCATCTTCAGAGGTAATGTACACAGAAGTAACTAACTATAACACAAAGCAATCAATGATATAAAGAAATCTGTCCAGAGTGCTAATGGATTTTAGAGGAGGGGGATTATCTCTTCTAGGCATCAGGGGTCTGTGACAATGCTTTACCTACTGGGCCAATCACAAATTCAAGGAAAGTAGATATCCGATAAGCATGAGACAATTTAAGGGACTTCTGAAAACATCCATGACTCATAACTTTCACATCGGCCCATTTTGGTGCCTCAAATTACCTTTAAATAATCATTCTTAATAACCAACAGCAAAGGCTCCATAAAATACAAATATGGCACATTTCCTGGGGAGAAGAAGGGTTATAAAAATTGTATTTTAATAATGATAGCTAACATCATTCCACTCTTGTTATGAACCAGGTACTAGCCTATGTACTTCATAGGTATTCTATTTTTCCATAATTCTCAAAACATTTTGTATGATTGTTGCCATAATTATCATTTTACAGACTTAGAAATCAAGACACGGCTTTCCTCAGGCCCAGTTGCTCACACAAATGGTTCTAGGCTCCTTTGAGGAAGACTAGGAAGATAGTTACTATATGTATGTGAAGTGTTCTAGTGAGATCCACACTCCAAAATAGGTAGACCTGTCTTCATTCAAGACTGTTGGGTTGATGAATTGCTTCAGGTCTGAAAAAAATGGCTGAGGGTCCATAATTCTCAGGTTTGCTGTCTCAGGTTTGTTCTATAGTTTACCATTTCTGTAATATTTTGGTTATGTAAATTAGGGTAAGACCTTAGAGACATATTGATTTTATTCTTAGGAACTCCCTGAACAGTTAACTTAGGCAGAGATCTTTCTTGGTTCAATAGAGTTCTAATTACACCACCTACCATGTTGCCTATTATAGTAGTCACATCCACTGTTGTCACCTCCTGAGTTCAGCCAGCTGGGATTCTCTCACCCTCACTGAGATGAGATTTCAGTTCCCTCCCAACAGCATTCTTAGTGTAAAGAGAACAACAGATAAAGTGATTTTTTTTTCATTGTTTTACTCTCTTTAAAGAACCTGTGCTTTTTCTAATTAACTTATACCCTACAATCTTTGTGGAGAGAGGGACTTCTGAGATCTGTTGGGCGGGGGGTCGTAGTGAAGGTATAAGAGGGATAGAATCAAATGATAAATAAAATCCAGCAATCTTGAATTAAGATCTTCTTGAGTACACAGTGGCTAGAATCTCTGGTTAGTCCACCTTTATGAATAAATTCAATCTACATTAAATTTTATTCTTCACTTTCATATTTCAGCGAATTAAAAATCTATTTCTACAAATATTCCAGAGGTTTAGAATGATATAATTAGCAAATTCCTGCCACTTTCCTATATGTTTTCTCTATTTCTTATTCTCGTTTAGGCTTTCAGGCTTCAGAAAATGTTCATCTTGGAATTTGATTACTGACCTAATAGTAATGAGAATTGGGATAAGAGGGAACATATCAGCTATCTCCTACAAATGAGGAATAATTTATTCAGATGGGTACTCACAAAGGGTTTCTCTGGGTTTATGAGTTTAAAGTAATTCAAATTCATGGGTCTTCCCAGACCCCCTGTACCGATTGCTGGATTTTTTTTTCTTTTTTAAAAAAATTTTATTTTATTATTAGTTTCAAGTATACAGTACATTGGTTAGACATTTATATAGTTTATAAAATGATCACTCTGATGGCTCTTTCTCTCCTCTGGCTCTCCACTTAGCCATTACATTAATGCTTATTGCATTCCCTATGCCATCCATGCTCCCCATCCCCATGACCATCTATCAACTACTAATTTGTACTTCTTTAACTGTTCACCCATTTCTCTCAGCCCCCCAAACCCTCTCCCCTCTGGCCATCACCAGATCGTCCTCTATATTTGTGAGTCTTGTTTTTTATTAGTTTGTTCTTTTGTTCCTTTGATTCCGCATATAAGTGAAATCATATGGTATTTATCTTTCTCTGACTTATTTCACTCAGCATAAGAAACTCTAGGTCCATCTATGTCATTGCAAATGGTAGGATCTCATTTTTTATGGCTGAGTAATATTCTATTGTATATATGAACGATAACTGTTGATGGGCATTTAGGTTGCTTCCTTATCTTGGCTATTGTGAATAGAGCTGCAGTGAACATAGGAGTGCATAGATTTTTATGAATTGTTGTTTTGTTTGTTTGTTTTTGTTTGTTTGTTGGTTGGTTGGTTAAATATCCAGAAGTGCAATTGCTGGGTCAAAAAGTATATCCATTTTTAATTTTTTGAGAAACCTCCAGACCATTTTCCATAGTGGCTGTACCAATTTGCAATTCCACCAACAGTGTATGAGAGTTCCCTTTTCTCCACATCCTCACCAACGCTCGTTCTTTGATTTATTGATGATAGCCATTCTGACAGGTATCAGGTGATAGCTCCTTGTGATTTTAATTTGCATTTCTCTGATGATTAGTGATCTAGAACATCTTTTCATATGTGGATTTTGTTTTTTTGCTGATGACTGCATTGACTTTCATATTAGCCCTTATAAATTCACATGATTTTTTAACTCAGCATCTCAAAGAATCATTCTCTGAAGGCATTGTTTATTAATTTAATTTGTTTCTGTCCTTGTCATTGTTATTTACTGATATTAGCCCAGGGTTGGAAAACCAAAAGAATTCTTTTAATATTTGCAAATTAATTAGCAAAAAGTTTATAAATTTCATTCTGAAACTTGACAAAACAATGTATACGGTTTTTGTTTGCTGTCCTCTCATCCCATCACACTATTCTCTGTCATCAGAAGCAATTTTTATTTTGGTTTACAATCAGGAATTGTGCCTTTCACCCTATCTTGAAGATCTCTTGCCCATTCCAGGGCCAATTATTGTATTAGAATTTTTCTTTGCAAGACACAGGTGATGACATTTGGGCCAAAGTGAGCCAGAAATTATTTTATAATAAAAGCTTGTTTCAGTTAATAGAATCAAAGGAAAAAATGACATCATAACATGAATCAAAAAAGAACAGCTCCAGGGTCTAGGTAGTAAGAACTAATCAACAGTATAGTTCATGCTCTGACTTTGGGTGAATACATGCCAAACATCTTCTGTATTTAACACTTCTCAAGAATAAGGCTGATTGATTAAACTCAGGTCACAAGCTTACTCCTTGATCAAGAGAGTATAGAGCTACTTAAGTGACAGTTACATAAGGATATCAGTCAGTGAGATAATTGCTAAACAAAAATTTAGATACCATAACTAAAAGAAGTAGGATGGAAGTTGTGCAGGCAAAAGCAGTGGATGACTTATACTTGAGCCAATAAGATTGTATTTGGCCTTGAATATTAAGAAGCAATCTCTATGACTAAAAGATCTTTAAAACATAGATGAATATATTCAAATGCATGAAGGAAAAGGTGAATATAATGGTGAAATGAGAAATCTCAGCAGAGAACTAAAAATGATAAAAGTGAAAAACCAAAGGGAAGTTCTAAAACTGAAAAGTAAAATTTGTGAGATCAGACATTTACTGAATGGGCTTAATGGCAGCTAAGAATAGAATAGAGAATCCAGAGATAGATGGACATATCACATCAATTTACTTTATACAAAGACATGAAATTGAATGTGAGATATGAAAGCCCTCTCAATAAATGTTGCTGAAACAACTTGACAAATGTATGGGGAAAAATGAACCTTTTCCATTACTTAACACCAAACACCAAGATTAGTTTGAGACGGATCATAAATCAAATCTTAGAACCAAAATTATGAACTAGAAGAAAATTTACAAGAATATATTTGGGGCCTTGGGGAAGGCAAATATTTCTTAGAGACAATACTAAAAGTTCTAGTTATAAAATAAAATAAAATAAAATAAAAATAAAAAAGCATAAAATTGATTTCATTGAACTTAAAATAGTCTTCACATCAAATGAGACTTAAGAAATTGAAAATAGTCACTAGAAAAAAGTATTTGCAATATGTATATAATTTCAATTATATGTTAAGAATAAGCAAAAATAATTTCTGGTAATATAACAGAGAAAAATAGTTATCTGTAAAGGATTCAAATGAGAGTGAGGGTACTTTCTATGGAGCTGAAAATGTTTTTATGTCTTGAAGTTTTGGTTACACTGATTTATAAATTTATCAAAAACTCATTAAATTCTTAAGATGTTCATGTCACTATTTTTAAATTTTACCTCAAAAATTTTTTGAAAATTATTTTTAAAAAACTAATTTTGAATTACTTGCTATATGCCACACTCTACACAAGTAGTTTTCAATTGGCTACAGTTTTTCACCTAGTGGTCATTTAACAGTTGGGAGACGTGTTTTGTTGTCATGACTGGGCTGAGGTGCCACTGGCATCTAGTGGGTAGAAGACACAGGACAGCACTCCACAACATAGGGCAGCATTCCACAACAAAGGATTGTATGGACCCAAATGTCAGTAGTGCTGAGGCTGAGAAACCCTGCCCTACACCAAGCAATTTATATGAATTAGGTCATTTCTAAAATGTTCTTAGAAAAATCATAGGCTAAAGTTAATTGGTTATTTTGGTTACTTACACAAAACTATTCTAAGACATATCAGCATTACACTGTTTCACAGAGTAGGCAAGGGAGATCTAGAATTCAGGAGAATGGGTCACTTTTGGTGGATCCCAATATTTGCCTTAGCTTGTAATAGATCTGTCAAACTTGCTGTGGAGACAAGACTCCCATTATCCATAAATGATCCAAGAAAAATATACCAAATTCAGGTGTACTCAGGTACTAAGATTAATTTCAAATTAAAAAAATCTGATTTGAAAGGTCAGCTGTGAAGAAGAGCCACATACACTGAATTAGCATATCCCAAATGCTGCCAACAAAACTAGGTAAAAGTAGGTTTAGACAAGAAAGCAAAAATTATGATACAAAGCCAGAGACAGATCAATAATGAGGGAGACAGGAGAATTAAGGCAGGACTGGGACTGGGTTTAGGGAAATTTTCAAACCAAAGGCCAGCAGACGTTGTGACATTTTCTCTATAACCTGTAAAAATGTCAACTGACACTTGAAATGTGAGAAAACCTAAAGAAGGAACTCCTGGGTAATTGGGGCAGAGACATTATATCTTCCAATGAAAATAATATTGTACCTAGAGATATGAGGCTATGACATGAAGCAGGTTAATCTACCTCTGTAGACCTAAGATAGAAGCAGCTGGATTTATGAGGTTTTTCTACTAATTCACCTATGATTTCTTCTTTCTAGGTTTGACGATATCTTAAAGTACAGAAGAAACACCAAATATAAAAGGAGCAATGACTAAAGAAATGATTCTATGTAATATCCCATCCACACCTTTTTATTTTCTTGCTTTATATTGCTACAGCATTTTTAGGGCTTCTTATTTATTTTTTGTCACAGTCACTCCTCTTTATACAACTATAACTACTTGCGTAGAAAGCTTCCATTCCCATTGTATTCCTTCTATATTTGCTCTTTTCTTGCCTCAGGACACCACATACACATTCTCCTTCTGAATAATGCCTCTCTTATTAATCCTCCTGAATTTTTAACTACTCAGGGCACTTATCTACTAGATTCAAAATCTGTGATTTTAATAAGGCAAGTAAGTAAAAAATTTAATTTTTAGGTTCAGCAACTCAGAAAATCTGAACTAAAAATATAGACACTTTATTCCAGTGTATTGAATCCATCTATCACCCATATCTCTTGTTTTCATTGATTTTTTTTTTCCTTTTCACAATATAGAATCCTCTTTCCCTGCCTTCTCTAAGGTATATTCAGCAGTGGAGACATGGAACTATCATAGGGTCACTATGCACAGTCCTGGAATAAATGCTAAACTAGTATTTCCAAAAACTGTGGCTCACCAGCCACAGCAGCCCAAAATTAGTCTTGAGTAATATTTAGTCTTGCTGCATAATGTTACCCACAGAAAACCTGGATCTGACCTGCTCTCAATGGTAGCAGCCTGCTAAGGGAGGTAGGCTCATACAACCATCTTAGCCACTGCACTGAAGGACAGTACACATGCAGAAGGACTATGGATTACTAAACCCTGTGCTTGGCAATCTCAAATGTAGATTTAAAAAAATAAATTCTATATAAGGCTCTGATATATAATTGTTTTCTAAGTGAAATTTCATTCAGTATATATTAGTCATTATTTTATATATCCTATTGGACTTTCTATTAATTCCCTAAAACATTTACTCTGTGCTTATCAAGTTCTAGGTACTATGCCAGAGACAAGGGGTACAGTGGTGAACAGTAAGACATAGCTTTGGCTCACAAGAAGTTCACAGTCTAATGAAAAAATCTGGCATTAAACAAATAATTTTATAATAATCACAATAACAAAAACTCCAAAAGTGCTATTTTCAGACTTATAAAATGAATTTCATATGGCCAATATTTTGCTTCTTATAAGACCTATGTAACTAAAAAGTCTTTAGAATTTTTTTTAGAGATACTTTTAGGATTTTTAAAGGGTTTATCATATAATGCACTACTAACAAGGTTGCTTTTCTATGATTTATGAACATTCTGATAGGATGACAGTTCTGTTAAGAACAGCATATGGGAAATAAAAAACACTTTTTAGATTTGCTATATAAACCATTTATTTAATATATGAGACTCCAGTCAGTACTGGAGGAATCACAACTTTGTTCTTATCTATGCATATGTAAGACTCTATAGTGTCCCTTATGGATATTCATAATATAATTCTGCTGACTAATGTGCCTTTAGATATTGACAAGAGAATAATGTATTTTCATCTTTCCCATGAAAAGCATCACAATTTGGCTTTAGTTGTAGAAAGTACACACTTATCACAAGGAAACTTCCCTGGAGTTAATATAGTAGGTAAAGATAATCCACCTGCTCATCTAAAAGTGACCAATAAGCTAACTTGTATTGACTCTTTAGAAAAAAAGTACAATTCCCATTTCTATCAGGGCACTTTCAAATGCATCTCTCATGACAGTGCTGCTCTATTAGAAGTAAGCACTCAGGAAGAAGAGATTATTTCACTCTGGGACTGTGGTGATTTTGCCATCTACCTAACAACTGAATTTTGCCTGAGTACTTGGATTTGTCTTATCCAAAACTCTGTGTCTCCTATTCTGTTGAGAAAAAGTACATTAAAAATACCAATAAAAATGACAAGTAACAAAAAACGCTAACATGTATCAGCTCATGGAATGTCAAGACCTACATTAAATGCTTTGTATGCATTAATATATTTATCATTTGCAACTTCCTTGGGTATTGAGAGGACAGGGAATAATAATAATACTCATCCCATAAGGTTACTCCTCTGGGTATTTAAATGGAAAAACTCTTTGTTAGCCATGTGTGCTGGGAATTTCAAACTAAGGTACTCTACTTCAGTCAGATCTTCAGGTTACAGACCTGAAATAGAGTTATCAAATAACATCTCAGTGGACAGTGAGAATGACAACCACCAGCTCACCTTAGCTATAAGAAAATGCTGAGTCTAAATATATCCTCAAAAGCAATGATGGATATGCATAGAAAAGCATACTTATTTAAAACAGATTAAAGATATAGCATAAAGAAAATAGATATTTGACCCAGATTGAATAAGAACAATTCTAAAAAATATATACCTCAAGAATCAGAGGAAAACTTTTTGCTTCACCCACTTAATGTATTCAGAAGACAAAAGAGAATATAATTACAATGAATTAGAATCGAGGGAGTCATAAAAAGACAAAAACTGGTAGAAACTTCCATTACAAGCTGTGACAGATTAGCTTTTATGAGATAAACCCTCTGGCCAAGAACAATTAGAAAAACTTCGTACATTAAAAAGTGGTAATAAACTACTGAAGGGCATAAAAAACCATCAAAAGAATGAGAATTGGTGGGGGGTGGCGGTGAATACTGCAGAACAAAAGAGGAACCTAGTGTAATAAGTTAATATTGCATTACTGCATTATATCTTAAGATATAATGCAATATTACCAAATATTGCCAAATCTCAAATGGTAACCTCATCATCCAAGTTCTGACAATGTCATAAAGCCTGAAGAACAAAAGTAGTTCAGAGCCCTCCAGATAGAATGTCCCTGGCCCCCACCTCAGGCTTTCAGCAAAGGTGCTCAGAGTGCTACCATTTGGAACAAGGGTGAACCAGAAGTTGATCAACCCTTAAACACTGCAAGCCAGTTTCAAACATGTTCTTTTGGAGTTAAGGTCATCTATTCTTACTTTAATGCCACCAAAAGAAAAAATTAGGACTGAAATACCTTCCAGAGCCTCAAATTACATATGCAATTTTTCATAAACAATCAATAATGCATAAACCTTCAGAAAACAGCAAATAATTGGTAAAGGCCCAACGGAGATCATAAGTTCAATGTCAAAAAGAAGAATTTCACTCAGAACAAGAAACTAGAAAATGCAATTAAATGAAAATTCTAGAACTGGAGAAAACAAAAACAGATTAAGAACCCAATAGATGTGTTTAACAGCAAAATAGACACAATAGAAAGAAGGATTGGTGAAATAGATGAGAATAAAATAACCAGATGGAAGCATAGAAAAACCAAAGAATGAGTAGGGGAAGGGACATAAGGAACAGTGAAAAAATGATCTTCAAAAATTGAGGAAAGAAAAAAATAAGTATAAAAAATATTGGAATCTGGAGACAGGAGCAGCTTTTATGAAGAATGAGAACCATATTCCTAGAAACCTTGGTGATCTTTAGAGTCCTTAGTGAAAAATTATATCATTTACTTCAAAGACATGCCAGATTACCTACTTGTTGATCACTGGCTCCTGTTTTTAAAGCACCATATGGACAGATAGGTAGATGCAGCGATAATAAATAGGCAGTGGTAAAGTTAGTTTTAAGTTTGGGAAAACGTAGATTCAAAATCGTAACACAAAATAACACATGCCTTTTTAATCACATGAAATTTTAAACCAGTCAGATGTTTGTCTTGTTTTTTAAAATAAACCAGGAAAGCAAAAATAAGAGATTTTAAGGATGAGTGCTAAATCTATCCTTCAATCAAATCACAGCTTCCTCCTCCTTCCTAGGTTCTTTTATCTAGAACAAATCCTGTCTTTATAAATGAAAATAGGATCAGCATTTCAAGACTGCTTGAGTTCACTTTCTCTATTATTCTGTGTCACATGATCTGTTTTTTCTCTAAACTTCTAAACCTTTTGAATTCTTAATCATGCATTTATGATATGATTATCATTTTTTATGTTCTTTCTTTTCTATTATATTTTTTCTAAATTTGGAGTTTGACACGTAGAAAAAGTAATAAGATAAGGTTGTTTCTCTGGTTGATGGAGGTTCTACTGACAAAAGATAGAAATTACGAAAAATAATTGAATGAGGAAATGATTGCCAAAATATAATATTTTAATAATATTACGAGGGCTTCATTATAACCTGAGGAAATAAAATATTTTCCTGATTTTGATAGATCAACCTGTATAAAATATTCAAAAAGTTTTTCCAAATGGAACTTTTTTTTTCAAACTATCTCTTGGAATTTGTGTTCAAAACAGAACGCATATCAACTACGTGTTAATAAAATGATTGCTGGTCCTTGAAGCAGCCAGACATTATAACTGCCTTGTATTTCACAAAAATAAATCTTTTTTTTATGAGGAAAATATGTGCAATTCTGTCCATTCCAGGAAGATAAGTACAATGAATGGTATGGGAATTGAGATCTAAGAAAAATTATTATTCATCCTTTAATATAGAAACATCAGCTAAATCATACCAAATCTTCAATTTTACAGTCAGATATTTTCGACACTGTTTCTCCTGAATCAGAAGTCTCTCCCTCACTCACTTTCTTCTTCATTCCATATCAATTTCTTTGTTGCTTTGAAAGTTCTTTTTATTGGACTCTCAAAAAAAAAATGTCTAATATCTATTTGGGGCAAGGTAAGAGAGGTTAGATTTCCAAGGATTCTGATATCATTCACAACTCTCTTAGTGACAAAACTGGTCCATTCTATATAAAAGGGACAGATGAGCTGCCAATACACAGATAACTCAGAGACTAGACCTTCTGTGTCTCTTGATAGAAGATAACCAGCTTGTACTCTCATTCAGTCATGGAGTAAAACCACAATGGCAGAATATTTAAATTGTTTGAAAATAGCTGAGTGTTGAAAATATTCCTTCCCTTTGTAATTTCTCTCCAGATCACAATAGTTCTGAATTTTTACTTTCTCTTCTGAAATCATGTAGTTTGAACTTATTTCTTGGAGTATTCCTACACAAGAGAGTTGAGACTATTTATTCTGTCCTCTACCTCAGCATCATATGAGAATGTTCCCTTCAAAAACACCCTTGCAAGTTACTAAATAAATAAATAAATAAATAAATAAATAAGCAAGCAAGCAAGCAAGCAAGCAAGCAAGCTGTGGTTCTGGGGCCAGTTGTACAGGGTTTAAATTCCAAATCTGGCACCTATAAGTTGAGCAACTTCAGGTTGGTCACTTTGTAACAGTTCTGAACCTCATTTTCTCTTCTGTAAATAAAAAAATAGAATTTACCAAGATGAGAATTTTTAGTATTTAAGATTATAATTTATGTGAGATATGTATACATATCATTATCAATAATGATAATCAACTGCATTTTAGAAAATAATATTTAAAAGTTGCTATTTTTCAACTACAAAAACATTTCTATACGGATTAGACTAACAACTATGAGAGTCGTTTCTAATTTTCAGAGGTTTTTGCGGGGTGGGGTACTATAAGTGACATGTGGTAGGATTCGAAACTCTTTGGGTCTCTGTAACTTCATACATTTTTTTCATTCACTTAACAAATTTGCAGTAGGTACTATTCTTGGGATACAACACTGAGTAAAAAAAGGCAAATGTCTGTAGAGCTAATATTTCAGTTCTAGAGAAAAACAATAATCAAAATAAATTAGCAAATCTATATAGTAGATAAGATAGTCATAAGGGAGACATTCTAAACAAGGAAAGCAGTCTTTGAGTTGAATATCTCTGAGTTACTCTCTTCTTTTCCATTGCCTTTACATGTTCTTTAAGAATTAATCTATTGTAAATAATCAGTTTCACATCTTCACTCTCACTACCTTTCCAATTAATCTTACATAGATTTGCCAGAGACATCTCTTGAAATAGCAATCCAGTTATTAACACCCTCTATCTTCCACTCCAAAGTCTTCAGTGATGCCTCTACTGCATGTAAAAATAAGACTGTGTCCTGCATTTTTTGGTTCAGCCTACCTGGATAAGGTTGACTTGTTCAAACCTGGTGCTGCTATTAACCTCAAATATCCACTGGTTCCTGTATATGCTCTGCATTTTTTCATTTCCTATCCACCTTTTATAGGGCAAGGCCTAGCTTACTATAAAGCAAATCTGTTGTATCATTCTGATTTACAAAACATTTCAATGATTCTGCATTTTCTAAAAGTTACAGAGCTGGACACTTACCATAACATGAAGCCTCGTTCCCTGCCATATCCTCCTCTCATGTTATAGTCATTTATACTGAACTGTATGTCTCTATCTAGAGTGGCCAGCACCTCTGTTTTGCCTAATAAACTGTTCATCTTTCAGAATTCAGCTCCAGCCCACTTTTTCTTTTGGCCCCATCCCTGCTGGGAATGAGGTATTCACCTAGCACTTTAAGTACATATTTGTTCTAACATACTAATACCTTCTGTTATAATTTTTATTTTGTTCTATTTCTCTACTAAGTTTCATATCTTCATTTGTTGTGGTTTCTTGTTACATAGTAGATGTTCCTTAAAAAGAATATCTGTTTGCTATCATTAACAATGCATTTCAAACAATAGAAACTCTATGCATATAAACTAACGCAGAAGTTCTAGGAGCAGAAGTTCTCAGAGAGAGAGAATGTCGTATTTTAGAAAGTTAATTGTGATACAATCATTGAAACAAGAGGAAATTTTTTTTTGAGAATTTTTACGAGAGTTTATCAGAGCCAAACTGACAACATATGCTGGGGAGCAGCATGATCTCAAATACTTCCCAGAAGAGGAAATTCTTGACCAAAGAGATGTGAAGATCAGTTGCTGCTAGTGTTTTTTGGTAACAAAAACAAATACTATAGAGGATGTAGGAGAGCATATACTAGAAGCGTGGCTAGCAGTGAACAGGCAACACAAAGCCATGTTTATGAGTCTCCCTCTCCTCCATTCTTTTTGATCTTCCTTGAGCTGGGAGCAGGTCCAGTTATTAGGCTACCACCATAGTGAATAGGTTCTTCTTTATGCCCATGTGATTCATTTCTTATCTCTGTTTTATATACATGTGTGTGTGCATGTTTGTATGTCTGTTGATTTTCAATAATTAGAGCTGAAAAAATTATAATTTCCAAGCTGTTTCCGACTATGACTAAAGAGGGGCACTAACTGAAAATTTTTAGCATTTATGTTGAAAGATGCATTCTCAACAGAGACATATTCCCACAAAAACAGTTAGAGATCAATGCTGCTAAATACCTCTTCTGATTTGGCACCAGATTCTGCAACTTAATTGACATAGCTTCTTAGGTAATTTTAATGCATTTCTGCTCTCATCAATTAACTAATAAATTACCATGAACAGGTTTCACTTCTCTTTTTTCTCCCAGTATGACTTAGCCCAGTTCTCATCATTAGTTATTTAATTGAATTCATCTAACATGATTCATTTTGTTTAGATGTGGTCATGCTTAATTCTATAGGTTCACTTTGATAGTGCTTCTTAAATTCATTTAAACAACTAATTATGTATTTGAAAGAAGAGAAACACTATTAATTAATCTATGCACTTATACAAAAATACTTTATAGGATAACAAGAAGTATAAATAAGGAGCTTATAATTTAATTAGAAGTAAGTTAATCTGATGGATGAATATATGGAACTCCAAAGCACATTGTAATGCTTTTTAGGGCTGTTTACATTCACCAAGAGAACCCATGAGATTGCTGTATGTCGTTATGCAAAGCATGCAGTTAAAATGGCTTATTTTTACTATTTACAATAGCAATTATTAATTAATATAATTTTATGGCTAAATAAGTTTATATATAACTGTTCATGTGTGTGTATATATATTTATTTTTAAACTTCTAACATTAACATAAACATTAACACTAAGAAGAATAACACATATGACTAAAATATAATACTTTAATTCCTCCCCAGAATCCTTAATTAGTTACTTAAAGCCCATGTGGCTGCTCTAACACAAAATTAAGGTCTACTTTTGTAGCCAATACATGCCAACAAAAAAAGAAAGCTTGTAATCAATAATATATTAGGGTTCATTTTATGATAATACTGGAGAAGGTGGTTGTCTTCAAGGTAAAGTCAACGGAGGGCTTCTCTATGAGAGAAAATGAATCTAAATAAATTTTAAGACAAAGCAAACAAACAGAATTCCTCCATTTTCCACTCATTTTCTTGATTGTATATTGTTTATTTGATTATTATTACCCTGACAACTTGGCTCAATACATCAACCTCTGTTTAGTAAAGGAATATTGTAGATAGTAAATGAACTGTGTTTGAGCTTCATAACTGAGCATGAATCATTGCCTTTGCAATAGCCAAGTCTTTGAAGACAGCTGTTGAAACAGTTTCAATTAATGATAATTAAAAAATCATAAATACCAACTTACAATGTGTCTCAAATAGAGAATTACTGCTTATTATATTCAGTAATATATCCCTGTAGGGTGAAGAAGAAGCAATAATTGTTTCTAATGAAAATTATGGTGATTTTTTTATATAAAAGATTAGAAAACCAAATGCTGTTTTTCATTTTACTCCCTTGAATGCTGGGTGTCAATTTCTGTTAAGACCACCCCTCCTAAGGGGTTTAATCAATGATATGCAGAATTTTGGCAAAGAACTCACATGCCATTTAATATTTTTCACTCATTCATCTTTAATTTTCATTAGACAAAATGTTAAATTAAAGTAGAAATTGTATATTAGAAGCTGTTCTTTCTCAACTCATTATCAGGAAAGATGAAAAAGGTAGTTGGTAATTTTATACTCTTCTTGATTTTGATGCTTTTAAGCCTATGTAAACTCTATCTTCCTAGTGGGATGTATTTACTGTAAGAAGGAGCTGAATGAACTATAAAAGGACATGAAGACCAGTGGAAAATGATATTTTCTACATATCTTTCAAAGGGAAAAAATCCCAAATGCCCATACACACAATCCAGAGTAATCATGCATTGGCATCATTTTGCATGATGAGATTTTGTTTTTCTTATGGATATAGCTGATACAGAACTTTTCTCATTATTCTCTGTATCTAAGCCAAGTGAAGTTTTCTAATGATTCCTGCTACTCAGTTCTATATAAGTTTACAACATTCTATAATTGCTGGAGGGAAAAAAAAAATCTCCATTATTTTTTTCTGCCCAAGAGTGATTCCTTAGTGGGTTAATTTTTTTTCTTTCATTAAAAACAAATATTTGATTAAACTTATATATCTAAACAAATATTTAGATTTAGCACATAGTAATAAAAAGCTTTGCAAATATTACTGAGGCGCCAATTGTTGGGAATTTAGTGAAAAGGACTTATATTCAGAAATAACACAAATAACAGAAATAAAACCTTAAGATAATGTTAAGCTGTAATATTTAGTATAAAACACATCTAATTAATGGCTGTTGTATAACATATACAGAGAACATTTAAAACTCAACAAGAAGACAACTGATCTGATTTAAAATGGGCCAAAGACCCTTACAGACATCACCAATGAAGATATACAGATGGCAAATAAAATATGAAGATACACAGATGGCACATAAAAAGATGCTAAGTGAAATAAGTCAGAAAAAATTGAGAATCATATGATTTCACTTATATGTGGGACATAAAACTGAATGCAACAAACAAACAAGACAAACAAACAAGCTCATAGACACTAAAAACAGTTTCATGATTACCAGAGGGAAAGTGGGAGATAGGTAGATAAGAATAAAAGGGGTCAAATATATGGTGACGGAAGGAAATTTAACTTTGGGTGGTGAGCACAATACAACATATGTATGAAGCATTAGTGAACACTAATTTTATTAACCAAGGTCACCCCAATAAATTTAATAATGAAAAAGATGTTCCGTATCAGAAAATGCAAATTAAAATAACAATGAGATACCACTACACATTTAACAATCTTCAAAATCTGGAACACTGACAACACCAAATGCTGGTGGGGCTATAGAGCAACAAGAACTTAATATATTGCTGTTGGGAACGCAAAATCACATCTGCTAGAACTGAGTCACATGACAATCCATAGCTAAGAAAGAAAATATCCTACTTACCACTTTTAGTTGAATGTGGGAAATGGAGAAAGGAGTAAGGTGAAGTTAGTGAATTATCTATTAATGCAATGGATAGATGAGTAGATTGATAGATGATAGATAGACAGATTATAACTTTTAATATTTTCTATGTGAGATAAAAATATTTTGTTTTTTCTCAAGTATTTTGAATTATCTTTTCATTTTGATCATTACAGCAGCACTGCCATTTTTATAAATTAGATAATACATGCTATATTTATTTTCCTTGATATTATATATATTTTAATTTAAGTTCATACTTTCATTCTCTAATTTTGAGTATGTTTTTAAAATTCCCTTACTCTTGGGTGTCCCATTTGTACAAATGGTACTAATAAGTTTTGCCCTTCCTTTATTATACTTTGGAGATTTATATGTTCTTTTTGTGTTTCTCTTTCTAAGATGTTCCTAGCTCAGTGAATGAGTATATAAATACTGAATAAATAAGCCTGAATTTGGAAAAACGAAAGACCAAGTGAGACAACATTTAGGCTAGCAGCATACAGAGCAAGTGAGTCACTGTGCCTGGAGTTCCAGGGCAGACTTCGATGCAAAGTATACAATGGGATAGAATTTGTATAAAAAAATTACATGCCTAGTGAAAAATAAGTTCCAGTTAAGTTACTTCTTTTTGATTTAAAAAGCAGTATACTCTTTGTTGGATACTTCTTGTCAACCAACAAAGATATAGGTTGGACTTTTGACCATTTGTGTCCATTATACACTCAGTGATGTGCCTTCATTCTCTCAAAAGAACCCAAAACAGTTAACATATACCTTTATTCAGCATACAGTCATGTTTGAACAAGAGAAACTCAATTTATTAAAATGTTTAGTCTTTGTGAAATATACCGTTTTGGTAAAAGGTAAATCCAGCCATTATAACCACAAAGTGTATAGTACTTAGCTCTGGTTGTCTCTAATCTATGCGCATTTATCAATATAAATGAGAATCAGTCTGCTTTAAAGTGCTATTTTTTAGAAATCCTGACATTGTGGAGACAAATATGATGTTTGTCTCAAATTATAATTAAATCTGTCTATATCACAAGGAGATGCAAAATATATGTAAAATGTAAAAAAATTGGCACTTCTGGCTGAATAATGTTATTGTCTCTCTAGTGGTTTATGATATTGGTGTGGTTTTCTCTCTTTGTGAAAGAAAATGCAAATTCAAATTACCAAACATTCAAGAGAGTCTTCTGAAGTCTAATTCATATTCTAGAATATTAACATTGCACAGCAACACTATTTCAAGAATTATTCTATGAAAATATCTTTACCCAAATTCTCCAAAGGAGCTCTGAATATTTCAGAATAAGGTTTAAAATCAATTTAAAGGCCCTATTAGAATTCCAAAATAAAATATGGCAAACTGACCAGATCTAATTTTGAGGGAGGCAGAGCTGACTCAGTGGCAGAGGAGATTTTATTTAAAAGCTAAATAATAGAATATTTGAAGATATAAATTAAAAACTAGACAAGACAGATAATTAGAAAAAGCTATGAAGACTTGCCTCTAGAAAGGAATCTGAAAAATATCAGTTTTGCTGACATATTTTATTATATTTAGCCATCATCTAAAAAAGAAATCTTCATCTCTATTCTATATAAAATGATAAAAATAATTTCGAAAAATGTATCATGAACTGTCAAACTCACCTCGAAGTCACAAATGGTAGTGATGTGGATACAATAAAGTGGATATACCTTTGGTATATCATATTTTTCTAAAAGCGTAAGATCAGATAACCTTTTTATTACAGTGGATAGTCTATAATTAAGAAGCTTAAAAGAAAATGTGGATAAAAATATATGACAGCATAATGTCAATATAAAGGAATATCTTGAGTTGTACAAATTTAAAGATGAAACTAAGATAAATGCACTGTGTAAAAGTCACATGTGGTAAATACAAGTCTAAATAAAATAACAGTGACTATTGAAAACTAGATTTTATGTTTATTTTACATTCTTGCTCCACAAGCAAGACATTTTTGGCTAGGTATCAAAAATTATTTTCTTCTGAATTATTTCTTGATTTTTATATCATTGAACATAGATCAGAGAAATTTAATCTTTATAACTTGTTTAAATGATAGGGTTTCCAAATTCCTCATAGAGCATTTTAGTTCTTATGTGATGAAATCTTTTGACTTAGAATTATTGTAGTAGCTCATACATTCTCAGTACTTTATCCTGTCATCATTTTAAAAGCTACTTTTAAAATTACAGACTAAATAGATATCTATTTTAAAAAGCAACATAACAACTGGGCTCTCTGTTATTTAACTTTTTTGTCTGGAAACTGATCAAGAACTAACTCAAGAAAGCAAGCACAGAATTTATTGTTGGCACTAGAATAGGCATGGAAGAGAGAAAGGCCATTTGGGACTAAGGGTTAGATTTACGTGATGATGTTTGTGATAGGAAATATGGCGGGGAGGGCCAGGGTAGCTCCTTTCCTATTAATGTCATCATTTTTTATGCAACAGGTGTCATCCACAGTGAATTAATATCATTGCTCCAACTAATCAGTTAAGAATTACAGCTACCTTTTCTTACACCCTTGAAGGTAAAAGACAACAATAAAATGTTCCCCTTATTTTCAACAAACAAGAGAGATATGAAGAAAAACTCAGTATATTCCAGCAAATTGTTAAGAAAATATAAGATAATACTGTTTCTTTCTGTGTTGGAGAATGAGGAGGCCCACAGAAGGAAATCACTATAAAAGGTCTCAAAATAAATGGTTTGTACAGCTTGAAGAAATTAGTACTGTCTTACAGTGAATAAATGTTATCAAATATTTTTATATTCATGCTAAATAAAAGGCATGATTTACCAGTTTAAAAACGGCACAGACTCAAAAACGATCCATAAGATAAAACAAAAACATAAGTTCAATAACAGTAACAAAAAATGTAAAGCCTACGACGTTTTCCTTGAGTTTTAGCTGACCTTACCCGTGCTCACTCCTTCATACCCTTCAGGGGAATCCCTTCCAGCTTCCAACCAGGAACCTCCTGCTTAAGGTTCCAACAATAGCTGTCAGAAGAGATTTAGAATGAGGCATTTCTATTCTAGATGTTTTCCCCCTCCAAGGTAATTTTAACTTTCTCTATCCTCACAGGCTTTTCTTATGGGAGAAATTTCAAGGGTGGAAGACCAGCAGAGTCCAGATACCACAGGCGCAACAATGTTTCTCCATTGCATAAGGCTGTCCCTCCTTACAAAAATGTAAGTAAGTCACAGGATACTTAATTTATACCCCCCCCCTTTTTTTCCATATATGTCTTACGCCACTTATAGTTTCATTTTATTGAAATGCTTCCTGGAATTTCAATTTATCAAGTGATGTATAGAATGAACCAAATGAATATCTGAATGTCTTGCTGTAGTCGAGTCTAGTGATTATATTTATGCACATAAGAGTTAACCCAACCTTGGCTCCAATCCTGTTTCCATTGACCAGTTATTATCTATGTCATCTTTTAAAAGTAACCTGACTCTGTCTCAATTTCCTCATCTATATGGTGAGAATAGTAGCATCATCTACCTATGAGAATATCATGAAGATTCAACTATACATATGAAACACTCAGAATATTCCTTAGCACATATTTCAGTGAATGATATTATCATTATGTCTATCATCATTATCATCATCATCATCATCATCACCATCATCACTTTCCAAAACTTGTGAGGATTAAATGAAAAAATGAATATAAATCAATCTAGTGTCTGTCATATCAAATGTACCAATAAATTTTTTGGTGTCTTGCGGGGAATCATCTGTTTGGCTGACTTGATAAGAAAGCTAATTCTGTCATTATTCTACGCATGTTTGATTCTCATCTCCACCACTGTACATATAAAAGTTTAGCACATTTTGTTGTATATATACAAAAATTTTGTTATGATATTTAGTTTATGATTGCATATGTTATCTCTTAACTAAAATTTAAGGTCCATGTCTTACACATTTTTTGTAGCCAACAGGGAATATTTGGGAAGAAAATATTTGTATTATCTATATGCTAATACCATTGATGATATACTTATATCAGTCTGCTCAACTCTCTCATGAACTCTTGAGAGGGATGTTATCATTTCCACTTGATAGATAAGTGCTGAGAATCAAAACATTTTCAAAGCCAGAGCTAGAACTATTTATTTCCAAGAATGCACAATGGAGAAAGGATAGTCTCTTCAATGGTACTTGGAAAAGTGAGTAACAATATATATAAGAATGAAATTGGACCCTTATCTTACATCTTACACAAAAATCAAAATGGATTAAATACTTAAATAAAAGACCTGAAACTATAAAACTCCTAGAAAATATAGGAGAAATGCTTCATGACATTGGTTTTAGCAATGATTTCATAGATAAGACAACAAAAGCATGGGCAACAAAAAGAAATAAGTGGGACTACATCAAACTAAAATGCTTTTATACAGAAAAGGAGAAAATCAACAGAGTAAAAAGGAAACCTACAAAATGGAAGAAAATATTTGCAAACTATATATCTGATAAGGGTTAATATCCAAAATATATAAGGAACTTGTACAACTCAGTACCAAAAAAATAATATCCCAATTTAAAAAATGACCTAAGGACTTGAATAGACATTTCTCCAAAGAAGTCATACAAATGGCCAACTGGTATATGAACAAGTGCTCAACATCATTGATCATCACAGAAATGTAAATCAAAACCATGGTGAAGTTATCACCTCATACCCATTAGGGTGCCCATTGTTAGAAAACAGAACAAAAGCCAATCAAAAGACAAATGTTGTCAAGGAGTGAGGATGTACAGAAATTGTAACTCTTGCACATTGTTGATGGGAATGCAAAATGGTGTCGCCACTATGAAAAACAGTATGGAATTCTCTTGAAAAAATTAAATATAAGTACCATGTGATCTAGCAATCCCTCTTCTGGGTATTTATCCAAAAGAACTGAAATCAAGATCTCAAAGAGATTAGCACTTCATGTCTATTGAAGCACTATTCACAATAGCCAAGATGTAGAAATAACCTAAATGTCTATTGACAGATGGATAAATAAAGAAAATGTGGTATATGCATACAGTGACATACTATTCAGCCTTTAAAAAGAAGGAAATTCTGCAATGTGCAATCATATGGATGAACCTCGGAGACATTATGCTATGTGAAATGAATCAATAACAGAAAGACAAGTACTGCATGCTTACACTTATGTAGGATATCTAAAATAGTAAAATTCATTGAATCAGAGAGTTGAATGGTGTTTTTCAGGGACTGAGGGGAAGGAGAAATTGGGAGTTACTAATCAATGGATATAAAGCTTCAGTTAAGCAAGATTAATGAGCTTTAGATACCTGCTGTAAAACCTTGTTTCTGTAGAACAATACTCTATTTTACCCTTGAAACTATGTTAAGAGGGGAGATCTCATGTAAAGTGTTCTTACCACAGTAAAATAAAATTTAAAAGATATATATGTTCAGGGCTATATGACTGCAAACCATATAAAATTCCCTCTCAATAAATTGCTTAGTATGAGTTAATTATATTTATATAACAATTAGATTAAAAATATATGCTCTAGAATAAGAAAAAGATAACCTTTTACCATTTAATAATAATTTATTACATACCTAGCATTGAGCACACAGAGATCTGATAGTAACTTATGGATTAACTGTTTTATGGCCACCTTAAAGAAGCAGAACAGACCCCTAACCAAAATTTGGTTCGGGTATTGAGATTGATGATACCACCCAACCAAGAGTTTATGAAAAATCTTTATTACTCAACAGGGAGGTTTTTCTGGGGAGAGCAGTGCAGATTTCCCAAGTTGATCTGAAAATGGCTTGGATTTTTATGGTGGTTAGGTGATAAAACATGGCTAAAGGCTGTCACAAGTCATTTGAACTTACTACCAGTATTAAAGGAGTCCCCTGACCTTCTTATCTGCTTGCTCATATATGTGAATCAGAAAGGGAGTAGGGAAGGATAATGTTTAAAAGCTGTCATCAGTCAAAAAAGAAAGAGTCAGTCTTTTTATTGTGGTTTAAAGAAAAAATTGTTTCAAAAAGATAAAATAATTGTGGGAATATAAAAAAGAAATTAGAAAGAATTAGGTAAATTTAAAATAAGTATGAAGAAAATTACATATCAGATTAAGAAATAGCAAAGGCTTTGTTGTAGAAAATATAATCAGAAGTTATGAAAGGTTTAATTATTGACTCGCTTGCTTTGCTTTTAGAAATAAAAATTTATAAAGAGTCAAACAAACAATACTTTTGAAATTCTGAGTCTCAATTATTGTTTTAATTATAATTTTTTTTTTAAATTTTAGAAAGTGTACTCATAATAGGAAGGTTTGGCTTTCAGTAAATTTCTCAAGTGAATATTTCCCTTAGTGAATCCATTCTATCTCAAGGATACCTCTACTTTTCATTATCGCCTACTTTGATTTAAGAAAAATAATTCACCAAGATGAATTAAATATAAAAAACTGATCTATCTTGAATTTACTCAGTTATACCCTGTAAAAGCTGAATGTCTCTCTGTACTCTATTGGAAATGGGAGAAACCAATCATCTGGTCTTTACTTTTCTTCCTACATTCATCTACTAACCTCTGGGTGGAAATGTGAGGAGCCCATCCATGAAGGTACCAGGACCTCTTCTCCATGGCATAGGTGGAATGAGCTTAAGAGGCAAGGATTTGCCTTTCATGCATGTGGTGTTTCTCCTTGACTGACCTTTCTAACAACACGAAAAATAGAAATAAAATAAATTGTAGATTGTTATGATAATCTTTCTATCCACTTTTCTTGACAAAATCTGGATGAACATATATCTCATCCCATTTCATGATGCCTCTCAATGCCAAGTTTCCAAAATGCAGATTTTTTAGCTTTGAGAAAGTCAGTGAATATTCAGTTGAACCGTTTTCTACCTGGGTTTATTTTTTCCAATTAAAACATTAAAAGCTAATTAATTAAGATTAAAAACCAGTATATAATTAAAGTTTACATGAAGCACACATAAAAATGTGCAGGTAGACACATACATACACATACGTTACTGCAGACAGCTGTACGATATTCATTTGAAGAAGTAGAAAATACCGACTGTAGAGGAATATATATTCAGGTTGATAAGACAAACATAAACCCTGCAAATAATGTGGAAGCATTCATATAGCTAAAAACACTGCATATCAATGAAATTCATGCCTAAATATATCAAAGATAAGTTAATATTATAATAAAAGGAATAAAATAGCAAACATTTATGTGTAAATTTATTTCTTACCACCACTCTATTGCTTAACACTAATTAGGGGGAAAAAATCCTCAAAAACAAAAACATTAAATGCTTAGAGATTTTAACTTTGAAAATGAGAATTCTGTTCATAAACATGATTGTAAAACTGCTCATTAATTTTAATTATTTGGTTAATAATCACATGATGATATAAATTAGGAGATCAATAGGTCTGGAATCTATGGAAATTTTTTCCACCCACGTAGTGCATTTTAAAAAATAATAATAATAAAGATGAATATCATGCAGACATTTATGTCCTACTACGGAGCTAATTACACAGGCTAGAAATCGAGCAAGTTGTTTATCACTTAAGTACGGTATTAAAACTCATCATTTTTTAACTTGTGCTTGTTCATCTCAAGGTCTTTTCTAACATAAAGAGGGAAACAAAGGATAGCTGAGCACCTTTATTTAAATATACAAAACATTAAGATCTTAATTTATTGGGCAATTTTATACAGAAATTCTTTAGAGACATAGCAAGCTTAAAAGGTTTTGGTATCAGGGTAATTTTGGCTTCATATAATAAGTTAGGAAGTATTGATCCTTCTTCAATTTTTGGGAAAAGTTTGAGAAGAACAGGTATTAAGTCTTTGAATGTTTGGTGTAATTCACTGATGAAGTCATCTGGTCCCTGTATGCGGCAAACAAACAGACTTATGGACACAGACAGTGGATTACTGGTTATATATCTAATATCTTTTTAATATCTTTACAACTTTGTCCAATTCAAGTGGCACTAATTTATCATGGGTTTCTTAAATACAGAATAATACATGTTAACATTAAGAGTGATCACAAATATTCTAAAACTTGTTTTCCCTTAACTGTTTAACAATTGACTGAACTATCATCCCACTCAACATTTAAATTCTATTATGAAAACTTTTCTGCATCTTTGCTTTATTTCTCTTTCTACATATCTAAGTTTATTCATTATTTTTTCATTTTAAATGTGTTAACATCTATAATTTATAAGAAACTGTGCTAATACATGAGAGTGGTAGCAAAAAAAGTTTGGATAAAAATTTGAAAAAGACATTAAATAGCTCATAGCTTAATGGGAGAGCAAGAGAAAAGTAAACACAACAAAAATACAGCATAGTTAGTGTTATAGTAGAAGTTAATTTAAAGAGTGGTAGATACTAGAGTTATTAATGGATAGGAACTAATCTGTGAGATGCTAAGGCTAGATAGTCTATGCAAGAAGAAGAAAAATACTTCAGCATATATGAAAGATTATGGCAAATTTAAGAAAGTATATACTAATTTAGTCTGACGTAACAGAGCTGCTAAGGAACATGAGAAAATGTGGTTGAAAGAAGAATTTGAAGTTTAGTTGTGAAAGATCATTCATATACTGAGAAGAATGTGCATTTTATAGGCATTGAGAAGCCGTCGAAGGTTTACATGATTAAATGTGGGTTTTAGAAACACTTCTAATGAGAGTGATGGATGGGAAAAAAAGAGAGACTGGAACAGGGAGGCCAGTTAGGGGGCTGAGACACTTGCCTTAACGTGGTTCTGATCTGAGAGATCAGCAAAGAGAACAGAGAGGGAAGAAATAAATCTGAGAGCTCCTTCAATATTAGAATGAGCAGGAGTTGGTTTATGGAGGAGGTAAAGGAAAGGGTAACGTCTAATAATACTCTGTTTCATTTGGTGAATAGTAGTGATAATTCCATTAGAAATGGAAAACGGGAGAGGAACATATAAGAAGTATAATAAAATTTGATTTTGGACTTACATCTGTATTGCTTTCATGATATCTATGCATGTATATCTGACTACATGAAGATGTTTGCTAAGTTCCTCTTTCCTTTATTATGCTCTTCTTGTGTTTGAGTCTTAGAATTTTTTGATGTCATATTTCACATGCTAAAAAAATCATATTAAACCCTACATCAAATTTTCTAGTCTTAGAAACTCTAATTTCCACAGCTGCTACCACTGTATAATTGTATTTGTCTTTCAAAATGACCACGGGCAAGCACTGTTTTAGGCACTGGACTCAGGTAGAAAATGGAGCTGTAAACCCCATGTGTCCAAAGTTGGTTGTCACCCCACAAAATTCTCTTTTTCAAAGTAAATCTGCAGGTAGCTCATTTGGTTTCTCGTAAGAAGTTTGAGTATAAAAGAAGCTCCTATATTAGAGTTATAATGTAAATAATAACAAAAAATCCTGGACTCATGGGGAAATCTTACTGTGATTCTCACTCATTATAAATTCTATAACAATGAAAATATTACTAATATGGACATGAAAGATGTGGGTGAGCATTCATCTCAAAACAATTGAGCCCTAATAATTTGAGACATATTCTGACTTCAGCTCCTCTCTAGTAAACAACCACATGCTTTATATTACATGACTTCTAGAAGAAATCAGCTTCAGAATGATCCACTGAATCAGAAAGTCTCTCCAGCTGGCTAGCATACTGCCTACAGTATTTTGATTTTGATCCTTGAATGATAAGAGAGTCAATTCCCTTGGGCTGAATTAGAATATATCACTTCAGAGTCTTGTGTATTTGTGATTGAGAAAGGGAGCTTCCCTAGAGTTATAATTATCCGTAGTCAGAGATAGAGAAAATTGATGGGGTTTACCTGACAATGGGTCAAAGAGCTGTTCAACTTAGTGCTTGGTATTTAAACTCTTAGCTCTATAATGCTAGAAATCAATTCTTCAGGAATGTATTCTGCCCTAAATATACTTTTTTTTACCCATTCTGATAATTATTTACTGCACACTAAAGTGACATGGATGACTTAAAGTACAAGATATTGTTTACTTGGTATAACTTCATCACTTTTACCAAGATAGCACCAAAGAATCGGAAGTGAACAAAAATTCCCAGGTTTTGGTATCAGGGTAATTTTGGTTTCATATAATAAGTTAGGAAGTATTGATCCTTCTTCAATTTTTGGGAAAAGTTTGAGAAGAACAGGTATTAAGTCTTTGAATGTTTGGTGTAATTCACTGATGAAGTCATCTGGTCCCTGTATGCGGCAAACAAACAGACTTATGGACACAGACAGTGGATTACTGGTTAGAGGGAAGCGTGAGAGAAGAGGTAGATAGGAGTAAAAGGGGTCAAATATTTTGTGACAGAAAGAAATCTAACTCTGGTTGATGAACACGCAATGCAATATATATACAACTCACTGTTGAATGATACACTTGAAGCTTATTTGATAAGCTTATTTGATTTTGTTAATTAGTGTCACCCCAATAATTTTCAATTTAAAAAATTCATTTATGCTTTAGTTTTACTTGATTAAAAAACCTATTTTGGGCTAATGTTTTAATTCATAAAATGCCCCATGCCTGGAAAACAGTGCCATTAACTTAGACCAAAAGCATTTAGCAAACAAAATACAAATTTTAGCAACTGTATAAGTGTATACAAAATTCGAAACAATAACTTTTGTAAGATCAAACCATCAATCTTATACCTGAGTAGGAGTGCTTGTACATTATGATGATACTTGGGTTTTGACTGGAGACCTGAAGATCTAGGGAAATTAAGGGCCCCCTACTACCATCCCACTCTTAGGAAAGGAAAGAGGAAAAAACATAGATAATTTTGCCCTCAAATAACCATGAAATACAAAATTCCCAAACACATGAAGAAATCTAATGCTAGGCAAGTTAACAAATTAATAGCAGAATTATGTACTCACTCCTGATAAAATGAATTTTATGAAGTAGCTTAACAGAAATTTTAAAATAAATTTAAGTTGTTAAAAGAGATAAATGAGAGACTATCAAAAGTGATTAATATTATAAGCAATGGCATGGATTAATCTTATAGATAATGTTAGGCAAAAGAAATTACTCAGAAGAGCATTACGTATGATTCCAATTATATAAAGTGCAAAACATGAAAAACTAATCTATGGTTTGTGAAGTCAGGAAAGCAATTACCTTTTGGGATGCAGAGGAATCAAAGGGACTTTGGAGACTGTTGGTTATGTTCTATTCATCATTTAGGTGCTCTTTACATAAGAGTGATTATTTGATGAAGTCTTTGCTATAAAATGGTGATATACTTCCAATATATAATGTATGTACTTAGCATATGAACCTTAAATACATTTTAGACATTAAAAACACTTTCTGATAAACATTGCCAGTAGGAGAATCCAGGTATGTTGAACTGATCCATTGTCTTTTGAGTTTATTTCATAGCTAACTGTTAAAGTACAGATTGTCAATCCAAAAGTAAAAACTAAACTAAACTAAAAGGAAAATAATTAAATAGAATATTAAAATGTTATGAATGCAATAGAAATACAAATACATGGAAATTTTCAAATTAGATCATATATTTTATTAGGATTTAAAATGAGTGCAAAGTGATCTCATTAGCTGGCTTAAATCTTTCTTATTTTCTTATTCAAAAATATGCCAATTTTTATATACTTATCTATGCCTTTGTATTTGTTATTTCCTCTTCCCAAACTATTCTTACTCATTTTTTTTAATTTTGATAAATTCCCTCCTTAAAAAATAAATCGAGATGGTTTCACAGATTTATGCATATATCCAAACTTATCAAGTTGCATGCATTAAATAAGTATGTATAGTTTTTTGTTAATGAAGCTGCTAAACATAAAATACTAAGTTGGAATGCTACCTTCTGTGCGAAGTCTTATCTCTTATCCATAGCCAAAGTTAGGCAGTCATTCCAGTATCTCTTATCAGATATGTGAGATCCTTAGATATATATTCAGGCTGGGGGAGATACTGCTTGGATTCTAACATATTTCCCACTGCTTTCCAAATCTGTGATAGTGACAATTCATTTAACCTCATGATGCCTTTGTGTTCTTGTCAGTAAAATGGGGATAAATATTATCTTCTTAGGATTGTCTAAATGATTAAATAAAACTCAAATTCATAGAATAATATCTGGCACATAGTATGTGTTCATTAAAATCCTAACCATTATTTCTTTATTTTTTTATTGGTTGACCTTACAGATTGCAAGGACCTTGTCAGTTTACAATCCCTTACTTTTTTTTTTTAACACCTACAGCACCTGGTCTTCCTAGGCGGTCTCCCATCCAAGTACTAACCAGGCCCAACCCTGACTAGCTTCCGAGATCAGATGGGATTGGACTTGTTCAGGGTGGCATGGCCGTAGACCTAACCATTATTTCTGTGTCATAGCTTTTTCCTGTTTTATAATTTGGCCACTGCCAAGTTCCCTAAGATTTCCAGTCTTGTCTTTCCTATATCCTGTAGGCCTTGCCCCTTACAGAGTATTGGTCATATATGTGATATTCAATAACTGTTTCATGATTTGAATTGAATCTCTTAATTAACTAATTATTAAATCATGAACTTATCATAATTGTTATGAGATACTCTACAAATTTGAGTGGGCTTAAAATATTAACAAATATTCAAATTACATTCAACATAATTTTTATAATATCAATATTGATATTCTAAGTTCTCTGAATGTCATATCAAACAGGTATTAATTTCCCCAGAGTGTCAGTAACCATCTATGGGCTTACTTGTATGTGTGGGTCTCAATGAATGAATTACCTTTTTACAAAGAATAACAAAAGGATAGAACCTTCCGAACACGAAGCACAGAAGAGTTCTAGAATAAGATGCTACTGGTCTGAGTGAGCCAGGACCAGACTCTGTTCTTAGTTTTCACTTTCTTTTAAGTTTCTCTTGCTTTGATTTTCTTATCTCCTGGCCACAGGCATAAACTTCCCATATGTAATATTTGTCCATGTCTTTACAAGGATGCTATAGAAGTTTAGACTTATTCAAGATCATAAAATAAAACCCTACTTGAGCTCTTTACAACAAAAGATGTTGGTTGTGGGGACTTGAGTGTAAGAATATAACAATAATATCTTCCCAATTAACAAAAAGGGAGATACTATCAGGCCTAGAGAAAAAATTGGAATGATAGACTTTATATAAAACAATAATCCTTCCCTCTCTTGAGTCTGCCCTTTTGTGATTCTTGGCTTCATCTTTTTCTCTGTGGATGTCAACTCTTTATTTCAGTCCACTTGGCAGAAAGTTATTATTCACAGTTTTTACTTAAAATCCTCCCTTCATAATAGAGTTGGGGTTTCTTAATTCAATTTTAAATTTCCACAAGAAGGATACTTATTGACAGATACTGGGTAGTTTCTCAAAATAAACCAATCAATTATGACAGAGAGGCAGAATTATTCTAAAACAGTGTGGCTAGATTCACACACACACGTCTCAATTTGTTGAAAACAGTAATAAAAGAGAGAATCTCAAGTATAATGGATTTTATAGTGTCCCCTCCAATATCCATGTCCACTAGGAATCTCAGAACATGTAATTATGGTAAGGACCAAGCTAAGAAATTATACTGGATTAGGGTTAGGCCAAAACACGATGATAATGTCTTTCCCTATGAGACAGAAAGGACACACAGAGTCACGGGGAGGAAAGTGATAAGATGGAGGCAGAGATTAGAGTGATGCATTTACAAGCCAAGGGATGCCAAGGATTTTGTATAATCACCAGAAGCTAGGAGAAAGGCATGGAAAAGTTTCTCCCTCAAAGCCTGCAAAACAAAAACTTTTTAATGGCAAAATTGCAATATTTTGAGGGAATAGAATTATGGCAGAGGGAAGCAACCCTGCTGACTCCTGGCTTCCTGAATTGTAAGGAAATAGATTTCTGTTGTCTTTTGAACCACCAAAGTTGGTAGTAATTTATTGTTGCAGCCCTAGTAAACTAAAAGATCAAGCAAGGAGAAAAGCAATGAAGGGATCAATTGAAGAGCTCCTTTTTTTCTCCCCAGAAGTTCTCCTTCCATATATCTTTTCTGTTAAACATGTATTCTGTATTTTATTTTAACCAGGTAAGCTATTTACCTCCAAAATCCAACTTATATCTTATGAATTTTGCTTGTAAAAAATCCTAAGTAACTTAACATGGAGTGAAACAATAATAGTTGACTGTTATTGCTCACAAATTGCAAATAAGAAGTAGAAGATAGTTACTCTTTATTTCTATCCCTCTACTGATTTAAATGAATGTCACTAAGTGGTAATGCATCCTCACTTTAAGACATACTCAACAATCCTCACTTAAGCATTTATCAGTGGGCCTCAAAGGCCTTGCATCATTTGAGATTGATTCAGTAAAAAGGTGACTAAAATGAAATCCTTGAGCTGGTCCTTAAATATTCATTAGTCATTGAATACCTTTGCAAATAGCTTTTTAATGGCAGAACGTCACACTATGATTGAAGTTGTACTGAACAAATGAAGACATGTTATCATCTTAGCCAATATTTGAGTAGCACAAGAGAATTTTAGCCAACTTGTATGTTAGTTGAGCTTGGCTGCAATTCAGTGCCTGGAATAAAATAATTTTGTTTTGTTTTGTTTTATATTTATCTAAAAATGTAAATACATACACATGACTTGAAAAACAATCATTATATACCAAGTATAAAAACTAAAATAGAAAGATGCAACATTTTTGTCATTAGTAGAAAAAGCATTAACCTTTCATTTATGACTTAATCATGTCTCAAGTGTTCTGTGAAGAGAAAATAAAGCAGTAACAAGTCATTTATCTGAAGGTCACTTATCCTGCACACTCCATAATTTGGAGCATCAATGAGAACTTAGTAATAATCAAGAAAAGTCCATATGAATAGAAAGAGATATTTGTACATTTTTTTATTTGACTTGATTTAACAAAGCGCTTGATTTGACTATTCACCAAGGAAGCACTTGATATTTAATTCAATATTTTTTATTATTGTATTAATATTTTATAAAGCTTCCCTAGCTGTTGACTATGAATGAATTCAAATTAATCAGAATTAGGGAGCTCTTGAGTTAGCCACAATGATGACAGAAGGAAGTTATAGTTAACAACCTGAGAGCAATAGAAGAAACAGACAAAACTTAAATATAGAAAGAAGAGCTCTCTAAAACAATAACAAAAAGATTTCCTGATCAATTTTGCAAACTTTCCAACCACTCAAAACTCCTACCATGTCATCTTAATACATGTAAATGAAAAAATATTCCTTCAGTATTCTGTTTGTTTACCACGAATTGAAGAACTATGGATCATGCAAATATATTAGTCTTCCAACTTGTTCAATGACAACATTAACAGAAAAAGGGTGAAAGCTCGTGTCCACTTGTAAAGGACGTCTCAAAGCGTTGTATTTGCAATAGATCCTCCTCCTCGATGGCCTTTTGTAATTAGGGAATAACATTTCAAAAGTTCCATAAAGATTAACTAAAATTTTTCCAGAATCTATTTGATTTTGATATTCTCATATATATATAGTACTTCTTCCTAAACTAAAGGTAGTATCAAAATCCATTAAGACCGACTACAGTTATTATTACTGCCGTCAACTTCACACTTTGACGCATTTAATAATTATCACTCTTAGAGAAGAAAATGTTATTTTCGGTATGCAAAATGATGGCTCCCTGAAAGATGTCTACATCTTAATTCCTAGAACCTGTAAATATGTTGTTTTACATGGCAAAAGGGAATTAAGTTTGCAGATAGAATTAAGGTTACAGTAGTTAACCTTAAGATAAAAACATTATCATAGAATATCTGGGTGTGCACAAGGTAATTACAATGCTAATTAAAAGTTGAAGAAGGATATAGAAGGAAGAGAATCAGTAAAGGCAATGTGATGACAAAAATGGGGAGAAAGATTGCCATTTAGCATAAAATGTATTCTAGTTCTTTCCCGAGACCTGTATCTCCCAATTTTAGTTTGTAATATATTGTTATATTCTTACAATACTTCCTCAAAACCTACATTCTTTTGTTTCAGAGAGCTCAAGTTGAGTTCTGCTATACAATTCTGAATAAGTCTGAGCTTTTACACAATCTAGAGAAGAAAGTAAGGACATAAACGTGTAAATCAACTAGGAGAAAACATTTAGAAAAAAATATATCTGACAAAGAACTTAAATCAAGAATACATAAAGAACTTCTACAACTTAACAATAAAAAAAATAATTAAAAAACAAAAATGGGCTAAGAATTAAATAGACAATTCAAAAGATATATAAATAGCCAAGAATCATATAAAAATGCATAATATCTTTAGTTATTGGGGAAATGCAAATTAAACTGCAGTGTGATACCATTACACACCAGAAAGAAAAGCTAAATTTAAAATGGCTGTCAATTCTATTGTTGACAAGCATTCAGTATTTCTTCTGTGTCTGACATATTTCACTTAGCATAATGTCCTCCATCCGTGTGGTCCCAAATGGCAGGATCTCCTTTTTTGAAGACTTAATAATATTCTACTGTATGTGTATACCATATATTTTCTTTATCCTTGGACATTTAGTTTGTTTCTGTATCTTGGCTGCTGAGAATAATGCAGTGAAATGAAAGAGCAGATATCTCTTTGAGATCTGATTTTAATTTTTTGGACACAAATCCAGAAGTGGAATTGCTGGGTCACCTGGTAGTTCTATTTTTAATTTTTTGAGAAACTTTTATACTGTTTTTCATAGTGGTCACACCAATTTACAGTGCCACTAACAGCATACAAGTTTTCCCTTGTCTCACATCCTCACCAATACTTATCTCTTCATCATTAATAAGACATATCAACATGTTATACTTCCTAAAATTATCTACTGAAAAGATACAACATTACTTCTGTGCTATTCCTGCCAAAATACACAACTTCTGTTTAGCCATGAGAAAACATCAGATGATGATAAATTGAAAAATAACTGAAATTATTCTACAAAATAACTAACCAGTACTCATAGAAATCTCAAAGTCATGAAAAACAAGGAAAGACTGAAGAATGGTCGTAGACTTCAGAGAGATTAAAAAGACACAACTAAATGCAATGGAGAATTTTGAATTGGATCCTAGAACAGAAAAATAGCTAATAAGGTCTATAGTTTAGTTAATAATATTGTATTGATGTTAATTTTCTGATTGTAAGTTTGTACTGTTATGTAGTTTGTTCACACTTGGAGAAGCTGGGTGAAGTGTATCTGTTCAGTTTTTCGTACTTTCTGTAAATCTAAAATTATTTCAAAAGAATTTAAAAAATAATTATAGAACGCTCTAGTATCCAACACAATCTCTCCTCTGAGTCCTCAAGTATTTATGCTACATTTTTTTCCTTAGCTCATATTTCAATTTGGTATTTCCCTATTTCTATTTTAAAACTATGTAGCATTATAAAATGGAAGAATGGGCAATCTTACTTTTCTTAGAATCAAAAAGCCTTACTTGTTGCTTTATTGCTAATTGTACATTGGAGAGCAAGCTACTGCTCAGGCTGATATGTATTTCAGATTTCCACCTCCAAAATGTGATACCTTTGCATTGCCCACTAATTCTCCACCCTTCATTCTTTTACTGACCCTTCACAAAAAAAAAAAAAAAAAAAGAAAGAAAGAAAAAGAAAAAGAAAAAAGTGGCTGTGGAGTTGGTAGAATGTGATATCCTCTGCAGAACAAAAACATCTTATATTACTGGTCTAAAATTAATGCTCTCAAAATAAACTCTAAGTCTGTCTAGAAAGCCCTGAAGTCAGATATGTCCAACAGTTCAACAAACAAAATAGCAAGTAGATTCTGAATAAGTCAATGAAGATCTGCCTGAGGACATTACTGGAGCAGCTGTGGACCTAAAAATGCATCCCATCTGTACTACCTACTTCTACAGCAAAACCTACCTACTTCTTGATGTTTTCATCACTGCCCCAAATCCTACCTACCCAAAATGATCACAATCTTCTCTACTTTGTTAATACACTTTGTCCCTGCTGTAGCATGTTTCAAATATTGCTCTGAACTATCATCATTTATGAACTTATCTCCTCTGGATATCTGGACTATAACTTTCTGTGAGCAGCCTGATGGCTTAATCCCATCTTGTTTCTTCATAATAACTAGTATACCAAATGCTATCTGAGTATTTGGGGAATTATTTATTTTGGTTTTCAGCTTAAGTTATAATAAATTAGAATCCATTTATTAGTTTTTTAAAAAATCTATTCAAATTGTAGGGCACTAAAGACAATTTTGTGTCTGATTTGAAAATATCTTGAGATTTTTCTCAGTTTGAGGGTTAAAAAAAGCAGTCCTCCATACATTGAGTGAGAACAGAAACTGCTGACATAGTTCATTGAACAAAAATGTAACACAGGTCAGTTAACTCATTCTATTCCAGGAAAATAAAATGAAAGACCAAGTAAACTTTCCCAGTTAGAACAATGAAAAGTGAATTATAGATGATACATCATATCCCAGTAAAGGACTATCTCTTGTCAGCATAGATTTGTTCCTCAGATTTGTTCATTTTGAAGACCTTAATTAATTAATTAATTAATTCTATGGTAATTTACAGGAAAGATTACATTTCCATGAAAAGAAAATAATGTACATAAATCTTCAACTCAGAATAGGGTAGAGAGTAATATCATCTCTGGGGCTAATATAACTGGGGCGGGGGGTGAGAGAGTAGAGAGAAGTACTAAGGCCAAGTGTGACTTCTCTTGACATCAAAAGCCTTGCAGTAAATAAGTGTTTTCATAATATCAGTGACACACACATTAAACATTAAATGTTCATAGAATTTTTCTAGATTTGGATGGTGCTTTATGCGCATTATTCAAATAATAATGGTGTTAATGGCCAATTAGCCAGAAGGAAAAGAAATTCCAGCATTAAAATGAGTAGTAAATAATACACATTTAAAACTTCTCAAGATAAACTACTGAGGCTCTCTTGAGTAGAGAAGCAATTTAAAAAGAAGCAAATTTGTTTTTAAAAATTAATTAAAAATCCACTGAAAAGCCCAGAGAATTTTGGCAATTGTGTGATACAAATACTTGCATAGCACCAAGCCTGGATGCTGTGCAAAGGATGTTCAAGAGAAAATAATGTCGTGTTTGAAAACGAATTTCTGTGGTATAAGAATCCTAATTGTTGTCCTGTTAAGTGATTTTTAAACTTAAATTACTGCCATGAACTTGGTACTAGGATGTTCCTAAAACTGCTTTGATACCTTTTATTTTCTTTCTAATTTACACAAGAAATAAATCAATTTTTACTTAACTGGATTTGGAAGACATTTAGCTCCAAGCAAAGGAGCTAGTCCAATTTTTTACTTATGAGCTGTGCTTACATTTATTCAAATAAATTGCTTTAATTTTGGAACACTCTAAATTAAACTCATAGTACGGTAGGCTTAAAATTAAAAATGAATAAATGACTATAACAAAAGATTTACCTTACATTTTTAAAAGTTGCTAATTCTTTCATTATTACAAAAATCTTTTAAAAATATGAGTTTATAATAATTTATATCATTATCAGTGCCATTGTCAGTTACAAACTAAACCAAGGGGAACCTGGGAAGAAAAAGCAGACAAAAATATGGCAAAGTAGGACCAAATTGGTAAATATCCATTATTTCTTGATCTTTATCTTACATTATTAAAGCCTGAAGTTTTGAGGAAAAGAGTGGTGGTTGGTTACAAGTGAAAATGAAATTATATTGAATAGTAATGTAAGAAGTTATGAGCAAAATTTATATACATATTTTTTTTATTTCTTTGATCTATGGTTGTCTTTCTAAATTTGAATATAGCTTAAATAGTTTTTCATATCTTTTCTGAATATTTTTATATAGCTTCTACTCCTGTTAGCTTGTATTTTTGGTATTTGAAAAGTTCTAAAATTAGTTTTAAAGTTAGAGTTGTTTTGATTGTGACTTGAAGTGTTTCATGATAGCTTAAAAACCATCAACTGTTGAAAGTATGGGAAGAAGCTTCTTTTTTCAGCATATCTCTCCTCAAAGACAAAATTATCCCGTTTCTCCTTGAAAAATTAGGGATCTCTTTGTAATCGGCCTGCCATAGAAAATAGCTTATTCTGTGATTTCTGATGCATTGTGGTACCTGAAATTACCACCATTACTTATCCTTAGAGTTCAGGAATTGAGATTTACTTTAAGAATATTGTCAAAATAAAAAATGCACCAAACAAAGTTAAACAGCCAAGGAAGACTTTATCCAGGCTACTGCAATAGGAGAGAGAGACAGGATTCAGTTTCACTCAAATAGAAGGCAGGGGGTTTTACTTGCTGTTGTGAGCTAGTAGAAAACTACTGGAGGAGGTTAAAAGTAGTGGGGAGGATAATCAGTGAGCACATACAGATATTATTGAGTTTGCAAATGTTTTTCCCTGTGATTAAGCCATCTGAGTTTGATAATCAGTACCCATGGAAGTTAGGCTTCTATCTTCCCATAGAGACTGGGAGATAGGGATGCTTTCTTCTCTGATGATTACATTTCAAAAGGATGTCTCCCAGGTCGTTGAGAATGACATTTCCTGGCTTGTAAAACTGGCAAGAAGCTGAGATATTTACATACATTTCAAAGTGGAGAGAAGTAACTTAAAATTAATTGCAAGTTTTCTGAATTTAAAGCTCTAAGAAAAGGGAGGTTAGGGGCCTATAGTCAGGAAAATACCTGTCTAAAGTTTAGTTAAGCTGATGGAAACATCAACACTGTCTTGGTCAATACAAAAAAAAAAACTTCTGTAAGGGAATAAAATAAAACATTATTACCTAGAGGGACATAAGTAAAAGATGATCTTCTATCATCCGTAGATATCTCCCACCCAAATTGCTGTTCACTGGATCTCAGGGCAAGACTCAGAGTCCCTTGAGGTTATCTGCCGGATGAAGTCAAGTTTTTGGCCTGCATGGGACTCCCTAGCAGAGATGGGCCTTATTATCTCCCGTAACATGAAGAAAAATACAGGTCAGAAATAAAAGCAAAGTAAACGTGAAATCAGGCAGCAAATAGAATAGAGCAACACTACGATGATTGCCTGCCAGGCTGAGGAGAACCTAGTAAAGTAAGCCTTTGTAGAGTTTGTCACCATTCCTTTTATCATTGGCCTCTTCTATGAACACAGAATGGAGTACACAGAAAGAAGCACTATGATGGTTAACTTTTTGTGTCATCTTGCCTGGGCTACAGTGCTTAGATATTGATTCAGACATTATTCTGGTTATTTTCTGTGAGGGTGTTTTGGATAAGCTTTACACTAAAATTGGTAGACTTTGAGTAAAGCAGATTGCTCTACATAATATGGATGGGCCTCATCCAATCAGTTGAAGGCCTGAATAGAACAAAAGACTCACATCCTCCCAGCAAGAAGGAATTCTGTAACTTGATGGCTGTTGGGCTTGAAATACAGCACCAGCTCTTTCCTGGCTCTCCAGTCTGCTTGCCTATTCTACTGGCTAGGGTTTTGTACTGGTTAGCCTCTATAACTATGTGAGCTAATAAAGTACACACATGCACCCTATTGGTTCTGTTTCTCTGGATATCGCTGACTAGTGCAAGCACTATCTGTTAAGAGCCCTCTTATTCGAGGTTATTTGAAATATGAGGTGACCTGATCAATCTTTTTCACAGGATGACAAAGATCCCATTGAGATTAGAACAAAAAACCTGATTGGAGATCATTACAAATTGTTACAAAGTTGGTGAAAAAAAAGAAAATACCTGTGGCCTTTATTTTAGAAAAAATATTTCTTTTATGACAGTATTGTCTATTCTGCACTTAAAATTGAATAATAAATAGTGATAAATAACAAACAATTCTTTGAGGCACCCCTACTAGTAACCAAGTCCAGAGTTTCTCAATCCCAATACTAATGACATTTTGGACTAGATAATTTTTTGTTGTGGGTACCTCTCCTGGGCATTATAGAATGTTTAATGGCATTTCTGGCCCCTCCCCACTAGATCTTAGTAACATTCCCCAATTACAATTATCAAAAATGTCTTCAGATATTGCCAAATGACCCTTGGCATAGAGCAACTGGCCTAGACCAAAGCTGCTATCCTAGACAGCTCAGACTTCTGTAAAAAATACCATAGAGTTGGCAGCTTAACCAACTGAAATTTATATTCTCCTAGTTCTGGAGGCTTGAAATCTGAGATCAGAGTGCCAGCATAGTCAGCGTTCAGTCATTCTCACATGATGTAGATAGACAGATGGACAGACTGACAGAGCACGCACACAAGTGCACACACTAACTCTCTGGTGTCTCTTCTTTAAAGAGTAATAATCCCAACAATAAGGTACAGCTTCTTAATATCATCTCAACCCTTTTACCTCTCAAAGTCCCCATCTCAAATACTATCACATTGGCATTAGGGCTTCAACATAAGAATTTTAGGAGACATGATTCAGTTCATAGCCACCGCCCTTTCAAAATTTGAAATCTCCTATCACGACAAGTTTCTATTTATATTCTTATTATATCAATGTTTCTTTCTGATGTAAAAATAATGGAGCTTCTTTGATAAAATTGTCAAGGAAAAGTAAAATTAAAAAAAAAGAACCACCAGGTTTATCCTGAGGTTTCCTTCATGTAACTTCAACAGTAGTAGTCCACAGTTCAAGAATTACAGGCATAAGAAGACTGAACTGATCAGGAACTTACTGTGCACTTTTTACTATTGTAATCTCCAGAATTAGTATCTCATGGAAATGTCTTTGCAGAAAGAAATAGACTAGATGATTTCTGATATTTCTTCTATTTCTTAAAACATACGCATCTGTGAATTTCTAAAAAAATGGTTGTAGAAACTTGGAATGATTCATTATTTATAAATGACCCTATGAGTATATAATAGATGGCTTAAAGTATGTGAAAAGTTATCGAGTAAATGAGAACTTTTTTTTTTTTCTGTATACTTCTAAAAAGGAAAATTAGGATTGGTGGTTTCAGATTGCAGAGGGATGAATGGTACAGATTTCAACTCAGTAAAGAAAAAGGAACTTTCTTATACTCAAAGCTGCTAAAGTAGAATGGGATGTTTGATGAGGCAGTAAATTCCAAGACATTTAAAGTGCTTGAGCTGATAAATCAGTAGTGGTTGCTATAAAGGGATTTATGCATTAGAAAAAGACTGGATTGCTTTTGAGGTCTCATTCAGCCTTAAAATTATATGATTCTAGATAGATTCTTCTAAAAATAGTAATGTAAAAATAAAATAGTGGGTTTTTTCTAATTTGCTATGTAAAAACAAAGAAAAGAAAAACACTAAGTGTCAACTATGGCAATTGTTCTCAACTAAAACAATGCTCTTAGCAAAGTAGGATTCTCTCTGTGGTGTGTTTGAAGGGAAATGAGGTGAAACATTAGGGTCACATTTTGGAATCTTTCTCAAATGACCTTAGCCCCTTTCCACAAAGTCACAGTGGGGGACTTTTGCATCTTCACTCTTTTGGCAGTGAACACCTTCCTGTTCTATGCCTACAGAGAAGAGAGCTGCAGTCAGAGTCACAGTGTGAAAGGGGACTCCAGAGACATCAAGTCTGACCTTACCGTTTCACAAATAAACAGGCAAGTTTTATCAGGTTCATCTAATCCTTACATAAGCAACTCACATGCAAACTCCTTTCACTTCCTCAGCCAGTCACCAATTCATGACATACCAACTGCACCATTTTCAAATGTCTATAAACTTTGCAGTAAATTCCAGTTAAGTTTTTGAATGTGAGTGTTTTAGGACTGATTACTGATATATAAAGAATTCCTTGATTGTCTTCACATCAAGATCTATATGATAATGCTTTGGAACCTCTGGGAATTTATCAACATCATATGCAAGTGAAGCATCTTCTTTCCTTGTTAAAGATAGAGTCCAGTGACTAAAAGGAAGTAGAACTTTAGTTGTATTTGAAAGTCAAAGACAAAGTCTTAATGCCTAAAGAAAGACAGGCTCAGGGCAGTATCTTACAATAAGGAAGATCTGTCTTAGTGTTTTCTGTCTACCCTCTCATATCTATTCAACAAATATTTATTTATTGTACATTACTAGTCCTCCCAGTATTTAAAACCTAATTCTCTTGCTTCTTTCCTCCTGTCCAAGGACAAAGACCTTAAGACTGCACCAAAGCCCTATTGTTTAGGAAGTTAATCACTTAGAAAGAAAGGATTAACATGGCTATTTGAAGGTTTAAGTTTTTTTATTTAAAGACATTTTTAAGAAACCAGAGGACCAACTATCTAAGAAAGAAGTTTGTTTTAGTTTGTATTACCTGGATTGGGGGATTATTTTAGGTAGACAAGATAAGTGTCCTTTCAGCGTCCTGGAAATGATTCAACATATATTATGATTTAGTCTGTGTTAGTAGGGCTAATACAATTCTTTCCAAAACAATTTCAAGAATAAATATATTAATAAGTTTTTGCTGAAAGAATTAATAAAAAAAAAGATATATAACTGTTTCAGCAATAACTTTTTAAAAACCCATTATTAAAACAAAAATGCCTCTGTCATCTCCTCAGTCATGCCCAAAGCATTATGGGAATGATTGCCTGGATGCTCTCCCAAGTCTTTACATTGAAATATATGATTGCTAGAGCGCCCCAAATATTGGACATTTGTATGCAGGCAAGACTATGAATCTGGCAAAGAAATCTGTAGGGAGGAAGAATAGCTTACTTTCAAGGGAATTCAGAATGCAATATTGTATTTTCTGGAGTACTTGAAGAGCAGATGGTGAAGGATAAATTTAAGTCTGTAGAAAAAGCAAGTGCATCTATCAAGGGAAACCAGATACCAGCATGTAAAATGTACTGCCCTTTTATTTTTAGTGTGAACTATAATGTAGTTCCTTGAAATAGCAGTGCTGCTATCATAAATATCCTTGTAATTATTTTTTTTCTCAGTATGTGATAAAAGAAATCTGCATGGATAGCTATAAATAATCAAGGAATGCTTGCTGCCTTTGAAGGTCCTTTGCCATTAAAGAAAAAAAGAAAGAACAAAATAAGATAAAGTCAAATGTTAGTAAAGTCATGTATTATGGCAGAATATATTCACATAAAACTTGAGAAAAATGAATGCACAAAGGTTGCAAGGGATTAAAAGAATGGGAGACATATTAGCTAAAAAATTCTACTTTGAAATAAAATAAGTGGACAGGCAGAAATCTCCTTTATGCATCACTGAATGGGGATGAGAGGCATTTCAGGCCCTTCAATATTAGTATAGGTTTGCAACAGTAAGTGATACCCACTTTAATCCAGAATATAAATTCTTTTTAAGGAACATTTATAAAATTTTCAAGCAATCATATCTTGAAATATATATCCTTACATAAATAAATTAGAAAATAGATTTACTAAGTAGATTCTACAAGTAGAAGATACAATCTTGACCTCAAACAGAATGTAGTCTGTCCTAAATTAGCTTTAACAAATTCTGACATACTGAGAATGTTGATATTCACAATGGTAGAACAGTGCAGGGGAACTTTTTTCTTTACGTTATTTTTCAAAAAATAGTGCTGTCCATGGAGAGATAGAATTCTTGATATTTTGATACTGAAAAGCCTTTTCCAATTTACTAAGCAAACAGTTTATATTTCTTAAATGTGAGCCTTGAAGTCTATATAGAAAAGTAACTTAAAAATAAAAAGAATGCTCATAAGTTATTTCATTAGAGTGTGTTCATAACATTCTTGTGCTTTTACTGCTTGCTATCTGTAACATGGTATGTTTAATAAGTATTTTAATATTAAACTGAAATGCGACAAATGACTTTAACACTTAATGCTTTATTCTAAAATAATTATACACTAATTTTTAAAAATTGAGAGAAAGTCAGTTTTTACTATAATCTTGGACATTTTAAATGGGCCTCATAATAAAAGATAATAAATACACAATTAGGGCGTTCCTCTGGGTGAGAGGGAATGGGTAGCTACTGAGAAAACAAACACGTAAATAAACCTAAGGAGGAAATGAAAAGACACCTAACCTATATCTTTTTATCTAATAAACCACCTTATATAAACTCAATGTTCATTTTCTCCCCTAACATCCCTCAATAACTCATTTCAATACATTAAAACCCATATAGATAGTTTCATCATACAAAGGGGGATTTCTCTTCTTGAATTTTCTTTTTCTCCAAATGGCTAATTTACAAGTGATCATACTTTCAATAAATATTTATTTTGTCCTATATCACACCAGTTACATTCTTAACAGGAAAAAGAGAGGATGAGAGAGAAAAGTTCCTCGTGCTTATGGAGCTTTGCTTCTATTAGGAAAGTCAAGCAATAAACAAGTACATAAACAATTTAATGTTAATTATTGATGCATGTAATGAAGAAAATAAAATACGGTAAAAGGTAGGTGGGTGAGATGGAGCAGGAGTGAAGGGTTCTTAAACATGTGGTTAGGAAACGTCTTTTAAGAAGGTAACATTTAAGTACAGACCTGAATGAAGAGGAGAAAAATCTAAAGAACTTATCAAGTAGAGGGAATATCAAGAGGAAGAGACCTAAGGTGAAAAGACCTCATTTCCTGAATAGCTAATAGCTGATGAGACTGGAGTTGTGTAAGCAATGAAGATGAAGGTGTTTATCAGAGAGATTGGCAGGACCAGATCTGCAGGGCTTGTAGTGCATACTGCGATGTGAAGGTTTTAAGTTCCATACTTTTTTTTTCTAAGTTTCATAGACATTTATTAGAGGTTTTTAAAACATCACTGGCTGCTGTGAGGAGAAGGATATTTAAAGATATTTAATATGCCAGGTCAAATGGGCTTCTGCACCGTCTTTAATTATCTTGGTGAATAAGGCTCTGTGTTTGTGATGGAATCACCTTTTGTTCTATTTCCATAGAAACTGTTCTTACTGTACCAGGTCATGAGAATTATTTTTAATTTTGCATTCGTCTACTTTTTCTTAGGCAAATAGTCACACTCCCCTTGTGCTTTGTTCTGTTGAAACCTCACTTCTTTATGTACTTTTGCTAATGTCAAATAAATATCTTAATTTTTCTTCTTCTAGGACTTAAATGAATATTTTCTGTCTGGTGTTATCAACATACATAATATGTATACTTTCTTAAATTATTAAAGCCTTTGATTAAAAAATCTTAACCAACTTAAAAATAACATTTAGATAACACTCCTCAATACAACTCTCGCCCCATATGCTTCACTCTCCCTCCTCCAAAAAAAAACAAATGTCTAGAAAAGAATTCAGTCCATAATCACAAACTTCAAACAAATTTTTTCCACATTAAAAAAATGGTTTTTTTTTCTTTTTCATAAAAAGGAAAGACATCAGTCTGACATTATTCATTTGAGACACCATGATCTTGTAGGCAGTGTTGAAAATTGGCTTTATTATTTTTCCACACTCTAGTTTTGGAGGCTATTAAAAATAGGTTTCATGACTTCATGTGTATTCTTCATGCCTCAAAAATAGCCAAAGGCACCTCATTTCACTTATGTCAAACAGACATTTATCATCTACTATGACAGAAATGATTCGTCCATTTTCCCTACCTACTAGTGTCTCATGTCTAACAATATAGCCTGAAATTCTGAAAATTTATTCAAACATTACAATAGAGTATGATGCCTATTCATATCTGGGGCTCAGTGAATGCATACCAGAAGAATTAAACTTGAATTGAATTTTAAAGCTAGGATCAGCAAACTGTGACCCATAGATGGGCTATCTATTTGTGTAAGATTTACTGAAATAGCAAAGCATATTCATTTATGTATGTGTATGGCTGCCTGGTTTACTGCTAAAATAGGAAGGTAGCGTGGTTTACTGCTAAAATAGGAAGGTAGAGAGGCACTATGGGCCGCAAAACCTAAAGTAATTACTATCTAGCCATTTAAGAAAAAGTTCACCCAAGGATAAGTAGGACTTTGATTAGTAAGGGAATCATTAATAGGTGAATCAGAAATGGGGTGAAGAACCAAGAGGGAATTAACATCTGCAAGGGCTCAAAGAGGCAGCTGGAATATTTAAGGACTACAAGTTTTTCCATAAAGTAGGAGTTAGGGTGAGGGTCAGAGGGTAGTATGAAAAGATTAAATTGGAGAGATGAGTAAGCAACAAAAATAAAAATATATTCTGTGCACCATGCAAAGATTCTGAAGGTGATTGGTGTTTAAGTTCCCTTGAAGTCTTAGGAATGCTAATTTGATACTTCACAAATGTTTAAATAAACTTTGACTTTTTAGTTATAATTTATATTCTCCCACAACAAATATTATTCACTTTGATGGTCTGATTGCACCTATTTATTTATAAGAAGTAAAGAAAACTTCATTAATAAATTTCCACATCTCAGAAAAATATATGTTTGAGATTCTTACTTCAAAAGTAGCATTTAATTTGAAGTATTTCTGTAGATAAGAAATGGCATGTTCTGAAAATTAAATTAAAATATAAAAACTGCCATCTTTACCTTAATAAATTATGCTAGAGAACCAAGACATAATGATGAAAAATTCCTGGCAAATAAAACATTTAGAGTGTATTATAAGTCACAGCTATTTATACGACATTTGACATAGTATGTAGGTAGTTGCCAGCATAAAAAACTTTAATACAAATACTATGTGTTTTATATTTGATACATGTTGATAACTCAGACACAGCAGCATAAGGTAAAATGGCTGTGTCCTCTTTCACCTCACACAGGCCACTGAAGCAATTGCTCTTACACTCCTTTCCTCCCAGACTACCGAGAGTAGGGTAGATGTGAGTTGACAAGTCCCCATCGGATTTGGCTCTTCAGCCTGTCAGTTATCACAATCAGTGTCGTATTTCCTGACCTTTCACCAACATGCAGTCTATGGAGATCACCTGCCCTTCTCCTTCTGAAGAAGTAGTTGTTCCCCTGTTAATTTCTCAACATAATTTTTGTTCTTGTGCTGCCATCTCTAGGTCAAGCATTCTCTGTTATGATGTTGGATTCCAGCTATTTCTTCCACAGTCCAACCTAATTTTTGTTCTGTGTAATTTGTTTTCTGTATCAAGGCTCTGAAACTCAAGTGCTTCCAGAGACCAGGTGAGATGTATAAATGAGTGAAGTGGACTGGGCAATAGTGCAAATGGTGAGGACTAAGGGAAACTGGATAGTTTAGAGCTAGTCAAAAAAACATTTGATTTCAATTAAAAAACAAGTAGAATATTGACCAAATACTCCTCTGGCCTGAGTTCCACCAGGTGGCTATTGGGTGGTTATTTCCGCTCCTGCACCATTAGAAAAAGCCTCTTAGGGTGCTGTAGTGCTTTTGAAACAAGTGTAAGATTTGAGATAATTTAGGGCTATTTTCCGTCAGGTTCAAAAAATGTGGGAATAGCCAATATACACTTCTTATGGCCTCTTGCAGTGGTGGGATACCCCAAAGAGGTCACTACTCCCGTTTCTGTTTCTAGGAACTCTTCTGTGGAGATTCAGCTCATTCCATCAACTCCTCATAACCCTCTCCCACTCATGCTTTGCTTTTCTTCCTTTACCCTATGTACCTCGCTCCTGATTTCACAAAACATTTGCTGATTTCCTATATGAACTCAGATATACTTTAAAAATAAAAACACCTGGATGGCTATCTAATGCATCTTGCTAGACATAACAGTTCTGATAATGGCTCTTAGAAATTACCATTCTCTTCAAAAATCTACAAGTAAAGGAATTCTGCCCTGACCTTTTGTGAGAAATGGATGTATGAATGTTACCAACACGTTTGTAGGCTCTGAAAGGTAAACCATGATTAATGTGGCACATGGAAGGTAACTTTGTAAAAAATTCTAGAAGACATCTTGCTTTATTTTTTTTTTAATTAAGGTAAATTCTGATTGTATAGTCAAGAGTTAATATTTTTGAAAAAAATATAAAATTTCTAATAGTGATAGTAATTTATTTTTACTACTCTTCTTGTTTCATTATTACAAACTATTTCAAACTAAGATATCAGCAAAATAAATGGGTACAAGTTTTTCTTTCTCAGAATTTATGTATAATTTTCACAAGAGACATGTAAACTCTTCAATCAAAATATGATGAAGATAATGTTTGATTGTATTTTTAAGAGTCACATTTTGAAACATAACATTCCAATGGCACAAAAGAAAGAGTAGAAATTTCTGGATGTGTTTGTTTCTAATAATATCTATTTTCTTTCAAGATACCTAGAGTGCCAACCATATTGCTTTTATAATGTCAAGTCATCTTCTTTTTCCTTCTATCACTCTCCAGTATCTGTAGTTCATTTTTTATATAAATGACAAGACAAATATCACCACCACCCCATCCCCACGCTAGGCTGCACACAACAAATAACAACAGAGCAGGGAAACGGTTTGCTTAAAGCTTAATGTAGTGGGCTTTAAGTAGTATTTTCAGTTTCTGCCTAGGCCTCAGATGTGCAAAAATAGTCTGAAGCTCCGGAGGTAGACAGAGGTCATGCACATTTTCTTCCTACAGAAAATTTGAGGATGTTTTCTTAATAAGAAACATGAACGTGAGAAAAGAAGGAAGAACCAGAGGAAGGCAAAGGAAAAGGACTAAATTCTTATAGATAAGAACTGAATCAGGGAAAGAGTGGAATGAGCCCTTTCTCATAGATTACCTCACAGTCTCCTGGGCCAGCATTTTATCCAACCATGGCAGCTAGTTTCATGCAGCTGTACCTGGCAGCATCTCCCATGGAGCTTTTGTTTTCTTCCCTGCGGCTTTCCTGACTACATGGCTAACATGCTTGTGAAAACCTGCCCGGCCCTCATGCAAGTATGGTCTAGATATGCATGAAAGTAAACATGCTGTGGGGCAAGCCTCAATCAATGGGGAATGAGATATGGATAAAGTCTCCATTCTTCTCTTGGGCAGACAAATCTGAAATACATTGTTCAGGGCTTTTGATCCAGTGGGACCCAGTTGCCTACGGCAAAGACCACCTATAGAATGCACTCCTGTGTGCTATGTAGGTTTAGCCTCCTTCCATTTCACTCTTCCTTAGTCCAACATTAAAATTCCCTAGTAAATCTTTCCCAAATAACTGGCGCCTGACTCCAACCTGTATTGGCCTAGTGCCTAGCATAGTTATCAGACAGTGTTCAGAAAATATCTGTCAAATGAATGAATAAATGAATGTAACAGGTTGGGATAATGTATATAAAATGTATACTTAATGATTGTAACATAGCAGAAGCTCTTTAAATTCTTGAGTTGTAAAGAGGCCTAAAATATTCAACCTTTTTTCAAAGGATGATGGTGGCATTTTATATTAATTCAGAGTTAGAAGGGACCTTGAGTTTTTCTAGGACAAAATTATTTCCAAGATAGGAATTCCTTTCTAACAGTTTGGACAGACATAATCCAAAATCTAGATGTGTGTGTGTGTGTGTGTGTGTGTGTGTGTGTGTGTGTGTGAAATGAAGTATATGACTTCATAAAGGAATACATTCTATTTTTTAACATCTGCACATAATTTTTGTTTCTATCAGCATAGTTTGCCTCATAAAATGTCCAATTGTTAGTCCTAGTTTTGCCCTCAGGCTAATTTGTTTGCTATTTTATAGTCTTTTGACTAAAGAGAGCAAAAATTTCTACCACCATCTTCCAAGGCTTCTCATGACTAAACTTTCCACAGAAACCCTTCTAAAGCCCATCAAATGACATAGTATTTCATTGTACTCAGACCTTTCATAAACTTGATTATCTCCTCAGATCCTGCACCAGTTTGTCAATATTCTTCCTAAAGTATGTTATCAAGAACAAAACACAATGTTTTTAGTAGCGTTCTGGCTAGCAGTACAATGGGAGTATCCTCTTATTTTGGAAACAGTGCTTCTCCTTTAGCATCTTGAAAATAATTCACTTCACAGATCAGTAATACCCACTGCTCTCTCATGATCTACCTAAATTCCAGAGCTCATTTGACAGAATGCAAAGCTACAGTTATGGTGAATATTCCTGATGCAGACCATTTGCCCTGATGGGATACTCACATTCATGAATAAGAATAAAATAAGAAAGCTCACACAGTTTTAAATATACTTAAAACACTATTATTATCGTTATATTGTTATGTTATTAATTATTAGTAGTAACTACTATTTCAGTATGAACCTTGGTTGGAATTCGAGGGTTGAAGTGTCACATAGAACCTAGTATGTCATTTCTCTAGTCTTCCATTAGTTGAATCAAAACTGAGAAACTTTAAGAAATACAAATTCTACATTAAGCTTCAAACCTAGCATTTGCTTTTATCAACTCTTTTTGAAATCGTTTCTCTCCTTACATTTTAAAATGTGGATTTCATTTTACTGTATGAATTCCAGCAAGATATATTATAGATGAATCTCATTTTTACAGCAAGCATGTCAATACAGTTTTTCTAATGTTACAAGCAGGTATCTAGGGATTTGCCAGCACATTTGCCCTCAAACTTTATTTTTTTACTCAAAAAAGTCATGCCTAGAAGCATAAACAAATAAAACTGATAGAAGCAGACTTGCTCTGATAAAATGGTATGATGCTTACCATCTCTCTCTTACTGCGGGTGCTTATCATTGAGGGACCTGAATAGACTTCCTAAGGCTCTTCGAAGCACAGTTGTAAAACCATTGTTTCAAAGTAGTAGTAGTAGAGGGAAGAGCGATGTAGTAGAACTTTATGGAGACTCTAAAATGAGGATTAGAGGCAAAGAGTGTAAAATTTAAAAATTTCTGAGAGATTAGAAACCTGACCTGAGAGTATACTTTTTAAACTATAAAGTGCACATCTACCTTACATACAAATTATTTTGAGTGTCTTCTCTTTATGTGCTTCCCAGGAATTTTTCTAATTATACTTCAAACATAAAATTTTTCTGTTAGAGGTAAAAGACTTTGTGTATATTTTAACAATTTTAATTTTTACTCAGCTCTTATTTAAAATATCTGTCAGCTTCACTAAAGTTTTCCAAAATAGGTCTTTCTTCCCTGTCACCTTTATTTCATCTATGGTTTAGTCAGTATTTTCATTGAAGGAAATTACTCAAACTGGGAGATTTTCAGTAGACCCTTATTTAAATAGTACCAAGGTAGAGCCTTATCTTCCTTTCCCTTTAATTCTCTACCATGAGATTCTCTGATAGTCTTCTTAAAAAAAAAAAAAAAAAATTCTGAGAAAATTGAACATCTAATTGGCTTTATTAAGTGATTCACAAATTGGGCAGCAACTAACTGGAAGGGTATTCTGAGGGGTTATACAAAAAGGAAGGTATTTATGGGAAGAAGGGTGGGGCAAGGGGGCTAATAACAAAAGAAAAAAAAGGATTATTTATAGACCAACACAGCTTCTTTGGGAGGAGGGAATGACAAGGTTTTTTGTCATGGAGATTGCCTCCTCTTTCTGTGGAGATGTAGGAATGAAGAGGGCTCCTGTGACAAATTTCCTTACTGATACTTTACCAGAAATTTCCAGACTGATTAAGATTATATTTCTAGGAAAGGTTGAAAGAGCAATTAGGTAAGATATTAACTCTGGGTTTGTTATCATGGGCTTTAGTGCAAGTGATGCCATATTGGACCTGTAGTTTTCTCTTAAACAGTCTTCTGAGGTTTGTACTTACAAATCCATTGAAGAGTGTCACCCAGTAAAACCTGCAATCCCTGGTGACCCCCACCTTTTTTCCTAAGTGACAAGTAAAGATTGAAGTGCTGTTCTTGATGCCTAGATAGCTAATAAGCTTCAGTGCTCATGGCGGTGTATTCTATTTCAAAAGATAACTATGCATCACAAGGCTGAGTTGCAGTTTAGTCACACTGGAAAGTTCTCTTTGCCTATCTTTTCTGCAGATGCTCCACTACGTAATAGTTCGTGAAGTGTTCTGTTGCTGAGGGAAGAGGAAAGGGAAAGGGCTACTAGAACTGGAAGATCTCTATAAAAATCTACAAGAAGTGATTATATAGAATCATCAAATATTTGTCTCGATTCTTTCAGCTTACTGGGATCATCTTGCTCCATAACATTTAAATTAAAATTTCTCGCTAACTGCACACACGATACACACTCAGATACACATACATTAGCGAACCAACGTATGTGGAGATTCTCTGGGAGATTCTCTGGTTGACTTGCTCCTTGTTTTGACACATGCGCGCGCGTGTGTGTGTGTGTGTGTGTGGTGTCACTTCTTTGTTCTGCACTGCATCCTGAATGAACCCACCTGTAGAATGTATTACTTTTCCTTGACCCTATTCATACCTCAATATCAGTTAGGAATGTTGCTAGTTTTTAAAATTTGCATTTCCCTGATTATTAGTGAGGTTGAGCATAATTTTAAATGTTTATTATTCATTCAGGTTTCCATTTCTGTGAATTGCCCAATCATAATTATCAACTTTATCAATAAATTTGCTGATGTTGACTAATCTTTGCATTTTTTATGTGAATTTTTTATATTTTGTCAAATTCAGTTTATTAGTAGTTTACATAAAATGCTTAAATCTATGCCTAAAAATGAAGTTAATATGAAATTTATTTTCTTGGATTGTCACTGTTTGATTTCAGTATAAAATAAATATAATAGTTATATAATATAATTATATTTTAAATATAATATAATTAAAGTAATACAAACAAGCCTTCATGCTATTGCTTAAATATTATTTATTCATTTTTACCTTAGTATGTATCTTAACTGCTCTTTCAAATTTCTATCTTTATTTATTTTCTTCATCCTAGGTATTTACTCAACATTATCTTCTGGTTTAGTCATTCTCCAGGTGTGGTTGATGTAATAATTCTTATTTTTATAACCCTTTTACTTTTAATTGGAGATTATTTCTTCATGCATGAACATCTTAAAGTATGTTCTTTAAGTTTTTACACACCATCTCTTAAAACGAATTTAATCTGAAGCAAATTCAAATTCAGATTGTTGATTTTGTTGACTTCCTTTAATTTTTGAATTTAGTTGTTTATTCATTTATTTTAAAATTTATTTTGGAATCTTGGTGCACAGGTTCATTTTGAGTAATAAGGTTTTATTGTTCCCTTTTTTCTCTTTCTCTCCCTGCCTTCCTCTCTTTTATGTTCACCTATCATTATCCAATAACTTTTCAATTGCCTACATTCAGCCCCCAGTGTCTCTTATCTCTAACCAGTTTTTATGATATTATTTCTTCTCTGTCGTTTGATTGGAGAAATCATAGGTCATTTTGCTGAGCCAGATCTTGGCTTGATTTTGCTCCTGATCACCATAAGTGTCTTTATCCTTCACTTCTCTAGGCCTACTTCTTCCTATAAAGCTGTAGATTCAGGGCATTAAGTGAAAAATAACACATATCATTTTTAACTTTATACATCTGGGGAATCTTCCTTAGCTCTGGATGCAAGCTAAGAGGTTGGCCCTGTGTCGGACTTACCCTGGAGCACTTTCAGTCTCATTACCTGCAGAGAAAAGCATCTGCCCAGCTGGGTGCGGATTCAGCACCACCTACCACTTTGTTTCTCTTTTCCATTTCTCATCTCTGGAGATGGTTGTTCTTGTTTTGAGCTCAGCTATGTCTTCTTAATTTTCCCTAAAATTCTATCCAAGAATGTTTTTTGTTTTTAACAGAGCATCAAAGATGAACTTGCTGTGCCATTTTAAATAGCCCTCCATTAACAATACCCTGTACTTAGTCTTCATAACTTAATATAATGGCACATGGTATTTAAAATTAAACCAATGCAGGACCAAGACTTCTTCCTCCATTCTGGTTCTGCAGTGCTTTTAGTCACATCAGCACAGTTTGTCATGTAAACTTTGACAACTGTATTTCACATAATTTCTTTTAAAAAATCATGTTTAAATCATATTTTTGCATTTCACATACACACATAAATTCTGGAAATTCTTTTTCTATGTGGGACATGTGTAAATAGGAATCAGAAGTTTGGGTCAGAAACAATTTGTTGTGCTTTCTTTTAAAGGCATCATTAAGGAGTTTTCAATGTTTTCCTCTGAGAATTGTGCCTTTTAATCCAACGTTCAGTGGGGGTTGCTTTCAAGCTCAGTCTGATTCATCTTTTGAGAAAAACTCTAACACCAGTGCTAGCCACTAAAAGTTTTGAACGTTTAATTTTCTCTTATTTTCTATACACAATCATGCTAATTTTATACATATTGTTTTAAACAAATTATAATGATTTTTATATTGAGCAGGAAAAAAGTCTAAAATATATCCATTTGAGCTTTTCTATAGGAAAACATGGATGATGGAGTGAGCTATTAGAGTTAATGTATGAATTTTATGCTAGGGTGAAAACCAGTGGTGTACATTTAAGAGCTCAAAGTGTGTGTGTGAATATGCTGGGAGGAAAGAGATTATCGGGAGATCATAAGCATATATAACCCCAAAGCATATGACCCCTGGAACCTGGGTCAGTGATCAGCCTCATCATCTAAAGGTTTAATGTTTTGAAGGACACAGATAGACCCTTCTTCCAGAGAGGAGTGATTGCAGTCAGAGAATGTGGAATGATATCAGTCCCATATGGGTGCTGCTGTGAGTATTTCTTCCACCCTCTCTTTTGGTGATTGGACTGTGCAGTCTCCTGATGAAGACTAAACTGTTTCCATGATGTACAAGTCATGGGTGTACTTACCAAACATAATTTTGGCAGAAACCTGGGATCATAGTCTGGTTGTGGTATAGAAAAGAGTGAAAACTTTTAGGAAATCCCAAAGTAATATATACCCTTAAGGCTCTCTTATAAAGATACAACCTACATGGTTTAGACCAATGACAAGCATTATTATTTACATTTTAAAGGAAGAAGCAAGGTTGACACAGGAAATCAAACCACTGGTCTGAGAGATTATATCTCAGAAGTAGAAAAGACCTCTAGTTACATATTTAATAACAAAAGTATGACGTTGAGCAATAAAGAAAAGTAAGAACATATAGACATTTAGGGGCTATGAATACTGTAAGGATTTTGTTATGTTTTTAATGAGATTTTTATCCAGTTGTATCCATGCTGTCTCTGTTAGTAGAATCAATGGTAACAAACTTTCATTTATCCGGTAGGTGTCCAGATAAAATATATCAGAATGGGGTAGTTATACATTTGAAAAAAATTTTTAATGTGCACCTTAATAAAATGCTAAGTAAGAAGGGTAAGTTTTATAGTCCATACAATAATCATTCTAAAAAGGAAATGAAACTAAGTAGAAATTTATTCTCACTTCAAATCAAAATGTAGTTTATGTAAGCTATGTATTATTTCTCACAATACTTCTGTTATGCAGTATTCTATCTTTTTTAAACAGTGTTGTAGAAGAGAAAAATAAATTGTTATAGAAGATAAAAAATAATAAACTAGTAAATATTTTACGCTGATAATAAATATTCTGGCCCTCACAAGCTCAAACACATACACACTTTGACTTACTCTAAAAACGGCTCATTTAATGTTGAAAACAATTGCCTGACATAAAACAGATATGCAACAATTCTGATTGAATGAATTAAAACATATTTCTGAAGGAGTACAAGAAAAGAAAGTATGAAAATGATGTCATTAAATGGACATTTCAATTCAGCTTAAGGAGAAAGTACTTCTGTAGGTACAGCTTCACAGATGTCTGCCTGCCAAACTTACTTCTTAAACCCATCTGAAAAAGAAGATGTTAATATTTGTTGTTATTAATCTTCTCCTAGAGAAACTCAAAACTTTTCACATGTTGAATATTCATCTTGTATAATGTTCTAGGAACATTGAGCACAGAAACTGTATTACTGAGTGGACATAAGTACAAGATGAATTGTTCTACTGGAGGTTGTAAGGCGAGTGTTGTCCCAATCTAGGACAGGGATCCGAGTTCAGGACCCTCAGTCCTTCGCTCTAATAACTGGCACACAGGCTTTGGAAGAGTTTGTCTCCTTATGTTCTGGGCTGGGATTCATTTTGTAGGGTCCTTTTAGTACATGAATTGTGAGGTTGAAAATGAAGCTTACGTCTTTCTCTTATGGGAATATTCTAGCATGCCAATACAAGTAATTTCCAGTGCTGGATTTTATAGTGATATCTGATGGATTTCTTCACATAACGTTTACTTCTTTCTCCTCACTGATATTATACTTTCATCTCTCTGTACCTCTTACCACTTTGCAATTTTTTCTTACAAAGAATATTTATATAGGACTTGCATAGTCCAAATCTCTATTGAGACTTCCAGGACAAGTAATAAATAAATCTTTAATATTGAAGCAGTTTACAAGCAACAATTAAACTCTCTTTGTTGTCATGTGTCTAATTTTAATACACTTTTGGAAATCAGAAAAACATACACCGTCAGATTTTTAATATCAGAGTATTGTTTCTATTAGTAAAAACAATACAACCAAAGGCCACTTTAAAATGCTTATAATATTACTTTTTTAAAATAATGGCAAATTAATGTTTTTCAAAATGTAGTAATTGCATAGAATAAAATCTTGATTAAAAAAAGTTTACTTATTTTAGTTCCATTTGTAATTAAAAATGCAAATTAGAGTATGTACCACTTGTACTTTCATTGCTACAATGATATACACATGCTCTTAGAATAAAATACAAACTCAACATGGCTACAGAACCATACAGGTTCTGGCTTGTTTTTCCAACTTCATCTCTCATCACTTCCTTAACTCTCCCATGTTCCTTTATGATACAGCCATATTGACCTTCTGTACTACTAATCATGTCATGTTCCTTTCTGCCAGGACATTAAGATGTTTGCATATGCTGCTTCTTTTGCCTGGAATGTTCTGCCCCTAGGTAGCTGGAAATTTTTTTTCTTCTGGATCTCAAATAAATGCAACTCTTTATCTCGTCATTCCTAACTGTCCTCTGCCATACCCAGCTAGTCTCTCTTTCATATTGCATGATCTAATTGTAGTCATAGATTTTGCTATTGTCTGAAATCATATTTCTTTTTTTTATTTAATTGATTTAACCATTTATTAATGGCTCTTATCACTAGAAATAAAAGTTCCATGAGAGTGGGGGACGTTTTTGTCTTATTTACCACTTTATTCTCAGAATTTAGAATAATAAGTGACTTAAAGGTGGTACATGTTCAAAATTAAACAAATTCTTCAACAGGAGATTTGTGCTGAGGATCTGGTAAAAAGAAAAAATCTGCAAAATATCTTGGCTTTTCATCAACCACACTGATTTTTTTTCCTTGAAGAAGTTACCTAAGCTATCAGTAGAAAATTGTTTAAATATCTGTTACCACCATTCCACACCCAGAAAAAGGTTAACAAAACACAAAGGCAAGTTAGAAAAATAAAGATCTTTTGCCTTCAAATTGATAAAGAAGCAGATACCTGTTTTGCTCTCTCTTAACATGTCTATTCTTACATTTCAGCAAAATAGTCACTTGCAGAGCCTATACAAGCTAGAAAAGAATATATATGAATGACTGAAAGATAAATATACAGGTAATAGAAGGAGTGATGCTAACCTTAGATTGATCATATTTTAAGGAATTTCAATGTCTGATTCTTAGTCAAATTTAAAGAATAAAATCTGCAATTAAAATGGCACAAAAGAAGTTGACTGGGTTCAGTAAAATGGCTAACCAAGAAAATTATGTCTTTAGCAACCCTTCTTTCTTGAAGTGTTCTATCAATGCTAGCCACCAAATATAGATTCTCAACACCAGCCGTCACCTTCTATGCTCTTCCCTCCAGGCCAGGAACTGGACCTCATCTTCCAGGTTCTTTTGCCTGAGGGGTTCTAGTTTAGCTACACAAATGAGAGTCACTTTTAAGAAATATGAGAATGCAAGAGGGAAAGAAGCCATGTTCTCCTCCAGCAGGTAGATATGGGAGAAGATAGAGTGTGATTGTGTTTTAATGGCTTTCCTGTGAGTTCCTGCAAATGCTGCTCTATTTCGCTGATACAGGAAGCTGTAATCTTCAGCATCGAGTATTTTTGTTTGCATTTCTTGTGTTTATGAAAGCCAGCAGTAGGTGTTCCTGATCTATTTTATTAGAGGAAATGCCTCTAGGAAAGAAAATAGGGCAAGGGCTGAAAAGACTGAGAAAGACCATAATGCAACTATGACCCAGAGTTAAGGAGTAAGAAGGAAGGGTGGAAGAAGTGTCCTAGACTGTTGGGGAGTCCTCAAATCAAAATCAGCTATTCTTTTTAAAATTTTTATTATTAGAAAGTCAGCTATTCTAAGGAGTCTCAGGTTACCTAGGAATGAACCTTCCTTAGCATTCCTGTGATAAATTTCAGAGAAAGTAGCTGGGGCCCTTAATCAATTATGCTCCCAGCAGTTGGAAATCAGCCAGATACATTCTCGGAGACTTCACAGTCACCCAGTTCCCTGTGGTCTCATTTTCTTCATGTGACAAAGGGAAATTAAAATGCCTACCCTATCTCACATTGTCCTTATGAGGATTCTGTGAGTGAATTCATGTCAAAATATTAATATGAAAAACTCACCACAGACAATATAAAGAAAAATAAAAGGAATAATGAATGGAAAGGGAAAGCAGATGACTTTCAGATATGATCCAACATGTTGTGGTGAAATAATTCTCTGTGGAAAAAAGTGGTATATTAAAACCAGTAAGTACCCCAGACAGTGCTCACTTTTATCAGGTTTAGGGGATACTCACCAGGATTCAAAACAAACAAACAAACAAACAAACAAAAACAAATAGGAGCAGTGTCCATTGATCCACTCCATGGTCTTAATACCAGATCTCACTTGACTGATTCAGCATCTCAAACCAAGAAAGAAATACTGAAGTAAAAGGTAAATTCTCAGAATTGTGTACTTTTCAAAACCATTAATGTCCCTTTAGCTGATTTAATAGCTAATCTATTTTAATAATTGTATTATTCTGCTCATTGTTCAAACGTAAAGCCCTTTATACTTAACTGATGACATAGAATATCCCCAGTAGAGGTATTTCTTTCAGAATATAATTTTAAACTCTGCTATTCTTGTTTGTAAAATTAGGAAACAAGAACTATGTTGATAAAAATTTGCCTTAAGAATTGATAATGCATTTTCAAAGCTATCAGTGGATTAAGAAAAATGATCAGTGTTTCTTCCCGCCTGAATCTTATCACAGTGTCTCATGGGAGAACCCCTTTGTTCTTTCAATACCATTTTGCACTATTGATGAGTTACCAAAAGCAATCCAGAAAATCTGGTCACTGACATTACTGTAAGGATTTAACATGATTTCATTGCATTGAATAATAAACTTTTTTATGAGAAACCCCAGGATATATTTCTCTCTAATCTTAATACTTTGCCTCACTGTAAAACTAAAAATGACTATTAAAGCTCGAACTGTACAAAATTCTTTGTGAGTTACTCTATTTGCTCTATGCCTATTCATTCTCTTACATTGGTTTTTGTTTAAATATTGGAGTCACAGCTGTTACCAGCTTTTAGCTCAAGTTTTCCAGTCTTCAGTTCTAGAAAGGCAATGATCCTTTTCTCTTACCAATTAAAACAAACTTTAGAAAAAACTCTGACTTCTGGGTATGGCTTTGTGCTGACTGCCTGGACAAATCAAGAAGAAAGGTTCCAATCATTTTCCAAGTATGGGTTAGGGGATAAATAGTAGAGAGTGATCAAGGAGGTGAGGTTATTTAAGATGATAACACCTCCTACTTGGAGGTGTTTGAATACGATAGGAACAGATCTTCAAAAGCTAATGGGAGAGGAAGGACAAGGATGATACTATAGAAGAAAGGTATAGTTGTACCAATGTTTTTCACTACAATGTTTTTTTCACATTTTTGTCCAGTTTTATGCTATTTAGAGACAGCTATAACCTGAGTAATGACTTATGAATGTCTAAATGGCACATATGTTAAATATTAGATGTAGTAATAATGGGAAACTGGAGAACATATAACATTAGAGATGTTAGAAATTACACTCAAGCACAAACAACAGAGGTCCCCAAAACAATGGCTTAAATAAGGTAGTTTCTTTTTCACATAAAAAAAAAATAGTGAAATTTTTGGGTAGATACCCAGAAGCAGGATTGGTGAGTCATATGGTAATTCTATTCTTAATTTTTCAAGAAACCTCCATACTGTTTTCCATAGTAGCTGTACCATTTTACATTTCCACCAGCAGTGTATGAGGGTTCTTTTTCCCCCAACCTCTCCAACACTTGTTGATACATGCCTTATTGATAATAGCCATTTTTACTGGTGTGAGGTGGTTTTTCATTGTAGTTTTGATTTGCATTTCCCTAATAGCTACTGAAGTTAAGCATCTTTCTCATATATCTGTTGGCCATTTGTATGTCTTCTTGGGAGAAGTGCATATGCACTCTGGTGTTCATTGAAGCACCATCCTCAGTATCAAAGACATGGAAACAACCAGTGTCCTTTGACAGATGATTGGGTAAAGAAGATGTACAAGGGAATATTACTCAGCCATAAGAAAAGGTGAAATACTGCCATTCATGACAACATAACTGTATCTTGAGATTGTCATGCTAAGTGAAATAAGTCAGATGGAAAAAGTTGAGAACCATATTATTTCACTCATATATGGTATACAGAAATGAAAGCAACAAATGAAAAAGAAATACAAACTTATAGACACAAACAGTTTAGTGGTTACCAGAGCGAAAGTGGGGAGGGGGATAGATAAGGGTAAAGGGGGTCAAATATATGGTGACGGAAGGAGATTTGATTTTGAGTGGTGAACACATGGTGCAATATACAGGTGATGTATTATTGAATTGTATACTTGAAACCTACATAATTTTACAATTTACATACATGTAGAATGTAATATATGTAATATATAAATGTATGTATACATGTAGATGTTTATAGATAGATACATGTATATATATATATAGATATAGAGAGAGACATAGATATAGAAATATAGTTAGCCCTTGGAAATAGAAGTAGAAAATGTTCTCTAATATTTATAGTCATTTACCAATTAATAAGTGCATGAGAAGCAGTTGGAATAATCTATTTTGCCTTTCTATTTTTGAAAGAAAATTAGTAGCTACCTCTCCATCTCATTAAGCTGTTAGAAATATATAACAGCTTGAATGACACATTTCCAAACAAGTTTCTAAATAATTTTAATGTTATGACTTCAAACTTAAAAAAGCTAACCATTGAATTAGTCTTTCAGTGTATCATCCTTTTTCATATAGTAAAATTAATTAATGAGACTATCATCTGAAACAAATGTAAAACTACCAAATAATTCAGTATCACATGTATTTATAATACTTTATTCAAATTCACCCTTACATCTCTTCCATGTATTTAAAGATTTTCTTAGGGACAGTGATATTTTATTTACTGTACCATTTTAGTTAATGAAAATAAGTAACATAGTTCTTTAAAAATATTACAAACTCAGTGCTAAGATAAATAAATTGAGTTACCAGGCAGAAGCTTATTTATCATATTTCAACAGACCGATATATTAGATTTTATTCTTAAATTTTGAAGGGCTCTTAGCATAAATTATTGGTATTATTATAAACTTTGCTATAGGATATCTTGAAATGCATGATGTTCCTCAGACAAATTGACAGAACATTAAGGGAAAAGGAAAAATTACTTCAACAAAAAATTTAGTTTGTTTATTTCTCCTTATTAATACATTCAAGTTGTACTACTTTTGCCCCATGGAAACTCATCAATCAGCTTAATTGAGCTATATTAATTGAATATAATAACACCCCTTTGTCTTGTTAGATTAATTCTATGATTTTAAAACCCCCCCTAATAAAAATTTGATATTCTCTTACCAAATTAGAGCTTTTGTTCTTCTTTCAAACATAGTAGCAAATTTTCTTCCAGTCTCTTTTTACTCCTAGTAATTATACTTAAAGTTACTGTCAGTTCATTTTTACTAACTCTGTATTCCCACGTTGCATGAATGCTTCATTATCATATAGGAATATCCCTATTATTGGACATTTACACTGTTTCCAACATTTCACTATTAAAAATAATGTGAATTGAATGTTGGTTTTTTCTTAATGATATATTTTTCAAAATACCATTAACAAATTAAAGAACAGGGGGCATCTTTAAGGCAATTGCCAAATAAACTTACATATCATTCAGTACTAAATGAAAATATTGAACTCACTAGCCTGAAGAATTTTGATTCAAAAATATTTATCACCTTCAATGTGCAGTATACTACGTTATAAATTGAGGATATATTTTATTTTAGGTTCTTGACTACAAAGATAAGTTGTATCTCTCAATAGAACAATAGCTGAGAGAGACATGAGATTTCGTTAATACTTTTGTTTTCAGTTTTTTAAATTGGGAGAGATTAACATTTTTAAAATGTTAATTGGAATAAAATTTAATGGGGAGGTAGAGATAGCAATGGTGGGCTGATAAATGTTTAACATCCATCTCTCTGAAAGTTAAAAAGAAAAGTATGTTATTTGTAGCATTTGGTGATTTACATGAGGTGGATATACCTACATCAGCCAATTTCCCACCTACCAAATTAACATCAACTAGTTTTCAAATTTCCTTAAAATTCATCCATCAGTTCTTGCAAGCCAGTATAAGCAGGCTTCAGCAAGCCAAGTAAATAGTTAAAACCACAGTGTCAGAGTCACTAAGAAGAAATAAGAAGGAATGCAGATGTAGAGGATTTAGTTTTGGATAAGAAAAAGGAAACCATTTTGATTTCATTAGCAGGAAGATGTACATGGTGGGTACAAATGTAATTTGGTTTCTGGATTTAGTGTGCAAAAGTCAATGACTTGACTTTGAGGTAAAAAGAAGTAATCTTATGAGAACAAAGTGGAAGAGAAGGTGTTGAGAAAAATATAAAAGGTATCTAATGAGAATGTAAACTGACTAGAGAAACACAGGAAGATAGCAGAGCGGTGTTGGGAACCCAGTATTTTTCAGGGACTAGGAATTAACAGCAATTCCAAATGGATAGGTGATATTCTGCTCAAAGCCAGAGTCCATGTTTGGAAAGGAGACAGCAACTACATGGTTTCATCCATAGTTGAGCATTTGCCAAGATTGTAAAGATAAAAGTATAATATAGAAGAGAAATAAAGAAAGGAAAGTTAGGATATTTGTAAAAGTGGTTGAAATGATATAATATGGAACTTAATCTGGGTAATGAGAGAAGTAAAAACAACAGTTCACAATTGGATAGGAATAAAATAGAGGGATCAACAGATAGGAAATCCCAGTGAGATTTTTCTCACTGAGGCAATAGTAGAAATAATAATAAAGATGTCAGCAAAATGGCAGAGTAAGCGCTCCAAACTCACATTATCTCTCCATACTCAGAAGCATTGAGAAATCAACCAGAAACTGAACCAAGTTTTCCGAAATTTGAGACAGTCGAAGGTTTCAAAACTAAAGAGTTTGAGTCAATAATCAAAACAAAGAAAAACCCAGGACCAGATGTTTTCTCTGATGAATTCTACCAAATGTTTAAAAAATATTTAACACCAATGTTTCTCAAACTCTTTCAAAAAATGGAAGAGGAAGGAACACTTCCTACTTTATTCTATTACCCTAATAAAACCAGACACTGCAATGAGAGAAAACTGGACCAATATCCATTTTGAATATAGTTGCACAAATCTTCAACAAAATACTAGCAAACCATATTTTATATGAAAACATAAACACCAATATAACGGGGCCACTGGATTTGGTTCTGGTTCCCCAAAAATGAAAATTTGAACATTTTCCGTAAACCTGAACCACTCGTCACACTACTTCGATCCCAACTTTTTCAATACCGATAATTGAAGATAAATCACAACTTTTATGAATACAATATACATGTAAAAAAAGTTACAGTTCTTCCAACTAGAACAGACTTATATAAAGTTGAAATCCTTTGTAATAGTATTATTCTTCCTTTATATATTGATGTTCGTATTTAGTGATCCAGTCCTTCTAAAATCTGACTCCCTTGTACTCTTTGCAAATAATTTTTTTCTTCAAAAGATGTTATAGAAATCAGTTGTAAGGAAGCATATCAGATGTATATATACATTGTCTTAAGTTTGATTTAACTTTCTCAGAATCTATAGAAAATACATAGTTGTATAATTTGCATTTTACAGATGGAAAGAGGTTGAAGGATTTGTAGAAGGGCCTGAGGCATCTTAGTGCTGCATACATGAATCCTACTCCTAGTTTGGTGATTAAACTACTCCGAGATTATATGTCAAATTGATGGGTGCCTGCAACTATATCTGTGCTACACAGATATACTTTACTTTTTACTATTTTATATTTAAAGTCTCTAGGTCATAACTTTTTCAAGTGAGGACTGCAATTCTTACCACCTGTATAGACTCATTCAATATTTGCAGCCAATATCTAAACAAAAATGACTATAACAATGTGTGTTCAGAGTTTGTGCGTTTATACTTTAAATGTGGCCAACAAGAATGCTCTTCACTTGAGTAAATAAACTTTATTGGAAATAAATGCCTTATTATAATGATTATGATCATCCTGTAGAATTGTTATCTTTGCTTTCCACTCGCTGGAATGATCCTTCAAGTGTATATGCTGAGGAGAAAGCTAGCATGTCTCATATCTGAAAGAGTGAAGCTTTAAAAATGTAATAAAACATGCTTTCTTAACTGGATGAGGAATGCATGAGGAATGCAGAATTTTCTCAAACTGAAAAGTTATTGATGAAATTGATTGTTGTATAGATGACATGCAGTTAAGATTTGCTAAGAGGGAAATACTTTTGATCAGTGAATAATGGTATTTCCCATATATCTGAGGAGAACTAACTAAATGATCACTAGATATATAATCACTATGAAGACAAAAAATAACCTCTTTATGTTATCTAAGCTACCATATGAGTCTTCAGTAATACTCAGGATTTACTTCATGTCTGATATTTTTAAAGTACCAAACTAATAGAATGATAGTGTTGCAAATTTTTAGATTCTCTAATTTTATCTTTTTATTTCTGCTACCAAGGAGCACAGCACAATCAACATCCATTCACTGTACAGCTCTTTTGTGGAGACAGAAAGATGAGTGGGTAACCAGTAGCAAGTTACTTATGTACTTTTAATTATTAAGTACTTTATAATTATTAAGTACTTTATAATGTTCTTGGGATCTTTAGTACTAGCTTATCATACATCAAGAACTCATGGATCTTTTAAAAAGTCCGGAAATATGTTGCTTTAGGAAATAATATCTATATCTGGTTTCTTTCTCACCAAAATATACTTACTGGAAGAATAATTTTCTTTTCCTTAGCAAAATATGTGGAATATTCTAAAGCAGTTTGAAGAAGGATGGTTCTTATTTGAAAATAATTGCTGACAGGAAGAATGTTTGACTTTACAAAAATAACATAGAATTTTTACATGAGCAACATGTTTTGTTTGTAGTAATCAATTATCAATGTTTCAAAATTTTCAGTAAATTTTATGAAGATTACAAAATATTATTGATTGAGATGTATGTATTTAAATTGATTATAAGTTAAATATAATACTATTTAGATTTGTAGATGCTGATATTTTACTCTTAAATAATGTCTGACCAGTCATTTCTTGGATAAATAAGTGCTTTAGTATTTTTCTGAATTGTTGGGCCAAGATAGCCATCAAATTTAAATTTTTAAAAAGCCCCTTACCAGAATTTTTTTAAGTATGATTTTTTACTTAAGCATAAGCCCTTTAGAGAGTATATTCTTTCATTTTTAAAGATAAAATTTTAAATATAAATGTCAATAGTAAAATTAGCACGTTGTCTTAAACTCTTTAAGAAGTGTGTGACTAATAGTGTGTCCTTATCTCAAAGCTGATTTAGCTAGAAAAGGGCTCATAGATAGCAGTGTTGTAATTATTGGAGGAGTCTGAGAAGAAGGGAATTAGGCACAAAAAGAAAAGTCACAAAGCCAAACTTGACCAAATACTCATTTTGTGGGGAGCTAAGTCTTAACTGATATAACTGAGGAAGCCTTAGATTGTGCAAAGAATAACAGGCCAATTTTTATACAGAAGTAAAATAACAAATATCTTTAGAAGGCAATAAAGGCTTTAACTAGTTTCAACTTTATTTTGCTGTACTTATTTCTGTCACACAAGTGGAATGTAACTGAGAAAAATAAATCATTGTCCTGTCTATTATGCAACTCCTTGTATAATCCAATTCATAATATGTTTGGCAAACAATACTCAAGGTTTTTGAACATTTTATGTTCTGTTCCCCTAATAGACACTCAGTAAATATCTGTTAAATTGAATTGTTCAGGTGAATAAAGTTCTCTTATTCTTTATACAATTAAAAAAAAACTAATATAAAAATCTTCTGAGACTTAAACATATATCACTAATCTAAGTTGGTTCAGAAAAGTTTTCTATACTTTTCAGTTAAAACTTAGGTGACATGAAGGGTAAATGAATTCATAAATAGTATTGCAAGTAGTAATCTTCTCTCTGGCTGCTTACTGTCTTGCTTTTAAATATCTAGTCACTCCAGGATATTCTTCCCAATTTATTATATATTTTATTATATTTATATATTTTAAGTGTAATATGTGATTACACTTTTAAGTAATTAAGTAATACTTCTATATCTCACTAGATGAATTCGATCAGCTCCTTTTACACTGGATCACTACTAAAACCAGTGATCTGTGAGATGCTCTGTTTATTGGTCCTCCAAAATTCAAAGTGGAGAAGCTGGGCAGTGGTGTCATGGTAGAAAGAAGCTATGTAAGTTGGAAATATACCCTTTGGAATTTAGTCAAGAAATAGCTTCACTATATTGTTTTGACTGTGTGCCAATTTTTGTTGTACCTAGTGCTTCTGATGTATTCAAAATTAAGCTATATTAGTGCTTCCCAGTTTTTTCACATCATGGCACACAGAAAGTGATAATATTTCTATGACACACTGACGCAAACTGAAAGGAATTGGGGGCTTCTATAGAGACCCTAGAGAAAAAATTGTATATTTTCTCATACATATGCATACACACACACACACACACACACATACTTAGTATGTGTGAAGTGAGATTAAAGTTGGCTGCTGCGCAGATCTGTACCTGCCAGGAGCTCTAACCTGCCTCACTGCCACCTTCCCCACACAATGCTTCTTGAGTTCCTTGATTCCTTTGCTAGCATTTCATCAGGCCCATTGTGTGCACTGGGCAGATGGGCCCTATGTAGCTGCACCTATGGCAGATGTTCAGATGGGAGGGCCTCCCTTTAGCCCTGCTTATTTTACAGGGAGGGTAGCGAATTCATTCCTACTGCTTGCACCTGTTGACTATGTTGTTTTTTTTTTTTTTAGATTTTTCTGATCATGCTGTCTTTGAAAGAGACCTAAATTAAGTTATTTACAAACAGAAATATAAAGCCAGGGATCTCCAGGAGCAGAGGACACCAGTGTCTTGCCCCTTACCTGCAACCTTTTCATGGCACCTCCATAAGAAAGATCCAAATTTTTCAATGGCAGAATTTACATTGCATTTTGAATAAACTACTTTTCTAGACTTCATGGATTATAATAGTGAAGAAAATTTGGGGGATAATTCAGGTATATGATATCTATAAGATGACATCAAACCCCTGTACTTCAGTTAAGTCTAACTATTATAGTAGGGCAACAAAGTCAGCAAATTATATAAAGTTTGATTACCTAGAGTCAAATATACCCTCACCCACACAGATATTCAAGAAAATTTGCCTGCAGAAGCACAACAAAACAAACCAAATGAAGTGTACTAATAATGTTAAATTTACTAATGATAAAAGTGTGCATTCTGTCCTTTGAATTAATGTGATATCACTTTTGGCCAGGAGTCTCAAAGCTGATTTTAGCTTTTGCTGCACTGCAATCACTTAGGAAGACTTTTAAAAAGACTAATTCCAGGGACCCTCCTCCCAGAAATTGGTAATAGGTCTGGTGTGGGACTTGCACATAGGTATTATTTTAAAGCTTTCCAGGTGATGCTAATGAGCAACCATATTTGGGAACCATGTTTTAGACTTTTCTGTTTTCTTTCTCTGTCAACCAGGAAATAACTGATTCTTCTCACATCTCTTCTTTCTCGCAGTATCCAGCCACTCTGGCTTCAGTATTCCTTCTTCTCCATATTCAAATGATATATTATGCACTAGGGTGGTTTTTCTTTTTTTCTCAATATCCTGGGTACTAGCAGACACCTAATCCCTTCAGGCCAAGTAGTGTATCAGGGTACGAAGTATGCTACATTCTACTAAAGGAAGCCTCCTGTCCCACTCCACACACCTTGTCCTAAATAAGAAAATAATTTTTCAAATTTGAATTCTTGACATATCCAACAAAATAAAGTTGCAACAATGAGCTTTTATTCTTGCTCTTTCCTTAACTAGACCTAGACTACCACGCTGGTCACTCAGTTCCTGAGGTACTGGCAACAGTAAGACATCATTGATTCTGTACTAATTTGGGTGCTCTTTTCTTTTTCTTCAAAGATATATGCATAAATCTCTGAAGATATAGGTGAAAGAAAAGAGGAGTCTGGAGGCAATCTCAGAGCAGAATAGAGCTTTTTCATACACAACAGCTAAATGGTTCTGTAATAAGCAGACCAGATCTGTAATAGAAATACAATCACCATACTTTCAAGACATCAGTTGTAGGAACCAAGCATTTAATGTCTGACTTTTGCTGACATTTTACAATTCAACTCCCTTATAGAAGGAATGAAGGAAGGAAAGAATGAGGGAAGGAAGAAGGAAGAAAGGGAGGAAGAGAGAGGGGAGGGAGGGAGAGAGAGAGGGAAGAAGGGAGGGAAAAAGGAAGGAAGAAAGACAGACAGGCAGGGAAGAAGGAAGGAAAAAGAAAAATTATTGATTTTAAATTACTCAAAAGTATAGGGTACATGGATTTGTTAAACCAATTTCTATTAAACATTAAGATTATAGTTCTTGGAAATTTAAGTCAAATAAATATTGTGTTAAGGTATATTTGCTTTGAATAAAATGTCAGAATTTTTCTTATGTAGTACTAAATCTGTGCAATATAATTGATAATTATGTATAACTACTCTTCATTGGATGTGAAATAAACTCTTCAATACCATAATAATAATAAAAAAAAACCAGCAACTGCATTTTTCTAGATTATGGTAAATCTATACCAGTAAAGTGCTTTATGTAGCCATGGAAACCATGCTCAAGCTCTCAAAATTATTTTCATACAATTTTTTTTAAGTTTGTAAAAACACTTATACTAGTTATAAAAGGGGAAAATGAATCCATTGTGTAATGTGGAAGAAATAACAGCAAATACAGTACTCTGTACGTATAGAACATACATTATAGCTGTGAAATGAATTCCCATGATGAAATCATGAAAAAAATAGGGACACCAGCAATCTACTTACAGGCTTTATGTCATCTTGCTTTATTCTTTTAGGAAAATAGTTTTGTAGCAGAGCAAATGATTTAAGAAAACTAAGTGATTGTACTTAAAAGAATTATGTCTTCTGAATAAAATTTTATAACACGATTTTTTTTATTACGATTTGGGAGAAATGTTAAGGTATAAATACCATCTATTTGTGAAGGTTAAAATGATTGACTAGTTATTTATTCAGCTTTATAGAGTATATATTTATATGTGCTTTAGAAAGATTTTATACTTCCCAAATTAATGAATAGCTATTTTTCATGAGATAAAAAGCATGATTTCCAACTGAAGGCTTTACCTATTATACTTTGGCATATATGTTTATTTTTATTGCCAATACTTTTTGAAACTGATTTACTGAAAATGTTACAGTATTCTTATGTTCTATCCTATAAATTAAATGGAAAAATAGAAGAAAAATGTAACTATAATGACTTATTTCTAGTATTGTCACTGTTATCTGGAATGTACAATTCTTCCTAATGTCAGAATTCAAATAATCCCAGGTATTTGCTTTGAATAAAATGTCAGAATTTTTCTTATGTAGTACTAAATCTGTGCAATATAGTTGATAATTATGTATAACTACTCTTCATTGGATGTGAAATAAACTCTTCAATAACAAATCTACCATGGCATAAACCTTTCTATAGCCTTTCAGAATTATATTGCCTTTTTTAAGAAAAAGAGACAAAATGCCTCTGCAATAAAATTATAATTATGTAGAATTGCTCTTCATTGGATGAGAAATTAACTCTTCAGTAACAAATCTATGGCATAAACCTTTCTGTAGCCATTCAGAATTGTATTGCCTTTTTTAAGGGGGAAAACAAAAAGACAAATGCCAGTTTGGAAAGTAATTGCTTGAAATGCACTGTAGGAAAAAAAATCATGGTTAATGTATTTCATGTCATTGCTTCTGTGTATGCAGGTTCTTAACTCTTTTCAAGTTGACTGTTATTTTTGTTGTTCACCGTTATTAAGACATTCTTTATTTTTCTGATATTGGCATCCTGCCTGGGAAATGTTACGGTATAGAAACTAACTTGGACCTGCAGAGGCAGCTAATTAAAGATCATTGGCAATGCCCTAGTTTTTCTGAGAATGTCCTCATCTACTTAAACTAGGAAGACAATTAGAGTATCTCTACCATGGCGAGCTGTTTACTAAATGTTTTGGCAGCGTAGAGCAGCAGATTAAGGATGAGACTTTAGGAAATGATGTAGTCCCACCTGTGAAATCTTTCTGAACCTCTATTTTCTTTTTCCAATGATTAGAGATTTTGATTAGATTATCTCTGAGGCCTTTTCCACCCATAATATTCTTTTTTGATGAAAAAAAAAATGATTTCAATCCTACTTTGCTTCAGATAAGGTCTGTTGTCCTAGGTCTGTGTTCCTTCTGGAAAACTAAGGCACAATGACAGGCTTCTTTAATCGCAAAGTTGAATTTTTAAGAGAATCACATAGTCATTTCTACTGTCAACATTTTGAAGTCATTTAAAATATAGTGATTATAGATATTCAGAAAAGCAAAATATCTGAATAGAAAAAATCCAAGACTAAGCAGAAGTTAATTTTCACTTAGTTCAAGAGGCCAAGATACTTCGCTGAAACTCCCTTGAAAAGTGCAAAGTAGAAACCAGAATAGGTTTCCAATATTTACCAGTTAGAAAGAATGAAGACACTTGTCTTAAAGAGTTGATAAAAAATAATTTGTAGATATAAGAAAATTTCCACAGTTTTAAATCCATATTGACCAAACAGAAAGGTTTGGGGGAGAGAAGATGCCTCAAATAATGATTAAAAAGATAAGAGAGTCAATGGCAGATTCTAATTGTATTTCACTGATCTAGTTTCTTAGTGCCTGGTAGCATTTTTCCAACAATATTATAAAAATAAGGCCAGAATTATAGTTATTTTAAAGAATTCTTAGTGTATAGAGTTCTCTAATTTCCTCGCTTGCTATCTGATGCCAGTGAGTACACAGCAAGTTTAAGTTGGAATAAATATATTGCTAAAAATTTGAAAGTTTATTCGGAAACATTTACCTTTCACACTTTTGTTTTTTCAAAATTGTATTTGCCTGAACAGCAAAAAATACTATTAAGAACAAAAAGTTGTTAAATAATCTCAGCCCAGATTGGTAGTCAAAAATCATTAGATATTAATTTTCACATAAAAATAATTTTAATGTGCTAACTAAGTGGTGGTGTTGTGTGCTAAAATCTATTGACTCAGCAATTAATACCACATCTCTTTTTATGTACTGATTTCTCTCTATCTGCATTCTGAAAAAGTGACTCCAGCTCAAAATAAGCAATTTATGCAATGACTATAAAATTACCTAACTCATTTAAAGGTGATAAATTTACACGGCCAAGTTTTTCTATTACAAAACAAAAACAATGAAACATTTTCAACAAAAACTTTCAAACTATTTTGATATGTCCTAGACTAAATATAAGCTTGGGAGAAACATTAAAACAGTTGGCCTGTGATTCATTTGTCTCCTCATAACTGGTGGGTGCTCTCAGAGAAGAGACTTGATTTAATCTCATTGCCTTATAAGTTGACCAATAACTGACTTCCTAATTTGATCAGAGGCGATTTCCTTATTTACAAAATGTTTCCAACAGGATGGCCCTAGTTTAGGATTCCCTAGGTTAAACAAACCTATAACCTATGCATTTATGATTTATGAAGTATGATTCCCTGATGGATTTCACTTAAGCTATACAACTCCCTAAGGCATTCAATCGAAATATTTAAAAAGCTGAAATATTCCCCACTGGTTAAATGGACCCATAAAACTCAGTTTAAAATAAGTCATAGGGATATAATGTACAGTCTGGTGACTGTGGTTCATGATACTGTATTGCATATCAAAGGGTTGCTAAGAGAGAAGATATTAACAGTTCTCAGTTCTCAAAAAAAAAATTATAATTATGTATGGTGACAGATATTAACTAGACTTATGTGGTAATCATTTCACAATATGTATAAATATCAAATCATTATGTTATACACCTGAAATTAATATAATGTTATATGTCAATTATATCGCAATTAAATAAAAAACACCTCAGTTTAGAAATGTCATGTTCTTGCCTTTTCTTTCTTCTAGTCTCACACTGGACTCTGAGGTACCACAGAAAATCTCTGGGATTCTTGAATCCATTTAAGTTCCCACTTTCTAAGTAAGTAATAGATTGCCTAAAGAAGATTCTTTACGTTTTAAGTTTTCCAGCTGATGTTTCTATTTAAAGCAATCCCTTTAGTAAATTTTATGATCATACTAAAATTACATTTTAATTTTATGAGTTTGTATTGTACCATATTACTTTTATGGCAACACGTTTTATTTTAAAGTTGAACAATAATAGATTTTTTTTAAAAGATTATAATTGGAAAAATCTTATATCCTTTGTAGTCAAATTTGGTGATCACTTTAGAAAAAGTGGGGAGATTATCATCTATTGAAATACATCCTTTATAATGAAATAATTCTTATTAGCTTAGAATTCAATATTCTAGTTATATTTTATGCCCTAGTTTCTCCTTCCTTGAATTATTAATATCTCTAAACTTTCAAGACAATCATATGGAAATGTTAAAAGCTAAAAAAGTAAAATATAGTCTGTGACATTGAAATATAGTATTAGATAATCTCCTGGTATCTTTATCTAATAATGAAAAGTTAAAATAGTTAAGAATATTTTCAATAGGTTATTCTATATTATCAAATTGATAACTTAAAGCAAATTAAGTACCCACTAAATAAATGCCACTGCAAAAAATTCATGTCTTTATAACTTATTATTTCCTTGAAATTTTCTTCCATGCTAGAATTAAAAAGGAATAAAATAGTCATGGCAATCTACTTTTATAATCCTCTTCTCTAAAGTGTTATTTTCTACCCGTCATTTTAACGCTTTTTTCTTGGCCTCAGCCTTTCACTCTTACTGCCCATCTCTCAGCCCCCATCCTCTGAATATGGAGCTGGACTAAGTCCTTGATTGCTGGCTATCCCGCAAGAGAATTTTTATGCATAATAATTAGCATAAAAATATTAAATTATTTTTTAAACTTCATATTTCAAAGACATATTTTATATTTTCCCTGGAAGTTCTTAACCTACTTTGACAAAGATAATTTTTAGATCAAACAAGTGAAATTTTAGAAAAAAAATAAGTGGAGGAATAAATATACACATTTTTTCAATTCACTGAAATATATTCCTGACTATGACATAATTGGAGTTTTCACTACAAAGTGTATTTCTCTATTACCCAGTTAACAGTTTTAAGTTCTCTTAGTATCTGCTGAGCAGCAGCAATTCTCTGATTTCTCAACCACCCCATGGCATACTTCAGAAAAAAACAAGACTCTCAAATTTTTCTAGAGATTTAAAACATTCACTTAACTTTGACCTAAACCAAATACTATGAAATGAGAAAAAGGCAAAAGAGAAAAGAAAAAAAAAAGACATAGAAAATTTCCTCTCTAGAGTTTTTATAATAAAGGTTCAAATATGCGTTTTTCTCTCTTTTACGGAAGCTGCTCTGAGAACACCAGGGTACTTGTAAATTCACATCATCTTTCTGGACTAGTAAGTAGTCCAGTGGAAAGCTAGTGCTCTCACAGAATGTTATCTCTGACAAAAAAAAAAAGGACTTAGAGACAGCCTAAGGCAAAGCAGTCTTTAGGTAATTCCTGTTTCATACCCATGTATACAAATATTTGATATCCTTTTGCTATTTCTATTTCCATTAATTACTGCAAACCAGTCTATCCATAAATCAGGATTTTCCACATTTCATTATCACATTTCATTATGTGTTTACTCGAATTTAACTTGAAATGTACTTGCTTTTGACCATCTAGGCACTATTTTTGCTTTTAATATTTTAAAATTATATTTTATAAGTAATTCTTGTAATTACTTGAGAAAATTTAAATTTTGAAATGTTTTATAATTTGAAATTTACCCAGGATTCTACTACATAAGCATGTTTTATTTAATTCCAAAATCCTAGAATTATTTATAGTCTAATGGAAAGTAACTAAAATGCTATTTAAGAAAAAAAATATCATCTGTTGAATAAAAAATATTAGTAAACTATTCTAATTTTCAAATTAAATGTATTTAATCAAATTTATTTAAGTCTTTTAATTTAAATTCTAACTGGTCATTGTTGATGTGTAGAAAAAACTTATTTTGGGTATATTTTGCATCAGCTAATTTAGTAAGCTCTCTTAGAATCTATTTTAGTTTTTCAGTTAATCTTGTAGATTTTCTAGATAGATGATCACATAATGTACTCACTCACCTGTAGAGATAACCTACTCTTTTAACTCATGATGTGCTTACTTTGATTCTGACATTAATGCAAATGCCTCTAACATGTCCTATTTAGTATTGTGATTGTTATTCTACATAAATGTGATTTATCATTTTAATAAGCTTATTTTACTAAGAATAGACATTCAAATTTATAAATTTTATAAATTCAATTTTATAAATTTTAAACATCTAGCTCAATGAAAAAGTATTATTTTGTTTGTTTATATCTTAAGACCACTTATGGACGCAATTACTTTGTTGCATCATTTTTTTTTAATGCAAAGCAGAATTTAGGTAACATTTAATTTAGGATTTCTGCATCTCTACCGTTGTGTTGTTCTTACTCTTGTTATTAATTCTTTTGGCTTTCACTATTAATTCTGTGAAACAATTCTTAAAAGAATTGGGAAGGTTTCCATCATTTTAAATCGGCAGTATAGTATATGAAATGTAAATCACCTAATCTTTAAAAATGGAAATACTTAGCATGGTGGTGGGGGTGGGGAGAGTAGGAAAGGTTGTATTAGAAGTTTCTTATACAGCATTTAAAAGTACATATTCCCCACACCTACTTATGAATTATTAAATACATTGAAAGCATGAATGAGAAATACAAATATAAATTTTATGAAGATATAAAAATAATTGACATAAATAATGGGAAGTAACTCACCATAGCTATTATGCAATAGCTATGATCTTGCTAGGTTTTATGCTTCATTTTGAATTATATTTGTTTTAATAACTGTGTTTGAGCTTATAATTCTAAATGTTTTAATTATTTTTCTTGTATTTTAAAAAATTATATTAAAATATATAATAGCATTAAATAGCATGTCATATTATCACCTGTTATTAACCACTGTGTTTATACGACCTTCTCTTTTTATTAATTTTTTAATTTGTTTTTATTTATTAAACTATTTATGTCATCCTTATTAATTTATCCCCCAGATAACCAGATCTTATGCCTCCACAAAAAGATATGTTGAAATCCTTACCCCCAGTAACTCAAAAATGTGGCATAATTTGGAAACCGAGTCTTTACAAGGACTCAATTTACAAGGAAACCAAGTTAAATGAGGTCGTTAGAGTGGTCCCTTCAAATTGATTGGTGTTTTTGTAAGAAAGTGAAATTTGGACACATAGACAGACAGGCACAGAGGGAAGACAACATGATGATACAGGAGAGAACTCCATGTGGAGATGAGGACAGGGATTGTTGTAATGCATCTACAACCCAAAGATTACCAAAGACTGCCAAGAAATTACCAGAAGCTAGGAGAGAGGCATGGAACAGATTCTCCCCTATAGCCTTCAAAAGTAACCAGCTGGGCCAACACCGTAATTTGGGACATCTAGCCTCCTGATCCGTGAGAAAATAAATTTCTAGTGTTTAAGCCACCACATTTATGTTAGTTCTAGTAGCCCTAGAAAACTAATGCAATTCATGTACTCTTTTTGTTCTGCTTTCTAGTTTAATGTATACTCATATTTGCTAATTATTTTCCTTCTGTTCTTAATATTATGTTTCTGGTATCATTATTTCTTGAGTTAAAACTATTTTAATATAGGGACATGGAAGTCTAAGAAAATATCTTCAATCAGTTCTGGCTATATTCTATAATTTTAATGTATCATATTTTAATTTTCATTTTATTTTTGGTCTATAAATTCTATTTTGATTTATTTACTGACACTGGAGATATTTAAGATATGCTTTTTTTAGTATTAAGGAGTTGGAATGTATTTACTAAACTTTTGCTATTTTCTACACTTTTTGCAATGTGTCAAAAGTTTTTGTCAGTGATATTTTTCCTTTTGGAATAGATTACAGTTATATTTTGACCTAAGTACAATTATATATTTAAGAATACTTTTAAAAATGCTATTACAAAAATAACAATTATTTTAAAAACCAGTATCATAAAAGTTTATAAGATAGGAATTACATATTCCATCCCTTTTTCCCAGTACCACTCTCTAGATGTAACCATTGTGATAAATGATGACCAATATAATAACAATTCTTTGGCTAATGAAAAAATTATATTCTTTCTTTATTATAGACTATCATGCTTTATACATATTATATATACATATACATACACACATATGTATATACATGTATAGACATAGATCTGAATAATTTTATATATATAATTGATATGCTTGACTTTTTCTTAAAATTTGGCCTGACCTGCTAAAATGTACAAAATATTGAGCTTTCTAGTATTATGTCCCTCTCCATTTCTTCTTTTATGTCTAACAGATTTGTTTAAGCAAGTACTTTGTTATGTGGTCTATGTGGTTTTATCTTTTCATATCTATAAGAACTTAAATTAATCATGGTTTAAATTTGATTATTGGTTACTTTTTACAAAATGTAGTTGAGCTTCAATCTACACTTTTCAGATTCAAAATTTTGAGTATAAGATTGGTATAATAAATAATTTAGTTTAATTATATTTGACAAAGTAATTTAGGTTATAAAACTTGATTATAATTATTAAATTTGTTTTAACTAATATCTTCTCCTAAAATTATTTTAGTATATTTATAGTATTATATATCAATATTTAATATAAAATTGGTTTAATTATATGTAATTATAATTTGGTCCAATACTGGACATGACTTTTATATTAGATCTTCTCCTTTCATGATATTTTAATTTTAATTCAGTTCAGTTGCAGTACTTCAATTAAACTTTTTCATGAACTTATGTGTCATGTATTTGCAAAAGTTATGAGTCGTGTATTTTCAGAATTTCGCTACATATAAGAAGATTTCCTAGCACACATTCCCAATAATGTGCTGTCATTTGGTTGAAAATATATGTCTTGGATCACACTTCAACTACCAGAATCCTTTTTAAGCTGCTTCATTGTCACCTGATACTAAGTGAAGTAGAGTGGCAAATTGAGGAAAACTCTAAGTGTGTAAGATTTTACTTTGCATTTGAAACTCAAAAATGTCACCAGGATTTGTCTAAAGATAGGTTCTCTTCCTATTAATTATGCTTGGAAGCAGCAAGGATATTTAATCTTTAAAATCTGATTTCACTTCAGAAAGTTTTTACTCCTTTTTTTAAGCCCAAAATTATCACTATGTTCAAGTTGTTCCAGCTTTGTCTTTGTAAATACCTCTAATAGTGTCTTAGTCCATTTAGGCTGCTTTAACAAATGCACCATAAGTGGATGGCTTAAACAATAAATATTTCTCACAGTGCTGGAGGCTGGAAAGCCCAAGATCAAGCTGCTGAAAGATCTGCTATCTGGTGAGAGTCTACTTCCTGGCTTACACATGACTGTCTTCTTGTATCCTTTCGTTGCAGAGACCAGAGGAAGCAAGTTCTTTGTGTGTCTTCTTATAAAGGCACTAATACCATTGATGAGGCTCCATCCTTATGACATAATTACCTCTGGTCTAAATCAGTGTAAGAGTTGATTCGTATGTACTTTTACTAAATTTCTCATTTTTTTTTTGTACTAGCAGTCACTTACCTACTAATAATCTGCCATTTATTTAATATTTCCAACTTCTCCATAGCTCATATTGTAGAATAATATGAACTATCACCCACTAATAAAGTATCCTCAAAATTAATCTCAGACCAAACCAGGGGACAGCAACAAATTCTAGGCTGAACTTTACATGAAATTTATTGACTAATTTTCTTTAAAACAAAATAAAAAACAAATTACTTGCAGTGAACATATATAAAAAATCTTCAGTCTGCAATGGCAGTTTGTGTATATTTTATAAATCATGATTTTATTAGTTACCTAAGTTCATCTGCAGATTAATGACACCTAGAGAGATCTTAAATACAAAAATTGTATAGCTCTCCACATGGCATTAAATATTATCTTTTACTAAAGTATAAAATCCTTAATTGTAATATTCTGCAATGAGTTAGTAATAATATTTTTATCATTTTATTACAGATTGGGGTATAATTTATCAGTGTTATTATTTTTTTCAGGTTTTAATTTCAATTTTGTGGAAAAAAACATTTTTACCGTGTTATTTCAGGAAGAGAGTTGTGCTAGGTTTTAGAGTAATTAACACCAAAATTTGATGCTGTAAGATTATTTCTGGTCTATAAAACTTGATCTCTTAATCATTATTTAAATAAATATTTAATATAACAATTTTTTTATAATTACTTTACAAGTATTTAGTATTGCTGATAACATACTCTCTATTTACTAGTATTTAAGAAAGCAAGCTTTCTTTTTTTTCAGGTAGAGAAATGTCTGCTATTAGAATGTGTATAAATAAAAGTACAGAAAGAACAGATTAATTAGTCAAAATGTAATGCATTTAGCAGATGGAGGCAGAGTGCGAAGCTATTTAAAACCATTTGATATTGTGTAGGCCAAAAGATGAATGATTTTTTTTTAACCTGATAGTCTTGGATTAATGGATATTTAAAAATATACAAAATTAATGACCAAATGTTTCTTCAAAAATGCACAGAAATAGCCAAATAAAAATTTAAATTTTTTATTTGTTTTTTTTCTTGTTAATTGCATCAAGTTTGTATCTCGTTCTGTTTATATAGATAGAGCATGGATTTTTTTTAATGCAGAAAAGATTTTAAAAGACAAATTACCATTAATTTTATGACTTAGGAAACATGATATCACTAAAGAAACAAAGGTTATGCAAATAGTATAAAATATCATTCTTTATTAGTCTGCAGTCTTCATAGACAATGTAGCTAAAGATGGCTATTTTGAAATATTAAAATTTACATTTAAGTATATTTTTAGAAACTCTTCATTGAGCTATTTTCATTCAAGCTATTCTCCAAATTCTACTTTTATTCTTTTGTATGTTTTACCAATTATACTAAAAAAGTCCTCTCTAGGAATGCAATTTATGCACATATTAAAATAATTTTAAAATTTTTTCACAAAAGCAAACTATGAAGAGATAAGCTCTTAGATTATGGTAATATTCATAGTAACTTCAAATGAATTATTGAAACTATATTTTGACTTTGTGGTTATCAAGTAAGTTCAATTTCACAGTTCCAGTCAATGATCATTAAAATCTCTTCATTGATCTTCAGCGTCCAATGTTTCATTGTCTCACATGGTATGCAGAGTGGCTCTACAAATCTTTATCAAAAACAAAGCATCAACAACATCCACTTCTGGGCAAGTTGGAGTAAGAGGAACCATATTTAACCTTCCTCTAGAAATAAATAAAAACCAGGCAAAATATATGATATAACAGTTTTCAAGACATTATACATCAGACAATAAAGGCTAGTAGATCCTTGAGAGGCAGGAAACACGTGAAATGAGTCCTACAGTTTCCCCTAGGTTATTACTAGAACAGAGAGTCTGGGTGATGGAGCAGGGAAGAGGAACCTAGCAAAGATTGATGCTCTCCTTGAATTGAGATAAAACTGGTCATCCGAAAAGGTCAAGCAAGTCATAGTATATAGGGCAGAATATCTGAGAGGATACAGATGCACAGAGAGAGCCATGAAGACCTGCAAAGGGTCTTTCTTGAATTATTTGAAGAGTGTTACTACTGAGGAAAAGAAACACCCAAAAGACTAAAGAGGAATCTTCTACACAGGGCAGGGAAAATTTATTTCCTCCAGCTGAGATGGAAAACTTCATAATCCATGGTTGTTCAGTAGAGTACTCAAATATTTTGACTGTGTAATTAAACCAAGTTATATTAATGTTGCCCAGGTCTCATCTAGCAGATCTTTAAAGTGAGACCTGAATATATCAACCTATTTCAAAGCAACTTAACTACATTCCTGAAGAAAGCTCAAGAATATTTATAGAAAAACAAAAATATCCAACATACAAAAAGGAAAATCACAATAACTGACATGTATTAAAAATTGCCAGGAATGCAAAGAAGTAAGAAAGAACAATCCACAAACAGACAGAAAAATAATAATAATCAAAATCGATCCAAGAAGAGATAGATGAAAGAATTTATACACAGGACATTAACACATTTCTCATAATTGTATTCCGTATATTCAAGAAGCTTATTTTAATGCATATCAAATATCTGTAAGGATATCAAAATATTTTGGTGAAAAAACACACTGGATTAGAGTAGTAGCAGATTAGACATTGCAAAAGATTAGTGAACTTGAAGATTTAGCAATAAAATCTATGCAGAGTGGAGCATATAGAGAAAGGACGAAAAAATTTTAAGGGAACCATTAGGCCAAGGGACAATTTCAAGCACTCTATATATGTCCTCAAAGGGGCATAAATATGTAAAGAGGCAAAAAATATGTAAAGAAATAATGCCTGAGTCATTTAATCTATGACAAAGAAGACAAGAACATACAATAGGGCAAAGACAGTCTAGTCCATAAATGATGTTGGGAAAACTAGACAAATACATGCAAAAAAAAAAAATGAAACTGGACCACTTTGTTACACCATATACAAAAATAAACTCAAAGTAGATTAAAGATGTAAATGTAAGACCCAAAACAAACAAACAAAAAAAAAACAAAAGAGAAAACATAGGAGGAATCTCTATGACATTGCTCTTAGTAACATGTCTTCTGCTATATCTCTTCAGCAAAGGAAACAAACAAACAAAAAGTAGACAAATGGGAGCACATCAAACTAAAAATTTTTTACACAGCAAAGGAAACGATCAACAAAATGAGAAGACAACCTACTGAATGGGAGAAGAAATTTGCCAATAATACATCTGATAAGGATAGTGTCCCAAAAGGACATGCTAATGGTCAACAGATATATGAAAAGATGCTCAACACCACTAATCATCAGAGAAACGCGAATTAAAACCTCAATGAGATACCACCTCACACGTGTTAGGATGACTATCATTAATAAATCAACAAACATGCATTGTTGAGGATGTGGAGAAAAGGGAACCCTTATGCACTGTTGATGGGATTGCAAATTGGTACAACTGCTATGACAGTTTGGATGTTCCATAAAAAATTAAAAATAGAACTGCTTTATGACCCAGCAATTCAACTTCTGGGTATTTATTCAAAGAAGTGCGAAACACCAATTCAAAAACATATATGCACCCTATGTTCACTGCAGCGCTATTTACAGTAGCCAAAATTTGGAAGCAACCTAAGCACCCATCAGTAGACACTGGATAAAGAAGAGGTGGCATATATATATACAATGGAATATCACTCAGCTATAAAAAAACTAAATGAAATCTTACCACTTGTGACCTGGAGGGTAATATACTAAGTGAAATGTCAGACAAAGACAAATGCCATAAGATCTCACTTGTATGTGGAATCTAAAGAACAAAACAAATGAACAAATGAAACAAACAGATTCATAAATACAGAGAAAAAACTAATGGTTGCCAAGTGAAAGGGGGTGTGGGGAGGGGCAAGATGAAAAAGGTAAAGGGATTAGGAAGTTCAAGTTGGTAGTTACAAAATAGTCATGGGGATGTGAAGTACAGCATAAGAAATATAGTTAATAATATTGAAATAACTATAGAATCAGGTGGGTACTAGATGAGTCAGGGGAATCATTTAGTAAATTATATAAATGTCTAACCACTATATTGTACACTTGAAACTAATATAAAATAATATTGAATGCCAACTGTAAGTTTTAAAATTTTAATTAAACAAAAAAATAAAAATAATGCCCGAAAATTTTCTAAAACTATAATGAAAACTAGAAAATCACAGATATAGTTTGTTCAATAAAACTAAAGTGAAAGAAACATGAAGAAAACTACACCAAAGCAGATCATAATCCAATTATGTAAGTCCAGCGATAAAGAGAAAATCTAAAAGCCTTCAGAGAAATCAGATACTATATGTACAGGAGAATAAAATTAAGAACAGCAGCAGAAATAAGGCAAGGGAGAACAGAATTAATATATTTAATATAATAACCAAAATATAAATAGACTATCAACCTAAAATTCTATGCAGCAAGCAAAAAATTAATAGATGACTGGATAAAGATATGGTACATGTGTATAATGAATATTACTCAACCAGAAGAAAAGATGAAATACTGCCATTTGCAACAGCATGGATGGATTTTAAGATAATCATGCTAAGTGAAATAAGTCAGATAGAAATTTCAAAAATGAGGTTGGAATAAACACACTTCCAGATGTAAAGAGATAAAGCATATGGATAACTGAGTTCTCAATTACCTTTAATATGTTCTTATTCATAGTTGAAAGAATAAGATTAAGCTTCCTTCCATAGTTCAAAGGCATCCAGATTTGAGTGACCTGGGCATAATTTACAGTGAGTAATGAGGCTTGAATAAATGGTATCCTATTTGCTATGTGTCAGAGGATTAATTGATCAGTAAATTAAAAAATAAGTATATTTAAAATTGCTGTTTGAAGGACTATAAAATTTGATGTCATATTATGAAATGTTAATTACCCCTTTTGGGAATCTGAGTTTGTGTTAGAAATACCATAATAATGCATTCTCCGTCTCTCTGTGTCCCATGTTACATGTTGGCTTTTCACTCCTTCCAATCCTCTCCCATTCCCAAGAAAGATGTTTTTTCTCCCACAATAATTTCCACAACATAGTCTTCTACTATATATAGACATACACACATACACATGCACACATATGTATGCTCCTATCTATTTTACTTTTTCTCACCCTAAATAACACTCAGTTATATGCTACAGAGCTTACTAAAGAGATGGGAAAAAAATTTTGCTTCTCCTTTTAAGAACAATAAACTAGGAATTGAAAGTAAGTAAGGAAAGTAGAGGTTATATTTTCTACATATTTTATGAGCCCTTCCTTTTTGATTGTGAGACATTTTATCACCTCATATCATCCAATAAGTTTTCCTGGGACGTCAGTGAAGGATCCTACCACAAAACATGATTCGAGGTTTTAAGTAAAACAACGTGATCTCTTACTTAGGACAGAGAGAGATTCACAAAAGTTTACTGGGCCTTTATTAAATGTTCCCTCCTTCCAAAGATAAAGATAGAATCACGATGCCAAGCATGCATTGTCTAAAGATAGATCTCCTCATTTTGATATAGAGTAGTGACCAGTGAAGCATTTGGAATTTTATTTTGTAAAGACATTAATAATAAATGACAATGTTATTAAACTTTTGTGATATTTTCTTTAGGTCTCAGCAAAAATTCAAAATTCCATAACATATTTTTCATATTTTTAATCTTGAAAAATCTGAAAGCATTTGTTTCAGGTTTGCAAATGTCCCCATACGGTTTATATAAAAAATCACATTTTCAGCTTGCTCAATAGAAGACCTCTCCAAGGCTGATATTGAGTCTGTTGTGGAAACAAATCTAAGCCAACTAGTTGTATCCAAATAAGAATGAATGAATGAATGAATGAATGAATGAATGAATGAATAAATAGATCCAAGTAAGACAAACTAATTTATATTTAGGAAGTTTGGATGAATTCTTTACTTATCAGGTGGGCATTCTAGTGTTTTGTATCCATAAACGCATTTAGGAATAGGCTGTCCATTATGAATGAAACGTACTACCCAACTTAGTTCACCTGAGCGTATGTTAACATTAAGCAGTGATAACTTCCACCATGATCTCTCTAGCAACCAGATTCCTGCTTCTCTTCCTTGTATAAGACTCCACATCATTTGCAAAAAAATTATTGGCAGTGCCTTCTCCCCCCAGAGAACTGCTTCAGAACACCTGATAATTTATTTCTGAATCTTCTATCCTGTTAATTCTATAAATATCTGATAGATTTTTCTTGATAGATCATTCTCTCAGAGAGTTTGTATTAGGATGCACCTGGGGTGGTACCAGGTCCTCTTGGGGCTTCCTGAGATGCTGAGCACATATCAAAGGCTCCTCATGGCTGTCCTCTGATGAAGCCATAAATATATTTTGAAGATGAATCCACAGAGACAAAATCACATGCCAGAGAGACTAATTTCATACACCAAGCTTGAAGGGACAAATACAGGATTCTAAGTCAGATACAGAACCAAAAGTTCAACATCATTAGAAGATCAGATTAGAAATGATCAGAGTACCTATTCCCCAAACTGTAGCATAATTAGAGTATCTCACCTGTTATGGCCACTCACCAGTAATTTTCCCTCCTACTCTAGTGTTTCTCTCCCTTGTTTGTTCTCCTCCCTCCCTCCTCCTCGTTCTCTCTCACTCTTCTTCTGCCTTCCTTCCTTCCCTCCATCTATCGCTCTTTCCTGTCCCTCTCTTGTCTCATTCTCCTCTCAAGAAAGAATATTAGGGTTCTCTGGGGAAAGGAAAATGTATTTCTATCATTTCTATCTCTGTCTCTACACCTACACCTATACCTACATATCTATAGAAAGATTATTAAGGAATAGGCTCATGCAGTTGTGAGGATTGGCAAATACGAAATCAACAGGCTGCGCAGGCAATCCAGAAATACCCTCAGGGAGTTTTGCGGTCTTGAGTCTCAAAGCTTTCTGGAAGCAGAATTCCTTCCTCCTCAAGAGACCACAGTCTTTTCTCTTAAGGCTTTTGACAGACTTCCTGAGATCCATCTGCATTATGGAGGGTAATCTGCTTTATTAAAAGTCTACTGATTTAAATGTTAGTCAAGCCTAAAAAATACTTTCAGGGTAACATCTACACTGGTATTTGACCAAGTAATTGGGCACTATAACGTAAGCAAATTGACACATAAAATTGACCATCATGGATAGATATAAACAGATATAGATAGTAAGATGACATCTAAATACTTCAGCATAATTTACAGTTATTTACTTTATCTCTCCTGCCTATCCATCTTCTGTTATTTTCCCCTGTGAATCCTATACTCAAACCGCAACAAAATCAGAGCATACCATATTCTTTCATGCCTCTGTATACCAGGCACAATTTGACCTCTCTGTTCCCACGTATTTAATTGGAATTCTTAACTACCAAGTCTTATTTTGGTTATTGCTTCCTCTGCGAAATCTTTCTGGAATTTCCCAGGAAGTTTTAGGTATTCCTTACCCTAGTCCTTCATTTGGTTTTGCATATATTTCTAATTATCATATAATTTTTGTACTTTTTATTTATTCGTTTATCTTCCTATTAGCCACACACAGGACAGGGTTAACCACAGGCTTTGACTGGGTCTTACATGTAGGGTCAAGGTTTTGCAGTCCTGGTACCCAACACAGTACTTAGTTGAGTATGTGCATTAAATACTTATCGATTAAAAAGAATAATGATGGAAAATGTAAGACTGATACTTTCCATTTAGAATAAACTTGTCTTATAAATATAAAACATGGAATCAAATGTTTGCCTATAAAATTATTCAAAACACTCAGTTCATGTGTAATATTAAAATTTCTACTACCTGGTATTAAGATAGTTAACAATCGTAATTCAATAACATTTTTACCTTTGACATTTCTAAGCCACAATATGTAGAATAATAAATAATAAGACCTTTTAAATTTGTTTATCATTCTAATGTTTCTGCTTGTTATGCATATTAAATATGAGCTTTAGTCCTTGTGACCTTAATTACCATACAAGTAACAAGGATACTTAAACTGAATGATTTTTTCATTACTAACCACTGCTGAAAACTGCTACATTAAAATATAAGAATCAATAGTATCTAATTTTCACAGTGGCAATGACAAAAAATAATATTACTGATTTTTGTCAATGCTTTAGATTTCTAACTAAGCTAATTATAATTGAACCGAGAAAAACAATAAGCATTACTACACTTCTCCTTTTAATATATTTTAAATTTAGAATATCAGTATTACAATATCATTACCAAATGGTCAAAATTGAAATGTTTGTGTATGGGGAAGGCATAAATCACTTGAAATGGGACTACAAAATTATCTGTTGCTTTATCGAACATGTTATTATATAGGTTTAGCTCTTGCAATATTAAAATTATGGAATCATCACAGAAATATTTATGTTAAAAAGATTAACATTAAATGCATCTTTAATACAAGCCAGGACTTTTCCTGGGTGTTTTATGTTTTTATACATCTTTCAAAACAAACTTTAACAAAAGAATAACCATTTTCTTTATAGGAGTGAATAAACAGGCACAGTGATGCTAAACGACTTGTTCAAAAGAATAAGAAATCAAGTTTTTATTAAAATTAAAACCTAAGATCTTTCCTTCTTATTAGACAAAGCTGGTTAAACCAGAAAACAGCTACCAATTCTGGCAGCTAAAACTTATGTGATGGGAGCCCATTGTCAATGATGATTGGGACATATCATAGATATTCAAACAAAGCATCATAGAAAACAAACAGTGGTTTCACATATAAGGCCCAAATCATTTATATGCAGAAGTCTAATTTCATTCAAGTCCATTTCTGAAACTTACCACTTAATGCTCTTGTTGAGCCCTAAATTGGAAAAGTGAGAAAAAAGTTTTTCTCTTCCAATGAAGGTCATGTAGTAGGCAAGTAGTGAGACTCCAGGGCCACTGACATTTTTATAATTGAGCAGCATTCAGAAATCAGACTTCTAAAAAATGTCCTAAAACACTATTTTGCAAGCCACCTCTTCTGTTGTCAACACACACATTCTCTTAACTACACACATTTAAGTCATGGAATAAAGGTGGATTTTACCAGATATGTTTATTTTTAGAGCCTAGGATGCATCTTTTAACAAAATCTCCAAGTGCGTAATGTTTACATACTAAGATGCAATTGCAGTCTATAGAAAAGAAAAAAAATGGGAGTTACCTGCCATATCACCATATGCTACATATAAGGATAATATTGCCCACACTAAACTCTTACATCCCTGAGCTAAGCTTTTGGGACTATAATGCACTAAATCTCTATTGTCCTTTCAAAGACTATCGAAAACTTTCTGTTAAGCCTAAAGTTTTTATTTTCAGTTAACCTAAGAATTTTAGTCTATCCTGCCTTCCCTTCCCTTTGCATTCTCTTTCTCTTACTTTTTTGTATGATCCCTAATTTTCTTTATCTCATTTTCTCAAACCTTTCACTCTCGTCTCTGAAACTTGCATCCTGTAAACTCAGCATGTCTACATACTCACTTTGTTCTCATAAACTCTTTTCTTGCCTCAAATGAAACAAGGTTCCTTGTTTAATTCCTGACAGCCTTCTCAATGACAGGATTATTTTTCTCTCCTATCTCAGGTTCAGAAGGAATTGTGTGTATTCTTGTTTTCTACTGCTTATTCCACATGTTTTCTCCACCTGTCTTCCAGAAAATGGTGATCTCCTTGAAGTTCAAATTGTTTGGCTATATCAATTGCTACTCTTGCTATTACCAGTATACTTTTGGGTAAATTCTTATTTATTAAAGACTTGGTCCCTGGTTTACAGATTTCCATTCCTTCTCTGTTTTGTCATTTCCTTTGTATTCAGCATTTGAAATGAATAATTCAGCACTAGCTACCAAATGTTTCAACTTTCTCCTCTTTAACAAAATGTCTTTTCCACCTCAGACAACCAATTCCATTGTCACATATTTCTAATTTCTCATGACTTCTGAGATCCTAAATTCCTCTTGAGGACCTCTTAAATACCATCAAAAATATTTCTTCTAAGCTTCCAAGGATATTTTCAAACATGAGGTCAAGAAACTAAAGTTTGAATTCATATTCTACACAAGAATATGATACTCAATTTGCCCTGTGAAACCAATTTAAAAGAAAATACTTTTCCTTAAGAGAAAAATCAAGTAAAAATTAAGTAACTTATTTTTAGCACCAATTCACAATCTCTATAGCTAGATTTTTGCTCAACCTATTTAGAATGTAAGAGATATTAGAATTTATCCTTTGAAATCTCAGGCTTATTTTTACTTACATGTTCAAATGTGTTTGCTGAATATGCTGAGTTCTGCATAAAGTCAAGATTCTTTAATTTTTAAGGCATTTTCTGTTGCTATTTCAATAGAGCAATAGTAGTCTTTAACTTATATATTTGGCCCAGCATTTTTTTTTTAATAAAACTGTCAAATTTTGGCAAAAATAGCATTCATTGTCATGTCGAAAAACACTTTTGTTTATAACTACTTGTGCAACATCATCCTATTGTTCAAAATGTTTAAACAAACATTTCTTTCGAACTTTACAAACAGTACAAGGCCAAATAAAAATGCAAAGGCATATGAGAAGAAAAGCCACTGTGACTCAGAACTAGCAAAAACAACAGACAACTAAAAGATATACAGCCCTTCAGATATTGAAATTAACAGACAGAAATTACCACTACACTTTCTTGTTGTTCTTCAAGTCCTGAGATCCTTGAGTTTCCACATTGCCCCCACATATTCTGGACACGGCACTGCAGATACCTTTGACATAGAACAGCCAACAGGCACAGATAAAAGAAGCTCCATAAAAAGCCGGTTGCCCTTGCCCACCCCCATAAACAAACAAGAACTGGAAAAAAGGGTATCTAGTAACAGAAAAACAATTTTGTCAATGCCACCTATACTACAGTGAAACACCAATGGAAAAACTGCAGACACACACACACACACACTCACACCACCCACCCTGCCTGGTTCATGGTTCCATTAGGGCCAAGCAAAGAGTCACTTATTGAATGGTGTCTGTCAGTTCTGAGCATGGAGATACTCTTTTAGGAAGTAGTAAAGTGTTTAAAATAACTCCATAGTGGTGAGAATATGTCAGTGGGACACAGAAGACAACTGACATAGTTCCCAATGTGCAAACTAGAAAAAACTGAGCAACAGAATAAAGTAGAACACAGATGGGATTCTGGAACAGAAAAAATTAAACAAAGTGAGGAATTCTGAGTGAGGTATGGCACTTAGCTAATAATAATGTATCAGATTTAATTTATTTATTGGTTCATTTTTTTAATGTACTCTGCTAATGTATACCATCAGTCATAGAGGAAACTGGATGAGAGATATATGAGCTCTCTCTTTGCTATTTTCATAATTTTTCTGTAAATCTAAATCCATTCTTAAATATAAAGTTTAATTTTTTTAAAGAATCAAACTGGAATTATAGAACTAAAAAGTGGAATAACCAAAATAAAAAAAAATCACTGAATTCATTCAGTAGTCAAGTGAAGATGACAAAGAATACACCCAGTAAACTTGAGAGATTGATATATAATTTACCCAATCTGAAAAAGGAAAATAATAGATCAAAAAAAAAAAATGAATAGAATTCCATAGACTATTTTAACACTCTATTAAACATAGCTGAGAGAAAAGTAGTGAACTGAGAAATAGGTCAGAAATTATTCACAATGAAGTACAGAGAGATTAAAAGCTTAAAATTAGAAAAGAGGATAGGAGACAGAATAAAGTGAGAATACCTAACATCTCTTTAATTGAAGATGAAGAGAGAAGAAATGAAGCAAAGGGAATATTAGAAGAGATAATGCCTGAGGAATTTCTAAAATGAATGAAACATCAATTCGCAGATTCAAAATCCAAATTAAAGAAGAATACATCCTTATAAATACCTTAGAAAGGGTATTAAAAAAATGAAAAGAATCAAAAGAGTGAAAGATTAACAGCGGGCTTCTTAACTGTAATATTGGAAGGCAGTCGTAGAGAGTGGAATGACATCATAAGTGGCTTAAAAGAAAGTAATTGTCAATAATTCTAGAAGATATTTGTCAATGATATGTTCAATAAGGGGTTAATATCCACAATTAATAACTCATACAACTCAACACCAAAAAAACAACAACAAAAATACAGTCCAATTACAAAATGAGCAGAGGATCTGAATAGACATTTCTCTAAGGAGGACATACAGATGGCCAATGGACATATGAAAAGATGCTTAAAATTACTAATCATTAGAGAAATGCAAATTAAAACCACAGTGAGGTCTCACCTCACACCTGTCAGAATGGCTATCATCAATAAAGCAACAAACAAGTTTTGGCAAGGATGTGGAGAAAAGGGATCCCTTGTGTGCTGTTGGTAGTATTGCAAATTTGTACAGCTGCTATGGAAAACAGTATAGATGTTTCTCGAAAAATTAAAAATAGAACTACCTGATGACCCAGCAATTCCACTACTGGATATTTAGCTGAAGAAATCCAAAACACTAATTTGAAAAGATCTACTCACCCTTCTGTTCATTGCAGCATTGTTTACAATAGCCAATATATGGAAACAGCCAAAATGTCCCTCAATAGACAATTGGATAAAGAAGTTGTGGTACACATGTAGAATGGAATATTTATCAGCCATTAAAAAGAATGAAATCTTACCATTTGTGACAACATGAATGGACCTAGAAGGTGTTACGCTAAGTGAAATAAGACAAAGAGAAATACCATATGAATTCACTTATATGTGGACTCTAAAGAACAAAATAAACAAACTCAAAGATGCACTGAATTCTGAATCATGTACTTTAGGCTGAAGGTAATATGATATCAGATAGAAGGTTAAAGAAAGCAAGCAAGAAAGAATAGTAAATTAATGGTAAAATGTAGCTAAATATAAATAAATATTGTATAAAGCAATGTTTGGGGGTAAATATACATGTCCATACATACACTTACCTATAAACGCATGCAAAAAAAGCATGCATATCAGCAAGAGGTTAAAAATAATTAAATTTTCTAAGTTCCTTGAATTTTCCATGAGGAGAGTTAAGGTAACAATAATCAAATGACATTAGATTTTGATAAATGAACGATGCATGTTGTAAAAGTCTGCCAATGCGAAAATGTGAACACTGGAGGAAAAGAAACAGAGACTATGGCTTCCAAACTAGTAGAGGGAGAGATAATCAATGAAAATGAAATCACGACCAATATAAATAAAGGCAAAAATGAAAAAAATATATATAATACAGATAGGGCAATAGGAAACATTATAATGGTAGATTTAAACCCACATAATCAATGATTACAATGAATAAAATGAAGCATATGTTATATTTAAAATTCAATAGTATTTACCATATAAAGATACAGAATATTTGAAAGTAAAGAGATAGAAATATATATATATATACCAAGTTGGTTTGATAGAAAGATGGTAGATGGTAGATGATAGATAGATAGATAGATAGATAGATAGATAGATAGATAGATAGATAGATAGATAGATAGATGATAGATAGATGATAGATAGATATAGATAGATAGATAGATAGATAGATAGATAGATAGATAGATAGATAGATAGATAGATAGATGATAGATAGATATAGATAGATGATAATTAGATAGGATTATGTTAATACCAGACAAAATAGATACTAAGGCAAAAATCATTACTAGAGTTAAAAGAAGGTAACTTAGAATGAGCATTTTAATTCACTAGAAATATGGAAGGGCAATTGTAAATGTATGTATATAAAAACATATTAAAATACACAAAGCAAAATTGACAGAAAAACAAGGTAATAACTAGGAATTTAAAAATAACAAAATTACTTCAAATTAAAGATAAAATATTAAAATCTATCATTTGAGTATCCAAATAACTCAATTAAAAAATGGGCTAAGAACTAATAGACATTTCTCTAAAAAGGACATACAGATGGCCAACAGATATATGAAAAAATATAAACATCACTAATCTTCAGGGAACTGCAAAACAAAACCACAAGGAGTGTCACCTCGCACTTGTCAGGATATCTATTATCAAAAAACAAGAGATAGCAAATAATGGTGAGAATGTGGAAATTTTGGAAACTTTGTACATTGTTGGTGGGAATGCAAAATAGTGCAGCTATAGTGGAAAATAGTATCCATGTTCCTCAAAAATTAAAAATAAAACTACTATGAGATTCAGAAATCCCACTTCTGAGTATTTTTCCAAAAACTTGAAATAAGGTCTCGAAGACATGTTAGCACACCTATGCTCATTGTAGCCCTGTTCACAATAGCCAAAATGTGTAAACAACCTAGATATACATGGACAAATGAATAAAGGAAATGTGGTAAGTACATGTAATGGGATATTATTTGGCCTTTAAAGAAGAAGGAAATTCTGCAATGTGACAACATGGATGAACCTAGAGGATGTTTACTAAGTGAAATAAACCCGTCACAGAAAACAAATACTGAATGATTACACTTGTATGAGGTAGCTAAAATAGTCAAACTCAAGTAGAATCAAATAATGAAATGCTGGTTGCCAGAGACTAGGGGAGGGAGAAATGGGAAATTAATCAATGAGCATATAGTTTCAGTTAAGCAAAATAAGTTTTAGCGATTTGCTGTACAGTATTGTCCCTATTTTCAACATTTCTGTATTATATACTTAAAATTTTAAGTGGATAGATCTCACATTAAGTCTTCTACCACAATAAAATTTAAAAAATTTTAAAGGTAATAAAAACCCTGAACAACTCTATATTCACTAGAATTATTGGAAAAGTAGTTAAAACATCTTATCTTAAAGAAAACTCCAGTCCCAGACATTTAACTCTGATCTTAAACATTTAACTCAGCTGTTATTACTTTGACAGCAAAACTCACTAATAGATAATGTTGGAAAGAATAATTACAGGATAATTTTACTCATAAACATATGCAAAAATATTAAAAATCAATTAATGTATTTTCTAAAATAAATAATGCAGTATGACTAAATTGGCTTTATAACAGGTATGCAATCTGACCTACATTAGGATATTGATAACTGTTATTCATTGCATTAGCACATTAAAATACATAAATAATATATGACCATCTTAACATATGCAGAAAAGCATTGTTCAAAGTTTAGTATCAATTTTAATTAAAAAAACTCTTAGCAAATTAGGAATGAAAGAAAATTTAGCCTGATTTAACTAGTTATAGTAAGTTATTGATGGCCAAATAGTAAAAGCAATTTTGTATAATATAGTAGCAAGGCAAGGTTACCCTACATGAACACTTTATTCAGTGTCATATTGAACATATGGTACAATACATATATGTCTTAATATAATATGTTAAGAATTATATTAAGAATAATAATTAAAAGATGTAAGGATTATAATGAAAAAAGTTTGCAAGTTTTTTGTTTTGCATGGAGGGGTATGGATGTAGGTAGAGAAGATTGTATACATTAGAGATTAGCAAAAATGTTATGCAAAAAGCAAGATAGTAAATATTTTAGACTTTGCTGGCCATGCTGTCTCTGTTAAAACTATTCAAATCTGTATCATGGCAGCAGCCATACACAATACATAAACAAATGAGCATGGCTGTGTTTCAAGAAAACTTTATTTATAAAACAAAGAGCTGGCTAGATTTTGTCCAGAGACTGGAGTTCGTAATTTATGCTCTATGTAGTTGCACTCCCCCAATTTACATATATTGACAGAATTAGTAAGAGATTAGCAAATTTTGAACATAAAACCAAAATGCAAAAAAAAAAAATGTATCTACACCAAGAATAAACAGGTAGAAAATATAACTTTAGCAATCAACTATAACATTCTTAGAAATCTTGAAAAATATACACAAAAGCTTTGTAGATCAAATAGTTAAATTTTATTGGAAATTATTAGAAAACACCTAAGTCAGTGCGTTTATGTATTTTATTTATGGAACTGAGGATTTTAAATTACAAAGTTACCACTACCACTCAAAAATTGATCTATTTAGTGATAATCTTACTTTTTAAAAAATCACTTTGGAGGGAGTAATTTAAGAAACAATTCTATAATTTATGTGGGAAATCAAAGTCCCTAAAGGAGTCTGAGTATTTAAGAAGAAAAGCAAGTCAGGTCCTTGTCTCGTCAGATATCAAGAATTATTATAATGCTGTATTAATTTAGTATAGTATTGATGTAAAGGTTGACCAGTGGAACAAAGTAAAGAGCCCAGAAGGGAGTCCACAGATAGACACAAAACATTATTTGTAACTAATCCAAACTTGTATATGATGGATTCAATAGCTATAACTATCTAGTAATATTTAACACACATTAACACATATGGTAGTAGAAGAGTTTTTTTTTTCTTATTTCCATCAAGATTAATATTTATGGGAAACTACATAAAACTGGGTCTGAACTAAACACAAGTGATGAATTATGTGCAAAATTAGACTTTTCGTAGAAAAACATGTCTGTTGTGATAGGCATAGCCAAAATCATCAAGATGGATCATTTATGAAAACCACCAAATGGGCTCTTAAATCAATCTTAAATCAATCAACTGTACATCACATTTCACTAATCATCTGTTAAGGACTCTAGGCCACATGCTTTATGCTTTATCATCCCTTCAAAATGCTTAGACAGAAGAGCTCCTCATCAAAGTAACACCTCCGTGTCTGACCAACAATCTCAGGTCTCTGCAGGATTTCATCCCATCTCAATGGTGAGGTTTTTGTCTTATTCTATATACTACTCTGTCCAAGCAAATTAACCCCAAAGCATTAAAATGCCTAGTAGACAACAAGGGCCATTCTATTACAAAGGTGACACATTAATAGTTACCTACAAGTGACAAATCAGGTAGAAGCATCTCTTCCCTAATCCAACACTAATACCATTCACAAATCAAATGTTGCCAATATATTTTTATAATTCTGCATTGTTTCATTTAAGTGATATATTTAAATATTTAATGCTCTATTATAAATATTTTGTATAAAATTGTAAAGTTAGAATTCCCATTCTTATTTTTTTCTTTTTTTTCCTTTTCAATTAGATCTGACATTCAATATTATTTTATACTAGTCAGATGTACAACATAGGTTAGACATTTATATAATTTACAAAGTGATCCCCTTGAATAGTTTAGTACCCACCTGGCACTATACGTAGTTATTATACTATTATTGACTATATCCCCTATGCTGTACTTTACATACCCATGACTATTTTGTAACTACCAATTTGTATTCCTTAATCCCTTCACTTTTTCACCCAGCCCCCCAACCTACTTCTTATCTAGCAATCACCAGTTTGTTCTCTGTATCTATGAGTCTGCCATCGAAACTGTCTCCAGAGGTGTAGGAGCTGAGGTCCATTGATTGCTGCTGAAGCAGCTCCTGCCAAGAGCACAGGGTGAGGCTGGTTACCCAGCCATGAAATTGCCACCAGCAATTTGCAGAGTGAGTGGAGCACAGACCCAGGAAGTCACTGGGTGGAGCAAGCGGAATTCACCAGGCCAAGATTGGAAGGCTTAACACTGGCAAGGTGTCACCTACCTATAGGCTACTTAAGAGGAGGGCTCAACACAGGAATAATGGCAGCTGTCCCTCCAGCCCTCACCTTGAAGCTGTACAACTCAATATTTCCTCGTATATTTCTGGCACTTTTCAAGCTGCTGTCCCTCTGCTGAAGTCCAGGGTGAGTGCCGGTGTGTAAGTGATTCTGTGAGTGGACCCTTTAAGGGGATGTCTGGGTTTCCAGGAGTCTTCTGTCTCACCAGGGTAGTCAGAATCCTCTCTGATTTTCATAGCCAGATTGTGTGGAGTCTCTTCTTCTTGGCATGGGGACCCTGGGCTGGGGAACCCTCATGTGGGACTGGTCCATTGAGGGGAACTCTACAACTGAGATATCCTTCCTAATGTTCAACTGCCACACAGGTACAAGGCCAGCCTGTTTCACTTTTCCACCCCTCCTACCAGTCTCAATGTGACCACTTCTTTATATCTTTAGTTATAGGAGTTGTCTTCAGCCAGTTCTGTTCAGATGGTTCTCTGGGTTTATTGTTCTCTAATAGTTGTAATTTTATGCAGTCATGGAAAGAGGCATGCATAACATTTACCTTCTCCTCCATCTTGACTGGAACCCCATTTTTATTTTCACTACTACATAATAAAGTTTTATAGACCTTTCTTTTTCTTGGATTGTATCTCTTTAGCCTCACCTCTGCCTGCAAATATTTTTTTTATTGTTTAATCATTTGTGAATGTGTGTGGAAGTTTTTAAAATTTATCTATAAAATTTGAGAGCCTGTATTGGATAAGAAGAAGTTCTTGTGATAATGCTAATTGGATTTACAAACCAAAAATTATCTGTCAGGTTTCCTTTATATACACCTATCATCACTTCTATCACTGTGGATTTAGTATGACTATATATAGGAGAAAACCTGAATAATGCTAAATTATAAATATAAATGTATTTTTCTTTTAAATAAAAGTCCAGAGATGAATGTTTTGGAATTAGTGGTTGTTACACAGTTTTCAGGGTTTTGCCATCTTCTGGGATCACCATGCTCCCTGATATCATCATGTGCCCTGAAAGTCGGGATTCAGGTTTCTGCCAGACCCAGGAAGCACAATGGAGAAAGGGTAAAGAAAAAAAAGCAAATGACTAAATTAAACATTGGACACACAGTTGATATTTAGTTTTTGCAGATGGACTGAAAAATAACCCATGAAATTAGGTAGAAATGCATTTATCAAGACTCCTCTATTCACCCTCCTTCTCTCTTGCCTCTCACTCTCTCTACCTCTCTACTTCTCTCCCTGTTCCTCTCTTTTCTGGAAGAGTGAAATTCCAAAGCCACCCTCGCTTGTTAACAAAACAGTGCTTCAGTGAACCAATAACTCATCTGGTGGCTTTATCTTCATGACACAAATGATAAAGCTGATTCATCTTCTCATTGACTATTCTGACTATGGAAGTTGTTTGGCATTATACTTTATATGTGGGGATATATTCATGTTCCGTTCACTCACTGACTTTGAAGTCACATTTGCTTCTAATAGTCATTTATGAACATAAAGAATTTCACCAAACAATTCTTGAGGGAGTAATTCCAACTTGTATTTTCATAGGAATTATTTATTATCCAATAAAGAAATAGTCATAAATTTTATTCTTTTTTTACACTGGAGTCATAAATTTTATTTTATTTATTTATTTATTTATTTATTTATTTATTTATTTTTTGCGCTGGCTGTCTAACTAAGCAAGCAATGTACTATTTTGGAGATTGAATTAACCATATCTATGGTCAAACTCAGTGGTTCCCAATTAGGGAAGTATATAACAATCACCTGGGGGTGTTCAGAGCTAATGTACCACTCACACATTCTGCTCCATAGATACAGCCCCAAAAGAATAGTGTTGGTCTGCTAGAGTAAAATAAAGAAATGTAAGTCTGTCATGTATACTTTAATAAAACCCCCCAAATTATGCTAAAAAACATTACTCCCTCTATTTGAGAACCATCGATCTGGTCAAATTCCTTTTTCAAGAAACATAAATCTAACAAAAAATAGCCTGCTACAGCAAGAACTCTAAATACCATGAGGTTAGACATATTTCATTTAAGATCATATTCCCAGCATTTGGCACAATGCATTTCACAAAGTAGATAGTCAGTTAATACATTATGTTAGAGGAGTATGTGCACATGACTGGAAGAAGAGATCTGTCTCAAAAATTTGGGTAAAAGCAGAATGGAGCTTCTCTGAGCAGGAAGCAAACTAAGTGGTTTCTTAGATATTTAAATGTATTAACACTACATGAAATGATTGTACTCATTCATTTTCTTATCTGTTGTTCATTGTCTAGCTCCCTCACTAGGATAGTATTAGCCCCTTAAAATGAATACAGTTGGTACAAAGTGGTCAGGCACTCGAATTTGTTAAATGTTTGTTAAAGGAATATATTCAAAGATTCCCCATTTGTGGATTTAGATTAAGAAGATGTTCTAAAAAAAATAAAAGTAGCTTTCACTAGAAGGATAATACATACTCCTTGAAAAATAAAATAAAAACAATGTATGGAAATAAATATAAATACCATTTCATTAAAACTACTTTTAATAATTTGGTGAATAATTGTCCAGCCTTTTTTATGTGCAAGTGTCCGTGTGTATAATTTTGTAGAAAAAGGCTGATACTTATATGACCTTTTTTCACTTATCGCTTTTCTAACTAATATGCCATGCACATTTTGCTTCCATATGGCTATTTTGAATTATACATGATAAGCATCAATAGTATAAACATTTACTTAATAAAAGGGAAATTATTTGAACTTCAGATACCTTTTACTATTCAAATTGAATTCTTTTCAAAGCCAAAAAACCCTACAAAAGACAACATAGACTTTATTTTTTTAATGTTTACAAGATATAGTACTTAATGCACCATAATTTACGTAAATATATCTCTATCGATGGGTATTTGAGTTGTTTCGAGTGTTTTGCTGCTACGATTAACATTCTTCATATATCTATTCATATATATACGTATATTTAAAAAGAAGGTATGTTCTTAGAAGTAAAACTTGTTTTAAAAAATACACTTATTTCATATTATGATGGATATTACCAAATTATCTATCAATGAAGTCTTAACAATTAGGATTCTACAAAAAGAAAATGGAAATGTTTTTGCACCTTCACACCTTGGCCAACACAAGTTACTACCAAAACTTTAAACTTTGTGAGTCTCTTGGATGTAAGGAAAAGTAATTCATTATCTTAATATGTATTATTTTAATTATAAATGAGATTGAGGTATATTAATGAGATTTATGTTTAAAAGTTCTTTGTATTCCTTTTTGTGTGTTATATTTTCTTATACTTTGAATTTTTTTCTTTGAATAACTAACTTTTGATTGATATATAAGAACTTCATACATTTAAAAAAATGTACTTTGTTACCTGGGTGTTTTCACAGATTACATTACTGGCCCCAGTTCTTCAATCTTTATCCAATCTCTTCTTTCTATATTATTTTCTCATTACTTAAATCTGAGCAGCCTTTGTTATTTGCTCTGATAGTAAGTAGCAAAAATTATGATGTGCAAATTCTGAGTCTTGGCTTCAAGACAACTTCTGTGTTTCTGTTGTTTTATTGTACCTTGTCATTGCCATAAGAAGGACATGCCTAGGCTAGCCTACCAGTCCCAGAAGAATAAGTATCAGGTGGAACAGACCTAAACCAACCCAATTCCCTCAGACCAGGTCAGTCTAAATAATAGAACCCTCCAACCCACAGACTCTGTAGAGAAACCAGCTGAGATTAGCCCATCATCATGACTCATGAACCGTAATAAATAATTGTGGTTTTAAGTTCCCTCAATAGAACAATGCCAGAACCACAAAATGAAAGAACATAGAGAAATGAGATCTCAGCCTTGTAAACATGTTAAACAATTAAACCTAATGCTTTATCTCTGAGTGATTCAATTGTGTGCACCAATAGTCATAGTTTATGCCATTTTGAGCAGGGTTTTTTTTGTTTGTTTGGTTTTTGGTTTTTGGTTTGTTTTGTTGTTGTTGTTGTTTGGTTTTTGTTTATTTGTTTTTACTATTTACAGCATAAAGAGTTATGTTTATGTAGAAAGACAGTGAATCAAATTTTTGCTATTTGGTGCAACCAAGAAAGTTCATCTGGTGTCACAGATGAAAGAAAGATTCTACTATATTATAATACAAATAATGGTCACTCATGTAAGAGAAAAATATGTTTCTTAAAGCTCTTAGTTGTTGGGTTATTTATGCACTACCCCAAAACACAGTGGGCAAAGTAGATTTTCTAATCTCTTTTTGATGTTATAGTTTCTGGATGGAACATCTTTTGTCTTTTACTTTGAAGGTTTTAAAAAACATTTCTTGGTATGTGGGCCAAGGTTATCCTGTCAAATAAAATATTTCAATGAGTTATGAATGATTTTAAAGAAATATATCTGTAATAACCAAAACAAATATAAAACAAAACAAAAACATTTGGAAACATTTTTACCATGCTAATGACTAAGATAAAGACAAAATGTCAACTGGTATCCAAGTAGGGACCAAATTAAATTCATTATTACCCTCTGTTTACACTTCAAACACAAATTAAAATTGTTTATTTAGCTAACAAGCTCAGCCTTGATTATATATCATTACTGTCCATTGTAATTTCAGTTGTGCTTGACTTTCAAAAGCCTGCTAGAAAATTACATTCTTATATTTCAGAGCTGGAAATAAAGTGGTATTTTGGCTGTTAATACATGTAACCAAGTTAATCATTGCTTGAAAAATCTAAATAGTTAATTTTCTACAAATTAAACAAAAATTAAAAGTAATTCTTTAAACCATAATCAATTCTTGACTTTAAGTTGGTATCAATATTAGCCAACTCCACATCAATCGGCTAGATCTCTTTTGAAACATAGTTATAATTTTCTTTTCCTATCTGTAAAGTATTGGCCTTAACTAAGGCTTGATGCACTTACTTCAGAGCTTATTTTCTTCTTCATTGTTTGAGGTAATTTATGACACTTAAATGAACACATACTAAATTATTTCTAGAATAATTTCATAGTTGAATGCCAATAGAATTATGTCAATGTTTTACTCATGTCATATCTTGTAAAATGAGTAACAAGATTTATGTATGAGTGAATAGAAAAGGGGTACTAGAGGATGTATGTAGTCAGAAAAGCTACAGGGAAATCCAGCCTAAATAGGACTTGACTTTTCTGATCAAGACACTGAAAGCATTAGACTCACAGGAGGAAAAAAAAGATTCCTAATTTGTCAACAGAGATTAATTTCTATTTCCCTGGAGACTTCAGAAAGGGTTCATATGTTTTTCCCTATCCTGTAACACTGGTGGGAAATCTATACACAAAGTTGCTACTATAGGGTCTGTTGCTTCACAAAAGATGGCAAATGGAAGCCTCAGAGTCATTTTTACTGGGAGTGAGAGTGAGGAGAATGTTCTCTCTGCCCAGGATCACTTTTCTGCTTTCCTAGTTAATGTTCATTTATTCTTCAGCTCTCAAACATTATCCAGGATTTAGATAAGTACCCTTGTAATATAATCCACAGCCCTCAGTAATTTATTTCGTAATACAAATCAGCTTTTAGAAGTATATTCATTTCATGCCATTCTTTGATTAATGCCTGCCCCCACTTTGCCCTATTAACTAAGCTAGATGCTCAAGAAGGCAAGAACCATGTTAATTTTGACCACTGTTTTATATATAGTACTTGGTACAAAGTAGACATCGAACACAATTTTTTTTCAAAATTAGATAAATGGATAAATGACACAGAGCCAATATCACTGGACAGATCTATCACTTTCGCTGAGACAGAAATGGAAGAAGATCACTGAATACTTCTGAACATCAGTCTTGAAATGCATTCCAGGGATTGTGGGAGATTGAACATAAATGCAGATATTCTCTATGGCTGCTCAGACCATGTGAGAAATGAAATATTAATGCAGGGGGATATGAGCAAATAGAATTGGGGCATATGGATTTTTTATAAATGAGAAGTCTAGAATTTCTCCATGCCCATGTATGTTCTAGAAAACTGATTTTTGATCTTCAATTTAGGTATTATTTTCTGTTAATCAAACCTCTTAAATTAACAATGGGGCAAAAAGTACTTGTGAGAGAGATAATTTTTTTATATTCACAAAATAATTTTATTTTCCTACTGGGAATACAGTTAATCTACATTTTCCAACTTAGTGCATTTAGGTCAGGACATATAATTACATTCTAACAAATGGTAAGTGGATGAAAATGAGCCCCATAAAAATCGTTGTTTTGTTTTGTTTTCATATGCTTTCTCCTCATTCAGGGTCAATCTTATAAAACAAGTATAAAAGATAACAATATCACAAATGGAAAGACATCAAGTCCCTGAGTGATTGAAGCACAGTGCTTCCCATGCTTCCCTTTTCCCATAACCTTCTCAGCTTGTTTTGCACAGTGCCACAAGTAAGAAATGAACTTGTGTTGTGTTAAGCCACAAGAGATTAGACTTGTTTGTTACAACAGTTAGCCACCCTGACTAATCGAGTACTGAACTTTGTTATTGCTACCCAAACTGCAAAAGTTAAGGGAAAATCAAGAGAGGCGAGATGAATCTCTTAACATAGTTCTGGGAAACAATCACCAGGAAGATATCAAAGGCAGTTGAGTAACACTGGTAGTGGAATAGGTACCTATTTACTGATATTTCATTTCTCCTTCTATTTTTGAACATACATGGAGATATATGCTCATTGACTTCATTTGCGATTTCCCAGAATTACTCAGCACAGTGCTAGCCTTCAAGAGAATAATTAATGGATGCTTGATAAATAAATGAATTATTTGCCTTTTCACGCCAACTACATTACAATGTTGTGGTATAGAGAGGAAAATATGAATTCTGGAAGCAAAAAAATTTTTTTCCATGAAGCCTAATCTACCATAGCTGCTCAGGAAGAACTATTTCCACAGTTACATAGCTAGATGTTTAAGAAAGGGAATTTTATTGGATATCTTTTGTCTTTAGTTTTCTTGTCTTTAAAAATACCATCACTACTTATTTATCATAGGATTAAGTGGAAGACATTCTTCTCAAGTTGTTTAAGGGCAAAAAATTATTACACAGAGTGGTCTTTTGTTTTGTTTTGTTTTGTAGTGATTCTAAAAAAAAACAAGTAGAAAGAGACCATCTTTATGTATTGACACAAATGTAGGTATAGAACTCCTTCTTTCAGATAACATTTATTTCACTTTCCTTCTCTCAAACATATCTTAGCACCATACATATCTTAGGCAAAGTCTAGAACTAAAGATATTATCCATTTTATCTTATGATGACATGATAGAATTGGAGCAAAAGTGTGTGTGTGTGTTGTGTGTGTGTATCTAATATAGTTAAATGCCTCAATCTTTATTCTGTATCAAATGTGAGAAGACAAGTATAAAGCAAAACATTTAATGAGTAGTCAGGATATTTAACCTAGTTTTTAAATACAAATTTAAATCTTGGCAATCTGATAATATATTAACAAAAACAAAATATTTATTTAAAATATTCTCTCTTAAATTAGTAATTCATTTCTTATTTTCCAAAATTTTAAAGACTAAAACTTGATTTGGATAATTTGTCCTATAGATATATACATAATTCTCCAAATGTTTGCGATTATATTTTATAGCGAAATAAACTCAATGTAGTGAATGAACTGAACACTAAGACTTAGAGTTGCCCAGAGACAAGAGCCAAATGACTGTACCTTCATTTCAAAGTTTAGTTGATGGATTTGCAAAACCTGTGTGCTTTATGAATGTGAGGCCCTCAGGAATTTCAGTGGCCAACTTTGCCGCGTTTTCCCCCCTTTTTTCATTATGTTTGATATTTCTGAGACAAAGCTTTATTTCAGACAAACAATCTATGGCAATAGGCTGGGGAAATGAGACTTAGCAGTAGATGTGGAGAAAGAAAGAGGGGAGCGAAAATGAGTACTGAATTAGAATAGGGCTTTGGAGGTCTTTCACTGCTGTGATGTGTCTGTGTGAAATATGAAAGACTGCCAGAGAAGGCTCTCAAGATTCAAGAGCAAACTAATTTGTTTTGATTTGTTACTCATGATCAATAATCTGACCCTGTGGCTAATACAAAAAGGAAATGACAAAATTGATAAATTATGCACTTTTTACTTCATTCTGTAGTCCTCTGGTGCTGATGTACAATGACAAAGAGCCAAAATGGCAAGCTTTGCCTAACCAAAATCTAGGAAAATCTATAATAATAATAATAATAATAATAATAATAATAATAATAATAACAACAACAACAATAATAACTTTTCTAGTTAGCGTTAGTTTTTCTTCTGATTTCTTCATTTCATTCTACTTTTCAGGGAACCTAGCTTGCGATGGCATGTCTAAGAGAGGACAGCAGACATGAGACAAACCTGAGGTGAGTGAGCTGCAATTTATCTTCCCTTCCAACTTGAAAGATACCACCCATCCACAAGGTGTCATTATCACCCACGGTTAAGCCTTGTAATTTTGTGGGTGTCCATTGTTGACATGGCTAAGGTTGATGAATCAGTTTAATCAACTTTATTAATTTGTAATAATAGATCATATGACTTTCACTTAACCACAATGCTCAGGTGGCAACCAGAACAAAACTTTCCTGTTATCTGACAATTTACTATATTGAATTAGTAAATCGAAGTCTTGAATAAAGACCAAAAGAGGTGAGTACTCTGGCAACTTGATTAATTATTCTCCATCCACATAGATTGTAATTTTCTTGTGAGTATATTTATGTTCGCCAGTTGCACGGTCTCTCCTCCAGTTACCGATAAATAAATGCTTCTCACTTCTGCCTCTTTGGGCTTTCATAGGTCTACATCAGTGGCTTCAAATGCAGGTTCACAAAAAAGGCACCAAGCTGGCCGCATAAGGATCCATTAAGGATCTGGTTAAAAATACAAAATTTTGGCACCCATCCTAAGTCCACTAAACCAAAATTTACAAATGTGGGACAATGGCATTTTTATGTTTTCATACTCTCCAGAGCACGCTCTAATAAATAGTTCACTTTGGGCCACTCTCTGGATTAAAATCTAACTGCAAACATAGTTTTTCACTGGACAGTACAATGTAATTGGGTAGCTTTCCACAGTGAACTTATATCATATACCAATGTTTATGTATGTTCTCTGAGATTATAACTAGTTCACTTCACCATGGTATTGGTGGCAATAAAAGGTATTGATAGTTTTTAGACACTATACCCACTTATTTAAATGTTTTTATTTCCCTCTTACATATGGCTGATCACATCACTTGTGGATAGATTTTAATAGTTTAACTTCAGTCCCTTTTCCAAATTTATGGTGGGAAAGATTGGAGTTTCTCATAATGTAATATATCTGCTATTCATCCAATTAAAATGACCATAAACATACATTTTTCAAGCTTTGAGAGTATTGATGAAGACACTAAAATTCCCCTTTTGTAGAAAAGCAGTGCAAACCAATTATGTTAAATTGGATATCATTTCTGAAGCTAATAGCCTCATCTTGAGAGAATACTAATATGTTCCACCTAGTGTGAGTTTATATTTTTTCTGTTGAGAATGCCAACCACTGTGAAAATTTCTGAGAACTTTAAGATATAATGTATGTTATGTTTCATAAGCCAGATTTTTTATTATGGCTATGATTTACAAAACAAAGGTACAGAACAAATTAGTAACAAAGTGATTTGGAAAATTTTCTACTTGTATTATGAAGAAGAAAATTTCTCTAAAATTTTACTACTCAAAACCACAGATGGAAAATTGTCAAAGATGATTTATTATAATTTAGAAATGGTTCAAAGTCAAGTGACATCTGCATTAATTGTCTGACTAAATCCACATTTTCCAAGATACTTGATGGTACACTCACTCTGCAGGATGCTCTTTCAAAAAGACAAATGCCCCCATCGTAAAATATACTATACTACCCCGGCTTGGTGATTCATTTGCATATTAGCAAATTAAAGAATCTGAAAAATCCTGCAAAAAAGGAAACCTACTTAACAGTGTTTTTCAGATATATTTGATGACAAAGTATTTTTATATAATATCTATTAACCTCTGAAGCCCAGAGAACACACATCAGAACACACTAATATTTAGGAGATGAAACCTGATTGTTAATTATTACTCATCTTGGATGAATTTGGGGTGGGCGTGTGGAGGAGAAATTCTTCATGGTATAATATAGACATGATATTATGTCTTTTCCAAAGTGGTCTTTGTATTATGTCAAATAAAAATATTTCTCATGTCCTTAATGAAAGCTTAGTGAGAAATTAGTAAACAGTTGAGTCAAAGAATGTGTCTACAGATCAAAAGTAACAAAGTATTTAACTATTATTCTATTATTCATTATCCTGAAAATCCATCTCACTAGTCATGAAAAGTATATACATATTTTTGCATTAACGACCAAGTACAAACATGAAAATTTAAAGTCTATTTTTAATTAATTAAATAGTTTGGATGAATCAGAAAAGGCAGTGGCCATTGAGATTGTAAAGTCTCTCTAAGAAATCCAGCTGAAATAGAATTGAAAAAAATAAGCATAAATAATTCTGGGTAAGTTGAGATCTTCAGGTAATAGTAAGACAATATACCAATATGTATAGCATATGAATTATAAAATAATGCAAATTTTGTGTTAACTGTTATATATTTTTATGAAATATTAATTTCTATATAAATACTTAAATGAGGAAAAATGCAACTTAATTCTTTGCCCATAAATGAGTTCACAAATGAGAAAACAATTTTTGATGAGCCACAGGTCCAAATAATTGTTTCTAAAAATATGATCACTGTAACTATGCATAGTCTTCCTAGGTATAACATTATTAACAGTTACAGTTTATTTTTTGCTTTAAAATACACTTAATTTTTTAGGGCAGTTTTAGGTTCCCAGAAAAATTGAGCAGAAAGTATAGAGTCCCCATTTACCTGCTGACCCTTCACATGTAAGTCTCCCCACAAGAATGACACATCTGTTAGAACTGATGGATAACATCACCACTCAAAACCTATAACTTCCATTAAGGTTCACTCAGTATATATTCGCTGGCTTTTGATAAAAGTGTAATGACATGAATCTACTGTTACAGTATCATACAGAATAGTTTCACTGCCCTAAAAATCCTCTGTGCTTTGTCTATTCATTTCTTCTTCCTCTCTAACCCCTGGCAACTGGTGATCTTTTTATTCTCTTCATAGTTCTACCTTTTTCAGAATGTCCTATAGTACGTAGGCTGCTAAGATTGCTTTCTTTCACTTAGTAATGTACATTTAAGATTCCTTCATGTCTTTTCATAGCTTTATAGCTCAATTTCTTTTAGTGATAAATAATAAACCATTGTCAAGATATACCATAGTTTATTCATTCATTTATCCATTAAAGGACATCTTGATTGTCTAACAGGTAAATTTTAACCATGCTATAACCCTAACAGGCAGAGGGGCAGAAAAAATGGATATGATTAGGTTACTAAGAGCCATCACAGAGATATCACATTAATGGCATAATACAAATAGTACATTTTTACAATGCAATTTTAATCCCCTAAAATTGTTACTGCTACAAGAAAATTTATTCTACTTCCCAACCTTGTTTCTGCCTTTTCTTGCTTCTTAGAGTGATGAGACTTTTGTAATTAAAGAGACACCAGAACGCTTTTTTAATAACTTAATGGAGTGATTAAGTAGTAGCCTTCATCTGATACTTCTAGCATTCTGAGATTTGATCAAAGTCAAATTAGTCTTTACTTATAGATTATAAATAATATGATGGAATGAAACAAAAAAAAACTTGAGTCCCTATCACCTAAATCATAATCTGTGCATGCTATTTTTAAAGTTGCTTAATGCAAAAAAATTTTAGACTTAATCTCTACTTGATAAATGACTGTTTATGTAGATGATAGTCATTAGAGTTGGAATACGCATATATTTTTATGGTTTTTCTTTCAGGCAAGTTTTTCACATGTCTGAAATCTAAGGTCTGACTAGATTTGAGCCTAATTTTGAGAAATATATTCCAAAGTACAAATAAAATATAAATATAAACTCCAAATTATTCTCATTGAAACTGAATCTGCTAGCAGAAGTAAACAAAAATATACTTCTGAAACATCACAACAAAAGTTTTTTTTTCCATTTTACCATTCTTTCCAAACAGCCAAGTCATGAAACATCATTGAGATAGTATCTTTTTCTAAGAAACTTTTCATTCTAATGAAATATGTTCAAAGATTCAGTGGAAGACTTCTTTTGATTTCCTTTCTATTTGTACCTCTGAAAACAAGAAATATTGAGAGTAAAGTTTAGGCAAGATAGATATTTGGGGGCCTACTTGCATAGTGAGATGATTTGGATAGAATATCTGAACCTATTTATTTGAAGGAAGCTCAGTGAAAATCAAAGAGTAATTTACTAAAGGAAATTAAAGTCCTCATATAACTTTCCCCTTTACATTCTTTCCCCTTGCCATTTCCTCCAGTGAGATGGAGAGGGAATAGAGCTACTTAGGGAAAAGTTTAATGTTTAATGGAAGATTATTTTTGGTGAGAGATTAACTATACTATATAATAATTATTCTTTTATGAATAAAAGGAAGAAAAGGAGACACATTAGCAATAGCCATCATCACTTTCTCATGTATCTGGCCCAATCATTTTCTCTTTTGATTAGCTTTGATGTTTCCTCTTATTTTTGCTCTCATTCTAAGTTTACAAAGTATCTGCTTTTATCTTTTATTTTATTGATAGTTTTATTCAGATTATGAGGTGATGAAATATTTTATTTTACTATAAATCTGTTTGTTCTGGGAGACATGCATAGTAGTTACCAGGTCTTGGATTACAACTCCAAGAAATTGGGAGAGAGGAGCATGATCACAGGAGTCTGGAAGGGAAATAAGATTGAGCTGCAGCTAGTGAAACAGAGGAGCTAGGTTAGGAGAGAGCAAAACTGAAATAAAGAGCAAGGCAGATAGCCAAATCTATATCATCAATCTGAAATGGCAAAGAATGGCAAGGAGTTTTCATCCTATATGCCAATACTTATCAATTGCTAGAACCTGCTTGGACTGTGGTGAAAAATGTGATGGCACAGCCAAGTTCAGGGTTATACAGTTCTGTGATTGATTAGCTATCACTCTCATGGACATGAGAAGAGTGAGCCATGACAAATATACCAAGTGTTCTTGATCTCTTACCTAAATAATGAAATAATATATTACAGAGACCAAGGAACATTCAGCTTTCTATGTAGGTGGGCTGTTCTGTGCCTAAATTAAGACCAGACTAAGCCTCTACTCGTTTGCATAGCATCCCACTGAAAAGCCATTGACACTAGTCTTTTTTTTTTTTCCATTAGCGCTTTCTTTAAACTATCACTTTGCATACTGGAAGTAATTTCTGATAGACAGTAGTTTCCCATGTACTAACAGGTTGATGAGGGATGCTAGGAATAAAAGCTCTAATTTCTGTGAAAGTAATTTTTCTGAACAGAGATACAGTGAGAAACAATGAGTAAAACTTACAACAGTAACTCCATTGTGTTACCCAAGGCCCAGTATCCAGTTGGTATATTTGCAGTCACTGATCACTAATAAAGGTATCCAGTTGGTATTTTTGCACCAAGTATCCAGTTGGTATATTTGCGGTCACTGATCACTAATAAAGGATCAGAATGTCAAAACCAAAATAACTGGGAGCTGAAGTCAGATATCTGATGTCTCGAAAGCATGTGGTATTATAAGGTCTTATTAAAAACAGAATGACAGAGTTTGATGGGCCAGCATAGAAGACAAAATATGCCATATTCAGCGGGGTGCCAATTAACACTAGGACAGTCTTACCAATATTCAAGCAGGGTAGTTTGGAGATTAAATCTAAATAAATGATATTCCAGGAACATGCAAAGGATGAAATGAAGGGCAGCAGCCTCTCCAGTTACCTGAAACTGTGACCAGGAACCAACTGTCATAGGTGATGGTGTCCTGTCACCAGAAATCTCTGAAGGTGATCTTCAGTGTTTTGAAAATGTTATAATGGACAACTGAAGTATTCTGATGCAAGCTTTTCCAAGTAGGCTCTTTTTTTACATGCCATCTTTTAGGAAGCCTCCTTAGCTCTTCCTGATCCACAGAATCACACAGTGGCTAAGGACTTGGGTCAAATACTAGTTCCAACAGGTAATACCTAGATGAACTTTTCATTGGTTATGTAACCTTTCTAAGCCTGAACCTCCTCATATGCAAAGAGAATAAATTCAACATAGCAACTCCACTATAAAGAGTAAACATGACAATATATGCAAAGTGACTAAGACAGTACCAGACATAGTAAGTGCTCACTTAAATATTGGATTTTAAAATGAATAAACAAAAATTGCCCTGAAGTGCTGTTTTCAGGTTCTATAATTACAAGCACTGATATACTTGATAAGCACATGAAGTTGTTTCTGTTGGCTTTAGCCTAGGCAGCAAGACCCTATGTTAGCTAAGCTTTTGGCTCACTGTAGTTATTCCAGATCAGATCACACTATCATGAGGTGTCCAACTTTTTTGTAGGTAGCATTGCAGAAATGAAATTGGCTATGGTGGTAATAGGTCCCTTTCCCACTGTGGTTTTCAAAGCCAGCTTCTAAGAAGTAGATATGAGTTTGAGGGCCACTAGGTTCCCATTTGAATAGGAAAACCCTAAATCATTGCCCCTAACTCTAGGAGTGGACTCGGGCAGATTGACTTGGAGTAAGTAAACAAGGACTTTGGCAACTAGAAAAGAACTGCTACCCACAGAAATTATAAACATTTCTCCCCCTTAAAGTGAATGGTTATTGGGAGGAATTGAGTTCGAGAAATTTACAATGACGTGCCATTAAATCATGATGGTGCTTCAGATCCCCAGAAGTCATACTCACCTTTTCATCACACACATTGCTCAGCATTTTTAGAAGGCCTCAAAAGGCTCTGAAAAGTGGTTCATCTCACTGTGTTTCACATCAGTGGGGCATGGAATGCAACCTAAAGCATTTCTAAAGTTTCTGGTAGAGCTCTACCTAAAGAAGAGAACATCCCAAGGGCAAATGCTACCACTTCATTCCTTGAGCTTTAGCCATAACTCAAGACAAGCAAAAAACCCAAAATCTGTAGAGGTCAAATTGCATCCAATTTCTCCTCTAAAACTAACAGAAATCTGAGGTCAAGGAGTTCTAGCATGGGGATTTTAGGAGCTACAGTACAAAAAGCTGATTTAGGTAAATGATCAGCAAAATTAAAAATCCCAGGTCTAACATCCAAATAAGTCACCAGTCCAAAGAGGCTAGGCAGAGAGCAAGAATTCACATGTGATTTAATGGGTAGAAATTAGGAGAGTCTATGGCCATGCTATCCTGAACAAGCCCGATCCCATCTGACCTCTGAAGCTAAGCAAAGTCGGGCCTGGTTAGTACTTGGATGGGGGACCACCTAGGAAGACAAGGTACTGTTGGCATAAAAAATTAAAAAATAAGGGATTGTAAACTGACAAGGTCCTTGTAATCTGTGAGGTCAACCAAGGGTTGCTTCACCAAAAAAGAAAATAATAGAAAAAAGAAATTAGGAGAGAACACAGGTTCCAAGTCATGATAAAGACGAAAGTCTTTAAAAAGGTTGGGTGACATGAATGGCACATTTCACAAATCATGAAACTCAGTAAGAGTTTCAATCCCAGTGTGGCATAAAATAGCCAGAAAATATGCCTTTAATGTTAAGTGGTTGAGAATTTAGAAATGAGATGTTTTATACAACTATGTGAGAAATCTCTTCCAATAAAGGAGTTCAGTCTTTACCTATATCCATGCTGACTTTATTTCACACTAATAAAGTTCGTGTGAAGAGCAAAACAAGTCTCCCACTTCTGCCAAATGTTTCCCTTTTCCAGAAAGCCCCTGTGTCTCTTTATTATGCATGACAAATTTGAATTGCAGCAAATAATTTCCACTAGCAATACATTATAAAAAATACAACTAGCAATAAACCAACTGTTGCAAAATGTCACAAGATGTGTGAGAAAACCACATGGTTGGGGACTCGACACCACATTATCATTCTTGATGATGAACCAATTCATTTTTGTCACTGTAGGATACCAGGCAAGCTTGTTCCATGTGATTCCTATCAATTTATAATAAGAAACACAGTCATAGTACTCTGTCAAAGGAAGGGAGTGTAGTAGATACAATGTCAACTTAGATGGGATCAGTGCTAATGACAAGTGCTGACTCAGCACACAAGAGACTGCTCTACAATTAATTTCAGAAAAATGAGACAGAACTACTCAAAATCTATTATTAGGCCATTAAACTATAATTCGTTATGATGGACAAAGCTGCATCAGAATTGTTCTACTACTGGATTGACTTAAATAACAAAATCAGGCAGATGCAGATTTCCCTATTTCTGTAGTGGAAGGGTAACTTAAAGTCTCACAGTATTCTTCATAGCTAACACTGAGCTCTGAGAGAATGTTTTCTGTTGAAGGTTAAGAAAAAGATAAAATATTAGAAGCATTCAAAAACATTTTATCTTTGAAACATCAGTCTACAGAATAAAGTTTTTGAATTCCTGAAATATCTTTCAGCAGGAAAATGGACCAGAATTTGAAATACATATTAACATGCTTTAATGTACGATCCAGTACCACCAGGGGAACTGTGCCTAATAAAAACCAGTAGGTATTTTTTAAGAAATTGTATATGAAAGGATTTTTTTTCATAATTAGAAGTAGATTTTCATATTCAAAGACACTCAGAATGTGCACAGTGGGCAGGCAATTTCTGACATAGAAGCTTCCAAATTAGGGGATTTAAATGATCAGCTGTTTGACCATCCATTCCACTGATACCTGAAGTCCATTTAATAGCAAAAGACAAGCAGGCTGGGGAAACACTGCAAGGAACAGAGCAACAAAGAAATAAATGTGCTATAAACACATATTTCTCTAACCTTACTTTGAGAAACGTTCAAAACACTTGATTTTAAAATGCAGATCTAATTTGGTAGGTCTAAGATTCTACATTTCTAATATGCTCTAATACAACTTAGGTGATATTGATGCTGCTAGTCTGGAGAACACTTCTTCAGTAGTAGTTACAAAGCAATAAAAAATCATCATCATACAGAGGAGCTTGCTTTTTTAGATTTATGTAAAGTCCTTCTTAATATGAGTTGTCCTACATCAATGGTCTTTAACTGGCTGCATGTTAGGATCACCCAAGGAGCTTTCAAAACTCCAGCTGCTTAGGTCACACCCTAAATCAATTCAGCCCTAATCTTGAGGGGTAGTTCCTAGCATTGGTGGTTTTGAAGGTCCCCAGGCAATCCAATTTGTAGTCAAGAGTAAGAACCATTTGCCTAGATTGACTTTTAATGGCTTAACAAACAGAATGTAAGCCCAGCTCTCTGTAGCTTTAGCTCAGTAACCAAGTACTTGAACAGATGTCATGATTGCTAAAAAACATCAGCACAGGAAAATCAAGCAAAATCCTTAGCTGTTTTGATGATTTTTCACTGGGGTTCTTTAGGCAACTTTGAGGTGACATATCAAAATAAGGTCCATAAATGCCCTCTCCTGTTTTCTCTCAGTTGGATGCACATTTTGCTGGCCCTATTTCACTAACGTGTTCAGAAAAAAACAAACAAACAAAAAAAAAAACACAGCTTTCTGAACACAAACTGCCATGAATTGACACATACACATTGTAACTGATAATTCTTAGAATCCCAGCTTCAGCTTTAAATCAAATATGGAAACAGCTTCAATCTTCCCATTATTACAGAAAAGCAACACTTTATGTAACATCCATATCTGCAAAGGAAAAATGCTAATAGCAGCCCCAGCAAAGGAAAACAAGATTAAAGTATAATTATAATATTTATCAATACTTGATCTACAAACAATATAGTACTATGGAAAGAAATTTTAGTTAGGCTGAAATTCTCCACACCACTAAACATTATCACAATAAAAATCCATTATGAATGTGAAACATTTTATATACTCATGCATGTTTCTCTATTAATGTGCATGATAATTAAAAAACACAGATTTTGTCCAGCGGTGTCTACAACACAAATTTTTAAATGTTTCCATAGCAATGATGAGTCGAAATTTCTTCTTTCAAACTTTCTCCTAGTATTGATATACCAAAAGAAATTCTCCCATATCCCAAATACTTAATCTCTTATTTCTTTCAAATTAAAATTTCATTCATTTTTTTATTTCTTAATTCAGTATCCCTTTATTCAACTGACTGATGAAATGCTCATTGTATTAGGACTCTGCTACACTCTAGACATAAAGTATTGAACAAAACCAGACATAGTCCCTGCCTTGTTAGAATTTACAACATAGAGAGACAGAGTGACATCCTTAAAAAAATTACAATATCAAACAAAATTATAAAACTGTAGCTGTGACAAATGATTTATAAAAAGGCGAGGAACAATGTGATATGATACTCTAAAATAGAGAATTTGACCAATTCAGGAAGGTGTGGCAAGACCGTCCTGAAGAACACTTAAGCTGCAATCTAAAGGATGGTCAGTCAATCCCTGGTGTGATTACAGTTGGACAGAGTTAGTTTTGAGTTAGTTTGACTCTATGCTAAAACATCCTTGACATTATATATTTTCAAAGGTTTTACAATCTTCTTTTGGAGAAAGTTTTCAAGAAAGTAAATCAATCACTCTATTATGGTGACCAATTATTCTTGTTTGCCTGAAACTCCTGGTTTTACCCCTGGAAGTTGATAACCTGGGAAACCCCATCATTCCTGCAGAAACCAGGGCAATTGGTCTCTCTACATAGGCCTCTTAGAATTCCAACTGGGCAGCAGCTTACACTGAGACCCTTGTGAGTAGAAATTGTATTTTAGTCATACTTTTAGTTGTATTCCCCCACACAGGTGCAAATAATTAGAACTCAAGCAATACTATCATATTAAATTATGGAATGGTATCTTATCTATAGTTCATGCCTAAAATCTAAGTCCACATTAAACAGGGCTCTCCGACTATGAGAATCATATCCATATGTGTAAAAGTGTTTAACAGCATGATTTCTACTTCAAAACAACCTGCTTGGAAGAGCATTCACTTACAGACAACAATTAACAGCTTTGATAGAGATGATATGAGATGAAGATTAAAGCAGCATTGCTTGTTTTCCCTTTTAAAAACAAACAAACAAAACACAATATTTGGGTTTAGAGAGAAGCTGCAGGCCTATTTGGGATACAGGCCTGTGAGCCATCTCAGGCCTGTGGCCCAAGAGTGAGGGTAACCAACAATTACTGGAAGCAGCAGCCCAGGGAAACACCCATGTAAAGCAGAAAAATCCAGGACTCCCCATACAAAGTCAAGATGATCGGAAAGTTAGGAGAGATTAAAAGAGAACAGGTTCTTAATAGTGTGTTTGCCTGGGTATGGGGGAGGGAGGAGGCAGAGGTGCCTAGAACAGATTCTGCGTGCAAAGATCTGTGAAGGTTCATGATACTATTTCCATGGATTTAAGATTGAGTGAACCAAAAGGTGCTTAAGGGAGACAGCCTCAGAATGAATAGTTATTCTTTTAAGTATACCAAAATATTTTTGTTTGTTTGTTTCTTTGTCAGGGTAATTCTAGTTTTAATTTTTCATGGTAGCATCTGGAAAACTATCTCAGTTTAAACTGTGAATGTAGTTGCCAAGTGTTTTCATCATTGCATATGATTCTAACTAATTGACACACAAACACAGTGGTACTTATAAACTGTTTTGAGTACAGTACCCTAGAATAGGTACTTGCCTAGAATAACTTTTCTATAAAACTTTCCAGGCACAGGTTCTCACATAAAGCAAGAAACAGTGCATCAAAAAAGGTAGCGTGTTGATTCCTAAATTTGTGGTAGCACTCCACTGACAGTTTTCTAATAGATCTGTGAGCTTCTCATGATGGGCAAACTGGTATTTTAAAGCAGTCAATCAAATCAAATATTAGCCAATAGCTTGCTAGGGCATGGAGAAGTCATCATAAAGGTCAGTAACTCTTTTACTTTGCTGGGAGGGAGGAGCACTTTTGTAGGCATTTTGGTTATTTTATGGTAAAGAAAAATTTTATTCAGAATGGACATTCAAGACAACTAGATTAATAATTCTGCATAATAATGTGAGAGCCTGACTTCATTGTGATCACCCTTGTATCATTGTAGGAATTATTATGAGGTTGAATGGAGGTGAAAGCATTTCCTTGTTTCTTTGAGAAAAGCAGGGAATGAAGAGTCTGGGTTTGGGTAAAAGAAAGATCCATGGGAGCTTCTGACAAATGAATAGGGCGCCCAGCCCTGAGCTAAGGAGAATGAGAAAGAAGGCCACTGCTAACTGAAAAGCATAGCCTATGCCTAATGAGAGCATTATATTGGCAAAAGTATACTAAGTTAATCATTTTTTAAATATTCCAAGTTTAAGATTTGCCTCTAAGTAACAGGAGCATCCCAAACAGAAGCATGGCCCATGACTAAGTGAAATAGAACCCTACTTGAAATTCGTTTTTCTGTGAGTTCTATAATTCTTCACCTTAAGCAATACTCTCAATATATAGTTTTTACTTTTTGTTAAATTGTGATATGTGCATATCTTATAGGTGTGCAACTAAATGAATTCTCACAAATGAAACATACCTGTGTAGCAAACTCTCAGATCAGGAAACAAAACTTTACCTTGACATCACTGCCCTTCTCATAAGCCACCATCCTAATTTGACTTTGTATATCTTTGTTAAATATCACTTTTTGGTCTTAACTATATTTTTGGGTTTTGGGTCTGGGGCTCATGCCTCCATTGAGATGAGGTCCAGGGACAACTGCTTGTTTCCAGAGGATGGTGAGAGGACAACACCTGAGGTGTAGCAGTGGGGCTTGGATACATAGTATAGATCACAGGTCAGTAAACTTGTCCTATAAAAGGCCAGATAGTAAACATTTTTGGCTTGGTGAGCCATAATGTCTTTGTTGAAACTCTAAATGAATGTTAGTGACTGCATTCCAATAAAACTTTATTAAATTCAGGCACTGGGTTATACTTTGTTGACCCTGAGTATAGAGCAAGCAAAATCTGCAGAATATGGGATGGTATATGAAGAACATTAAAAATACTTCAGGAGAGGAATCTTGTAAAATCCTGGACTTCACTCTAAATAAAAAGCAGTTAACTCATATATTTGTTATCTGGGCTCCTCAAGGCGGGAGAAGTTGAGCCTTATAACTTATATTTGCTTATTTCTCTCTTTGGTCTAGTTTCTAACTTTCAAAATAATGAAGTAGTCAGCAGTGAGTTTGGAAATGTCTAGAAGCAAGTCTATTTCTGTTATATTTAGCAACAGTGCTCAAGGATAGCACTCTGAATTCACACTATTTTCTAAATCTCAAATCCATTAAAAGCAAAGCTTTGCTTTGATAAAATGTTTTATGAACAATAAAATTTGTATAAATCTTGAAGGTTTCTATATTTAACAGTTTAACCATTAACTTAAAGTTCATTCGATTATGAATTGGGAAGAGAGATACAGTTACACATAAAGGCATATTTCTTCCACTTTTTAAAACCACTGGTCATTTTAATATGCTTTCATTCAATTCTGTTTCCAGAAAGCTAATCTTGTTTTGGGACATGATGAAACGGTTTGCATCATCTTTCACTCAATGTGTTATATCCTGTATGGTCTTGGCAGAGTGTGTTTTAATGTCTATGACAGAAATACCAGTTATGAGAGAGAATAGTGGAATTTCTACAAATGTTCTGCTTAATAATAATCAAATAATAGTTGATTATTATTATTCATTCAGAAAACTATGAAAACATATAGGAATATCTGAAAATTAATGTGATTTGACAAAAACCAAACAACTGTTGGACGTCACCTGATATTTATAAGTATCTACTGAATAAATTTTTGTGATTTTATCTTTTACAACTGGGAAAGTACCCATATTATTTTCTTTGTCCACAGAATAAATATCAAGCGTTTTGTTTTGTTTTTGTCATAGCATTAAAAATCGTAAGGTGACCCCACCAACATATACGCCATCATTAACTCTTCATTTTCTCTTTTCTTGTATCCAAAATATACTATTCTATATATTCTCCTCACTAATCCTACTGCTAATCCAAAAAAAATGTCATTTCTCAATTGGATTATTGCAGTAGCCTCCTATCAGTCATCTTGCTTCCACTATTACCCCCATTAGAGTCTGTGTCTCACACAGCAGCTATAGATACCTTTAAAATGCAGACTAGGTGTTCTAGGTGTTGTTCTTCATCAGTTTAAATCCTTCTCACAGCCTGCATTCCCTCCTTTCTTTCATCTACATGTTCATATTTATTTGATATATATATTTAATTGTCTTTTCTACCAACTAGAATAAGTTCAATAGGAGTAAGGAAAGTTGGAATGGAGGGAAGGAAAGAGGAGAGGCAGTAGAAAAATTGCCTTGAATTATTAGGTATAAACACGCTCCTCTCCGTATTTTACAATTTGTTCTTACAATGCAGTCTGTACTCCTTATTACCCTATAAAAGAAATGAGTCTTCTCACACCTTCAAAGGACATGTATTTGAATAGGTAATAATAGAATTCTAAGTAGAATGTGCTATAATTGACACATTTATTTTTTTCTTGGGTATACTTTCTAAGGACAAGTAAATACTCACCCTACCCTCCCTCCCTGACACATATAAACACAAATCTTTCCGCAAGTAAACTTCTGCCTCCATCTTTAAGTCCACTGGTATTTTTAGACTATGTAGAGACTCTAAAATTTCTCTTGCACAATCCAAAATTGTGATCCATTGTCATCTTATATAGAACACTTAGATTAACACCATTCTATAATTACTATTATTTTAGAACAAATAAATTCATCGCGGTTGTCTTAGTTGACTCAAGCTGCTATAATGAAAAATATCAATGACTGGGCTTAAACACATATTTGTTTCTCACAGTTCTGGAAGCCGAGAAATCCAAGATCAAAGTATCAAGGCTGATTTGATTCCTGGTGAGAGCTCTCTTCCTGGCTATGTCCTCAAGCATGGCAGAGATAGAGAGGTAGTAAACTCTCTAATCTACTTATAAGGGCACTAATCCAATTATGAGCTCCACCCTTATGATCTAATTGCTTCCTAAAGTTCCCATCACCAAAAATGATCACATTGGGGATTAGGATTTCAACATATGAATTTGGTGGGGGACACAACATGCAGTCCATAACAGGAGTACACTGAAGATTTCTGGTAATAAATAAAGTTGAAGTATTTACTCAAACATTTCAAAAAAATTTATAAACACACACACATATATAATGTCCTACTCACTGCATTAAGTTAAAAAAAATGCAAAATAATGCAGGATTATATTTAATATTTAAAACTTTAACTTTGACTCAAATTAGAGTAAGCAAATTTGTGTATATAGTAGTCCTCCCTTATCCACAGGAGATACGTTCTAAGACCCCCAGTGAATGCCTGAAAGTGTAGATAGTACCAAATCAAATATATTTTTATATATGTGTGTGTGTGTGTTTTCCTATGCATACATACCTATGATAAAGTAATGTATAAATTAGGCACAGTAAGAGACTAACAATAATTAATAATAAACAAGAACAATTATAATATATTATAATAAAAGTTATATGAATGATGTAAGGGACATTATTAATAAAATAAGGGTTATAGGCATACCTTCGTGATATTGCCGGTTCTGTTCCAGACCAACAAAATGAAGTGAATATTGCAATGAAGTGAGTGACACACATTTTTTGATTTCCCAGTGCATATGAAAGTTAATGATTATAGTGTATTATAGTCTTTTAAGTGTGCAATAGCATTCTGTCTTTTTTTATATATTTATATATATAATATATATATATATATATATATATATATATATATATATATATATATATATACACCTTAATTTATTTAAAAATACTTTTATTACTAAGAAATGCTAGCCAAGAACTGAACTGTCAGTGAGTCATAGTCTTTTTGGTGTGGGAAGACTTGCTTGAGGTAGGATCGCCACAAACCTTTAATTTGTAAAACATGCAATAGCTGTGAAACACAATAAAGCTAAACACAATAAAATGAGGTATGCTTATACTGGAACCCAAACAGTGCAGTTCTGTGACAATCAATCTGACAACAGAAGGCTTCTAAGTGACTAATGGGCTGGGTGGGTGGCTTATGCAGCAGAGATAATGCTGGGCAAAAGGATGATTCACATGCTGAGCCGGACAGAGCAGGATGGGGCCAAATTTCAACATGCTACTCAGAATGGCATGCAATTTTAAACTTATGAATAGTTTATTTCTGGAATTTTTCATTCAATATTTTCAGACCGTGGTTGACTAAGGGTAACTGAAACCACAGAAAACAAAACTATGAATAAGGGGGACTAATGTACAATCAAAATGATAATTGCCTTCATAACTACTAGAATGGGCCTAATCAAAAAGACGTATAATAGAACATGTTGTCTAGGGAGGAAGTGGAGAAATTGGAACCTTTATACCCTACTGATAATAATGTAAAATTTTGCAGCACTTTGAAAAATAGTCTGGCAGTTCTTCAAAAATTGAATATAGAGCTACCATATGACCCAGCAATTCTACTCTTATATTTAATTGTATATTCATGAGAATTGAAAACATATATTCATGTAAAATTTTGTACCTGAACATTCACAGCAGCATTTTTCATAATAGCTAAAAAATGGGAAAAACCTAAATGTTCATCAACTGATGAATAAATAAAGTGTGGTATAGCTATACAGTAGAATATTATTCAGTCATAAAATTTAAATAATAAATATTACAACATGAATAAACCTTGAAAACATTGTGCTAAGTAAAAGAAGCCAGTCATAAAAGACCAAGACCATATATTATATGATTCCATTCATATGAAATATCTGGAACAGGAAAATCTATAGGACATAAAGATTAGTGGTTGCTAGGGCTTAGGGTTCTGGGGACATAAGGAAAGAGGAAACAGCTAAGGGGTATAGGGTTTCTTCTTGGATTAATGGAAAAGGTTTTTTTTAGTGAAAAGTTTTAAAAGTGTGGTGATGGATGCACAACTCTGAATTAAATTATACACTATAAAATGCATTTTAAATTAACTATATATATATACAAATACATGTAATACACATATATACACATACACATACATATAAAACTGCTAAAAATATTGTTTGCCAGGGACTTTCTGTCCCCGAAGAAAATGTCATCTTTGTTTTTATGGAGCTTATGTGGGGTGAAAGTGGAGAACAATAATAAATAAATACAAAAACAACGTTAACAAACCACATTTTTAGATGGTGAAAATACTAGAAAGTGCATGAATCATGGTAAAGGTATAGAGTATGGTGGATGGTGTATGTATATTTCATAGCATAGAGGAAGGCTTTGTGAAGGTAACACCTGAGTTAACACCTGAGTAGTGTTAAGACATTATGGATTAGAGCATATAAATTTTATTAAACCATAATTCAGTGATTCATAGTATCAACATTTCTTGTTCTGCTTTGCCTAATAGACCTTGAAGAAATAGAGAAAGCATACAGATGTACTAGGTTCTCGCCCTTCTCTCTTCAATTTTTATTGTTAGTTCCAAGGATTCTAATATTTGTTTATTCTGTACATGAAAAAGATGTAGCAAAAATGCCTTGCGTTGATATACACAATATCAAGTAGAATAAAGCTTAAAGAATTAGTGGCACACATGCACACTGTGTGTGTGTGTGTGTGTGTGTGTGTGTGTCAGAGAGAGAGAGAAAGAGAGAATAGTCACATCATTGAATTTGAAACAGTGGAATATAATGAAATGGGGAATAGCTATAAAGGCTGGCTGGCCATCTTCACAGCCTTGCGGAAACACAAACATCTCACAGGTGGGATTTTCAAAATATTAACATTTTTCTTAAGTCAAGTGTTTGATTCTCCCTGTAACTTAGAGCATTGTTTTCCCAAGTGGAATTCATTAGCTTAAAATAGAACTTTTGTGCCAAACTGCTCACTTCCATGAGCAAGCAATCCTGCTTTGTTTTGTCATAAATGCTTGAGGAACAGATAAACATCTGCAAGTTCAGATGATGCTCAGAACAAATGATCTGCAATAATCAGTAGCTTGGGGCACAGATAAATCCAAACTTGTATTATCTTTCCAGGAAATCAACATAAGCTAATCAAATCAAACTCTGAACTGTAGTAAATATTTAATAATAATAAGGCTTTAATTCTTTTTCAGTTTGTGATGCATTAATGGCATGTGATTTCTAAAGTTTGCATTTCAGTCTGTATTTTTCTCGAGACCTAAAATTAAATTGTCATTGATGTTATTTTTATTTTCACTTCAAAAAGAATATTAAACCTAGAATGAACTGTAAATGATCTCAAGAAGGCATTTTTTAAAACTATAAATTAACAAATTCTGAATCCTTACAATTATTTTGTTCCTAAAAATCAAAACTCAATCAATTTATTACTTGGCCAAAATCGCTGGCATGTGAATAGCAACAGCAAAATATCTGTCACTTCACAGAGCACATAGCAGTGTACATAGGCTGAAAGGACTTGTGCCAGATTTTAGTGCCACTTTATAGGCTTGTATGAACAACCATGTAATTTGCATCTCCATTGTTTAAATTTGCTTTAGGAAAACCACCTCAACTTAGTCAAAATATTACATCAGGAGTTTTATTCTTCAGTATAAGATAGTATGTATGAAAATTAAAATCAGTGCATTACTATCTTTCATAAATAAAATGTTTTATATCTTCATTTAGTATTGTATTCAATGAGGAGAAATGAATTTACAAGACTCCGCTGAGCTTCACAAAGTCTTGTTTTACTTTAGATTACAATTTGATTTGCACAGCTATTTATTCTAGCCCTTTGTGTTCTCCACCAGGATATAATAGATTTTTATATTTTAAAATTTATTATATTCTATCATTTAAAACTTGATATTTATATAGTGGAAATTTACTCACTTAAATTTAGTCTTAATATATATTTTTCTTTGCTTGCAAAAACACTTATTAAATCTTGAACTGAAACAGTGACAAAAAGCTCGGCCAAATTTTAATAGGCTCTCAAATAAAAATTTGGGCTTCCCTATATAACAAATATGAGTAATAAGGCAAATGACTGTGATTGTATTGACCTGTTCACCTAGCAGAACCATTTAAACTTGGTTGCCATGGAAAACCACGCTGCGAATGAAAGAGCAGGAAAAATCTAATTTAGGGCTAGCGCTAGTCGGTACCTCCAAAACTAATTTCTGGTCTCTTTTCCTTGGAATTGTTTCCTAGGGTCACCAGTTGTATGCTCACATTTGCCCCTAGAATGTTCTGCACACAAATATACGTTTCCTCTCTTTGCCATTAAGCAACTGGGGAATAAAGCACCTCTTTGACATGAACAACCGATCATTTGGGCTGCCTGCTTAACTCCACATACACTATTAACAGAAAGTTGCTATTTTGCAGTCTTTATTTTTCTTGACATCTAGTGGAATTCAATTCTGCTAACCACTCTCACTTATAGAATTCTCTTTCTTTGATGTAGGTGATACTATGCTCCCCTTTATCATTTTTACAAATTTGTCCCCTTGTACTCCCTCAGTAACTCAAAACTCAGACTTAGCCCTCATCTTTTACCATTCAAAACTTTTTCTCCATAGAATCTCATCCCCATTGAAGGCTTTGATTATCACTCATATATTAATGACTCTCAAAATTTTATCTACAGACTAGACCAGAACTATATACTCCAATCTCTCTAAAAGCTTTTTACTGAAATAACTTAAGGACCCATGTCCAGAACTGCATATGAGTCTCTTTCCCAGTGTTCTCTTCTCAGTAAACACTACCACCTTCCATCCAATTGTACAAGTCAGACACCCAGAAGGTATTCTGGAGTCCTTTTCTTTCTCCTCAAGTCCAATCCAATAGTCCATCTCGCTGGCTCTTCCTCTAGAATTTATGCCATCTCTGTTCATTTCTTTCTTCTTCTACTACCACCTCCATGGTGAAAGCCACCACAATCCCTCGGCTACACTTCTTTCTCCTGCATTACTGCAACAGCCTTTTAACCAACTTTCCTGTATCCACTCTTATCCCCTTACAATAACTATTTGATCTATAGATAGAGTTATCTAAAAATCATGAGCCTAACTTTATCAGACTACACTCCCACCTCTTTATCAAAATAATCCATTGGCTTCTTACTGAGCTTATGATGAAGACTAAAATTCTTGCCAAGAATTCTTCCAGAATCTATATGGCTTGCTCCTACCACACTTCATCTTAACTCCACAGTCCTCTTGGTTCTCTGCATTCTAGCCATGCTGGCTTCTTTAAGTTCTTGAAGAACTGATGTCTCTTACATCATAAAATCTTTATTCACTGTTCCTGGAATTCTCCCACCTTCGCCTCCCATGTTTTTTCTTTATGTATCAGCTCATTAATAAAAAAGTTTAATAAGGGAGAAACATCATCAAATTCTTTGCTGAAGCAAGGGTTAGAAAAAATAATTTCAATACTTATATTCAGCATGTTGTCATTATAAATTTAGTTTTTTCCAGCCTCAAAAATTAAGTTTAGGAAATGTCTCTTCTTGCCCATGACTGTACATTTTAATAGATACAAATATTCTGCTTTGACTCTAGCAGTTTGTAAACAAGTATTTTAATAGATGAAACATTACATTTGCAATAAGTACAGCTATATATTAAATATGGATGAGGCATGTATTTTTTTCCTAAGCAAGAGTTGTTGTTAATTAGAATAGAACAGAACAAACAGAACAGAACAATACCTTGCCAGGAGTCAGAAGACCATTTTAGTTTCCATACTAACTTGGTGGGACTTTGGCTAAATCATAGTCTTTATACACCTTGGTTTTCCACTTAGAATAAGGAACATAGATTGAATAAAATGGCATATGTAAAAAGCAGCTAGTAATTATTGAACAGAATTGAATAGCAGTTCCCTCCTTTCCTTATCCAGCTAGAAACTTTCATTAAAGTCTTGCCTGAGTCAGGCATGAGTGGCTCAAAAGGCTGCAGCAGTCTGAAGCAATATCTGCCAAAGTTATTCCTAGACACTCCTTCTTTGTACTACATTCATGCCTAGGTGTAATTTTCTGCTCTCCTCCTAGGCATCCCGTCTTCAATTTTTAAATCTTGGTTTACCTGCGTTTGGGGTTTTTTGTTGTTGTTGTTTTTCCAGCTAAAAAACTATTGATTCGTTTCTCATTTCATGACTGGTTTTCTGACTTGCAATGTGTACCCTCTCTGCTGCCAACTTAGTTTCTGTTCTAGGGCTATAATGGTCTTGTACCATAGGATCCTTCGCAATTATACTGGACAGTCAGAGACTGTAATTCCCTTCTCCTCACCTTTGGCTCTAGGATGTCAGGGTTGGAGACTGGAAAATCTTTCTACCTCTTACCATTATTTCAAGCAGTGCTGCTAAAAATCTTTGTTCTTTTTTTCATTTAAATTTTTGACGGTATACCTTTAAAATCAGTGCAACCTAATGGGAAAAATCTATTTTCTACTTATTTATCTAGTACTGTGCTGAATAGAACCAAAGTTATACACTTGCATAATTCTTTCCTTATGCTAGAAATATTAGTTTAATTTTTAAAAAAAAGCAATTCAGTGGACAAATATAAAATACCTACAGTAGATTTAAGCTTAAATTCTATGAATCTCAGATGAATTGATAGTTTCACATTTACATTATTCTCCAACTACTGGAATTTAATCTCGGAAATTAGGAACTCTTTTATTTACTACTATACACAATGCCCCATGAAACAAGAACAGAGCCTGAGACATAGTAAGTTTTTGTTAAGTATTTGTCAAATGAATGAACACCTTTTCAAGCCAATGCGTGTTTTTTAGAAGTCAAGAATGCTGTCATTGAATGAGAGATATGATAAGAGTTTCTTAGTTTATACAGTATTCCCCCCTTTTCTGAGATTTTGTTCTCTGCAGTTTCAATTACTCATGGTCGACCAGTCTGAAAATATTAAATAGAAATTCATCAATTTTAAAATGTATGTCATTGTGAGTAGCATGATGAAATCTTGTACCATACTGCCTCATTCCACCCAAGATGTGAATCATCCCTTTGTCCAGCATATACATGCTGTATATGCTATCTGCCTTATAGTCACTTAGTAGCCATCTTGGTTATCAGACTACCTGTCACAGTGTCACAGTGCTTTTGTCCAAGTAATTTTTATTTTATTTAATAATGGTCCCAAAGTGCAATGGGCAATTTGGATAGGACAAAGAGAAGCTATAAAGTATATACATGTATAAGAAATAAAATAGTATATATAGAGTTTAGTACCATCAGCAGTTTCAGGCATCCACTGGGGGTCTTGAAATATATCCCTTGAGGATAAGGGTGGACTACTGCAGAAGGAAATTGTAAACTGTTTTGTAACACTACTTAAATATTAAACACAGTGTCATCTGGAAACTTGTCATGCAATGAGGGAGCTGAGAAGCAAGAGAAGTATAATGTTAGTCATTCTAGCTTTAAATAGAATGTCATGTAAGAAAGTAATGACACACTTAGTGTACAACTTCTGTGCAATTAAAGCTAGCCATGCACACACACACACGCCACACATAAAGTTCACACAAAGTCTGGCAATACTCTATTTAATACATTAGGAAAAACGATGCTCAAGATACTGAATGTTTTTCCAAAGCTAGAGACTAGCTGAAATAATACCCAAATCTAGTGCTGTGACTTCAATTCCAGTGTATTTATTTTTCACTTTAGAGTTGAACTTGGAAAAAACCATGTGATAAAAACTTAGGAAGAAATCAACTAATGCTCAATGCTCATTTGAATCAAACAAGTTTGTTAAACTCTCTTTGTACATAAGTGGGAGTTGCCATAACTTTAGATAGAGTAATACATTCCATGTGTTTTCTTCTTTAAGAGGAAACGTCCCCAAACTTTGGTATGAAAGAAAATACCTGATTTCTGTGAACTGAAGTTTATATCAACAGTCGTCAAGTCTTTAATCACCAAAACCATCTGAGGCTTCCAGATACCCTCCATAGAAATTCTGACTTATTATACCTGGGTTTGGAACCAGAATTGCTTATTTCCATGATGAGCTATGTTTGGAAAATCCTGGTCAAGTAACACTACTTATTTTCTTGCAAAAGATTAAATGAAAAGCATGCTAATAATATGAATACTACTTATGAAAATGTAAATAATTCTGGAAAGTACCAAGAAGTATCTGTGTTTAAGGATGCAAAGTTGAGTTTTTGAAATTAGCTTTACAATTTCTTCACGTCTTTGTCAGCGATATATCTTTTCAATTCTGCATCCATTGCTCACTTTTCCAAAACTGCCCCTATGTATTTCTCAAAACTTAGCATACTGACTGGCAACAGTTCTATTTTAATCGCTGTAGAAAGGCAATGTGAGGTAGAAAATAGACTTAGTCTTTAGAGATATTATTATTGCCTAGGCTTACCTATTTCCAATAACCCATCAGACAACTATTTATTTCTTCTTGTATACCTCCTCTTTCTCTGCCATTTTTCTCTGTAAATGTTTTTCTTTTTTTAACTAATTACTTCCCAACATCATATGTTCTTTCTTCACGATATCAGCAAGAGTTGTAGCTGCAAACAATAGAAGTCACTCTAAATAGTTAAAGTAGAAATCAAACATCTTCATGATATTTGGTAATTCTCAATATCTCTGGGATAGTTAGAGAATTAGGCTTCGAGGACCTAGACAGTAATGAGGCCAAATTTTACTGTAGAATGCCCCTCAATTAATACCTCAATATGATGCCACCACATACCCACTGGAATGGCTAACATGGACAAGATTAACAATGCTACATGTTTCTGAGGATGTAGAACAACCAAAAATCTCATACATTATTGGTGGTACAGTGGGTTTAGTGATTGGGAGGAAGTAAGTTAGGGGCCCCTTGAGTGCTTGCAGTGTTAACATTATTTCCAATAGTGGTGATCATACAGGTATTTTCACATGATAGTTTATTGAACTGCATACTTATTGCATGCTTTTCTTTATGCATGATATCCTATTAAAAAATATTTTAGGTGGCCAAATGCCACTAAACCATCTCCCAAGCTTTAATTTAGATGGCTTGGGGTGAGGAGCCACTATAGACTTAACTGCACACTACAGGTAGGACTAGAGAATAAAGGCACAATGCTGATCCATGGTCAAGCAATTTGAGAACAAGTTGCATTTTTTGCCATTGCCAAACTATTAACATAATGAGGCCATTACTGTATACTATTTGGTTATATTTTCACTTCTGTATATGGTCACTTAAAATGACTTCTCAATGGATAAAGAGAGGAAACTATTACCCCAAAACTAGCCAATATGAATTTAAAAAAAAAAAATCAAGCAGTCTTATTTGAACCACATTCATGAACATGCATTAATCAGATTGTAAAAATAGAATTTGCAGCAATAATTCTCTAGAAAAGAGTATTGCAGAGTGACTATTCCCAAAAGATATTTGTTTCTTCAGTCTGCTGTCCATATTGTCCTTCAATGTTTAAAAATAAAAAGACTTTTTGACTTCAAACCAGAAATTGCATTTTAATTTCTATGATTAAAATAGATATTAAATATGCTATATTATTATTCATATAATTAGTCACGACATGCCATATCATTAACAAATAAATTCAAAAGCGTTGGAGGGATTATACTCTGTGAAGCAGATGTAAGGTCTTTTTTAAAAAATTACATTGCAAATTTTAACTTTGCAAGTTTCCTATTTGGCTGAATGAGAATTCTTAATTCCAGTTCTAGTTTTAAGCTGCCAGAGGATGCCAAAGGATTACTGGGAGCCTACCCTTGGACCTGCCTACCAGGGTAAAAAGTAGTTGGGAAAAATCACCTTGAACTGAATTCCTTGACCTTGGCATTTTCTAACAATTTTGAATTGAGGTCAAGGGGACTACCATTATTCTAAATGCAGGATCTAGCTGGAGTACAGAAGCTCAGTACTATGAATGAATTTTTTCCAAGATATCTAGTAAACCAAGTGAATATTGCCCCTCCAAAAAGTTGCATCTGTAATGCCCCGCTCTGTGACAAAAGGGCAGCATTTCATGGTTCTGTCACTGTAGATTTGTTTTTTTAGTGACTATCAATCTTATCAAACATGTGCTGTCACAAGAGAACTTTCCTATCAGATCAATTTGACCCACTGGCTGCAGTTTGCTCAACACTTCTATAAGAAAATCAAGACTTAAGAAAATATATATCTAGTAATAAAGACAATATAGTATTGATGCAAAGATATATAAATAGATAAATGGATCAGAATAGAAAGCCTACATGTATGAATGGTTAATTTATGAAAAAGAAGGTACAGCAAGTACGTGGTAAAGATGGTTCTGGGCAATTGGATATAGATATGGGGGGAAATGTAGCATGACTTCACATTATACCAAAAATTCTATTCCAAGTCAAAGATACTAAATGTGAAAATCAAAACAATAACATTTCTAGAAAATAATATAAGAGAATATCTTCATGAATTTCAATTAAGAAAAGAATTCTTAATGATACTAAAAATGAAATATAACAAAAATAAGTGAATGAGACTACATTGAAAGTCCACTAAACTATACCATTGGAGAAGTGAAGTGGTTAGACATACACTGGAAAAAGATATTTGTAATAAACAACTATCAAAAAAATTTGTACACTGAATGTATGTATTTTTAAGAGATTCTTACAAATCCATAATAAAAATATAACAAATCCAGTAGAAAAATGGGCTAAAGACTTGAACTTGCATTTCCCAAAAGACAGATTCAAATGGTCAATAAAAATATGGAAAACAAGCTCAAACTCATTAGTCAGAGGAGTGTTAGTTAAAACTATATGCAAAGGTAAAGGAGATTAAGAGATACAAAGTAGTCATATCATTGTGTATCTATCAGCAGTGTATGAGGGTCCAATTTTTCTACACCCTCATCAGTACTTGTTATTGTCTCTTTTTTATTATAGCCATCCTCAGGGATATGGAGTAGTATTTCATTGTAGTTATAATTTGCATCTTCCTAATGACAAATGATGTTTAGCATTATTTTATGTACTCACTGTATATTTCTATACCTTATGTAGAGAAATACCTACTCAGATCTTTTGGCCATTTTTAAATTGGGTTATTTGTGTTTTTTACTGTTGAATTTTAAGAGTTCATTAAATATTTTTGAAAGTCCCTTATCATATTGGTTCTTTTTAAGTATTTTATCCCAGTCTCTGAGTCATCTTTTCACTTTTTTGATGATGTCCTCTAAAGCACAAAAAAATTCAAAATAGTGTTTCTTCCAGTATCCAATTCTCTCAGTTTCTTTCTTTAATCTGGATGTGCTAATGTCTACTTAATTTTTGAAGGATAATTGCTGCATACAGCATCTTTGGTTGGCAGTCTTTGGTTGGCAGTCTTTTTTTTTTTTTTTTTTTCAGCACTTTGAATATGCCATCCATGGCTTTTGGTCTTCCATGGATTCTGATGAGAAATTAGCTATTAATCTTACACATGTTGAATGACTCTGTTGCAGTTTTCAAGATTCTCTTTGTCCTTGTCTTCAAGTTTTACTTTGATGTTTCTAGTGTAGATTTATTTGAATTTTTGTACTGTAAAGTTTGTTAAGCTCCTTTGATATGTATATTAGTGTTTTTCATGAAAATTTAAAGCTTACAGGCATTATTTCTTGAAATAGTCTTTCTGCCTATTCTTCCCCTTCCTCTTCTCATACACGTACTTTCTATTATGTGTATGTTGGTACATGAGATGGTGTCGCACGGGTTATTGTTCATTTCCTTCATTCTCTGTTCCTTTTGTTCCTCAGATTGGATAGTCTCAATTGACTAAATTTAAACTTTGCTTATTGTTTTCTTTTTCCGCTGACAGCTCAAATGAGCCCCTCCATTAAATTTTTCATCAGTTATTATACCTTTTAAATCCAGAATTTTTATGGTTTTTTTTTATAAATTTTATCTTTTTATTGATATTCTCTATTTGATGAGACATCATTCCTTTAGTTTTTAGATATGGCTTCCTTCCTTGATCATATTTAAAATAACTAATTTAAATGTTTTCTTTAGTAATTTCAACTCTGGGGTTCCTCAAGTACAGTTTCTACTGACTACATTTTTTTCCTGTGAATGGGATATATTTCTTGTGTCTCTGCTAAAGTATACTGTCCCTCATCCTTGCTGAAAACTGGACATTTTAAATAATACAGTGTGGCCACTCCGGAGATTTTTGTTGTTACTCTATATTGCATTGATTTAGCTGCTGTTTGTTTAGTTTAGTGACTTTCTTGAAGCAGTTCTATAAAGTTTGCATTTTTGTTGTTGTGTGTGGCCACTGAGGACTCTGCTAGCTTAGCTCAGTGGTCAGCTAATCATTGCACAGGGATTTTTTTTTAAATGACTGGAACAGGTAAGTCTCACAGTCTTTGTGTATGTTGGGGTACAACTTCAGTTATCAGGCAAACAGTTTACAATTCTGCCTTAGCCTTTACTTTCTTGTTCAGCAAGAAATCTCAAGGTCAGCCAGCGATAAGAACTTAGGGTCTTGTCTTTTCAGACATGCATACAGCCCTGGCCATGTGTGCTTCCCTGTGTACGTTTGTAGTCTTGGAGCACATGTGACATTTTCATACCGCACTCTAAATATCATATTGTCTATCTTTTCCTTTAGATTTTTTTTGGGGGGGACTATTGCTCACCTGACTATTATCATTGTTGTCAGGTAGCTGTGATGTTGAACAATTGCCACTGACAATTGCCCCCAGAGAAAAGACTCCACTCAGAGCAAGTCTAAATAAGGTCAAATAAAGACAAATTCTGTGCATGAGACTTTCAAGAGAATTGCCAGACAGTTCAAATAATGACAGTTTGTCTTGAAGGTGCTTTGGGGAGCTCCAAACCTTCTCTGCTCTCACCGGTAGTTGCTAGGCTTCTGCTTTTATCCACGACTAAGGGACTATTGGTTTTCAAAACTGCTTTTGAGCTGGGAGAAGGATATTTTAACAGGGCAAGATTAAATACCACAAATCTCACTGTTCTTACCAAGATTCAGCCATTGTTCTTGAATAAATACTCCTTGGATTGTTGAAAGACTTAATTTTCAGAGGTCTAAAAAGTTGATTTTGACAAATTTTGCCAGTGTTCTCATTACTTTTATGAGAGGTAAATTTTGGAAGTACTTGTTCAGCCATTCCCGATAGCATCACTTACCTGAGTTTTGAAAGTAACACTTACTGCATATAAAATCGTGATGACAGGATTTTTAATTTTGTTACATAAGGATGTTGCTCCATTGTTCCCTTGTATATAATTGTCTTTTCTCCCTGTTTTAAGATTTTCTCTTTATAACTGATCTTAATCAATGTAGTTATGAATGGCCCTATGTAATTGTCTTCATATTTCTAGTGTTTGTGGTTTATTGAGCATCTTGGACCTATTTATAATTTTCATCAAATCGAGAAAAAAAATCTATTATTTCTTCAAATAATTTCTGTTCCCCTGTTCCGTGTTCCAAACTTCCTTTGGGGATCCAATTACACAGTTTTAGGTTGCTTTATGTTGTCCCATACTCAATAATGCTTTCTTCATTTATTTCCCAGTCATTTCTTCCTATTTTATTTTCTGTCATTTCTATTACTATCTTTGTTGTTCTCTCTGTAATGTGACTTTTCAAGATTTTTTTATTGTTGGTCTTTAGCAGTTTGACTAGGATGTTCCTGAGTGTGTGTGTGTGTGTGTGTGTGTTTTCTCATTTGTGTTTTTGGGTTTTCTTTTTGTTTGCCTTTATTTGTTTTAGTATTTATTCTGTACAAAGCTCACTGAGCTTTTTGGATTTTTTGTTTAATGTCTTCTGTCATTTTCCCGCATTGTATATCCTAAGCAATAGCTATACTCTCTATTTAAACAATCATTAAACAAATCTGATTTTTTTTCCCAAAAAGTAAAATTAAAGAATAGTTTCAAGAAGGAAGATGGAAGAACAAGTATTACTTATTTTAGAATAGCCTACAGCCAGCTCATTCCAAACTATGGATTAGCTCTCTTTAGTAATGCCTTAAAAATAAAAAGCATTGGTCCCAATATATGAAAGCTGTGCCCAGCTTTCATCATCTCTAGGAGTGAAAATATGATCCAGGGGAAATGTTTAATTTTTTGTAATAGCCAATTGCATTTTTAGCAAGACAGAAACATACTCATGCTTTAATTTCCCTTTAAAACTATAAAGCAAAAGCTAATTAGCTTCTAATATGAATGAATCTCACATCATGCCACATAACAGTCTTAAATTATAGTATACTACTCAAAGGAGTAAAACTCACAAAGTAGTTAATTCTAAGTTTAATAGTCTTTGTAAGGGTAATCCTGAAAACTAATCTACAAATTTAGCATTATTTGTACCCTTCCTTCAAGTAACATATGAGATAAGTACTTCGGAAAGTGTGAAATGGCATACACATTTAAGATGATACTTTTGTTGTTTCAAGTTCTAAATAACCCATAAACATCCTGCTTTTATATATATCATCCACAATGATTTCAGGTAACAACTGTTTGTGGAATACCCAAGGTTACACAAAGTAAATTTGTACAAGGAAAGTAGATTTCATTTTACTTTACAGACTGTATACATAAATTGAATTAGTTAGAAAATTGCTAAATCTCATCTTCACTTAGTGCAGTTTAGGTGGAACGACATTACTAATTCATATCAAAAATCTCTCATTACAGTCGAAGAGAATTAGCCTCAAATGTCACACTTAACAGCATTAGCTCTCAAAATACCACTGTTAGTTATGGAGATGAAATACATCACAGATGTTCACAAAACCTACCTAATCATACCAACATTACAGTTCAAAAGAGAGAACAATTGATTTCCTGAAGTAAAAGCCTTTGGGGAACAGGATTAACTTAATGAAATGCAAAATCTTTACTAATAATTAATAATCTAGAGGTTCTCAACTTATAGCTAAGAAGCAAGTAAAACTCAGTTTTAACAGAACATCTGCCAGCTTCCTAATAGTTCCCCCCAAGAGTTATTAAAATTTAATACATATTGTTTTCATTGTAAATGAAGAGAACTTCAGAGCACTTGAGAGACAATATGTAATTTTCCTCTTGTAGTGGCATTTTACTAAAAGTTTTGTAAAATAGGAAAAATATTTTGAAAATATACCAAAGAGTATATATTCCCTCATTTTCATATAGATACATGACATTCCTGTGGGTCCAGTAGCCTGTGTAATTTTCAGTTAGGTAGCCCAATCTGATCATTATGTAATTAAGCCAATAACTTTTATTACTGTTAAAATCAGATTAACCTATATTGATGTAATAAGTCACTTTTCAAATCCCTCAAAGCTATATTCCTAGCATATATAGAAAATATATGGTAAATGTTAAAATAATACTATCATTATCTTTTCAATTTACACTAACCTGAGCCCCTGTCTATACTTTAGATTTAAAATTTGGTTAAAATTGGTTTGAGTTATATGTGTCTGCTGATTTCAGGAAAGAATGCATGAATGAAATTACCTGATTCTTACTGGCAACTACTCAGGCTTCAATAAGAAATATTAGAATATCGAATAATTTGCCAATCCTCCAAACCGCTTAGAGTTATATGAGAAGAGCGGGAGCACAAAACAAAATTGTGGCTCAGAGGAAATAGCTCTAGATCTCCGCACCTTCTGGGATAAATATTTGAGGTGGGTGATCAGCTTATCTCAAAGATCCCATCAGATAGGTGATAAATTTATGAATTTGTTAGGTACAGAGTATTCTACCTCCTTCAACAACCCGCTAGTTAGTATCATTCTCCAATCCATTCTCCATCCAATAGCCCAAATTATGGTTTATTGTGAAGCTTCATTATCCTATTTTGCTATTAATACCTCTCAGTGTACTTTCCATTGCTTTTAGAATTAAGTTTAAATTCTTAATGTAATCTAAAGGAACTGTGTAAAAGCATTTATGACTGGGGGTTATGGGCATAGCCTATGAAGCTCAGTGGCCCAGATTAAAATTTGGGTTCTACCCCTTCTAGCTGGATGAATTGAGGAGTTAGTTAAGTTATCTGAGTCTCAGATGTTTCATCTAGGATAATATCTGCCTTGTGAATTTTTTATTAAGTGAAATATATGTGTGTGTGTATTATTCACAATGATATTGCAAAATAACTTCATAGAACAAACAGTACTTGGCACACATTAAGTAGTCTGTGTTAGCTACTATACTTTGTTTTCATTATGTTATCGGTGCTTGCTCACCTTTCCAGTCTTTTCTCATGCCATTCACTTATCTCTTGCAGTACCCTATTGCCACCAGACTTCTCTTTGTTTTTTTCTGTTTCCTTTGCCAAAGGCACACACTGCCTCCTATAGGTGGTTAACATCTCACCTTTAGTCTCATCTTTTATTCTTCCTCATGGAAGCCTTCGATATTCTTTTCCTTCATAGAAGTTTTCCAAAATTACAATTATTTAACTACTTGTATAATTATTTGATTCCTTTCTATCTTACTGGCTTAACTGAAAACTCTCTTATGACTGGCACTGTATCTCCTCTGCTAAATGGATGAGTGATTGAATGGAATTAATCACATAGATACGTTTTTAATGAATAAATAAGATAACACAGACAACTCGTAAAAATGGCTACCTTAAAAGAGAAAAGCAGAGGCTACAAGAAAGGTGGCATAAGCTTTTAAAATAAGAAAGCCTTACCTATGGCATCATCTTACTGACATCAGAACATGCCCTGGGCCCCCGGAAGATCATTCTTGCCTTGAGCCTCCTAGGCTCTCATCTCGTTCCCATAGTCTTGGACTTCTCTGAACCAGCTCCTATCTGCTTATTCCTTTGCTTGAAATCATTTAACACCCACTCTGACTTCTATACCCTAGAACTTTCATCTTATTTCTTTGGTAAGCCCATTTGGGCAGCCTTTTTGCTCTAATACAACTTAGCTGTTTACACTCTTGGCAAATCTTGTACTGTGCTTTAGTTTGCACTTCCCATGTCCACATCTAAACTCTCTCCCTAGGGGAATCAGTTCCAGATGTACTAAGACATATTCTGACAGCAAAAGGGACATGGGGATAATATGAGAATTAGCAATCACAACCTAGATACCAGATCTAAGACAGGTGACATAATTATAAGCCCCAGAGGGCCTACTTTGATTGACATTGGCTCAGAAATTGGACCTGAACATGGATTCCCAGTGAAAGATGGGAGGAAGACTGAGAAATTTTGGAGGTGCTCATGTAGGTGAGGCCATATTCCAGCAAAAGGCACAATAGCATATAGAACACAACCTTTTTTCTCCCCTACAAGTTGGTCTACAGCTGACTCTAAATATATCAGCTTCAAGCAGTGTAGAATAAGGAATCTATCTATCTCATGGTTTGAAGCATAACTCAAACTTGACAGTAAATATAACACATGCATATAATCTGTGATAAGTAATTATTCCTGAATTTTCAATTTTTGGATATTTCTGATACTCAAGTTATTTAGGGAGTTTTGGGGTCTCTATTCTCATATAACAGCCTGACAGGCCTTTGTAGAAATTATTTCGCTTTTGCTTTTGATTTTAATATTAGAATTCTTGCCTAAGTTTTAGTGGGATGAAGTTCTTGAGTAGAATAAACCTGTTCAAAACTCTATTCCAGACACTTTAACTCTATGACCTTGGCAAGTCACTTTATTTTTTTCTGAATCTTAGTTTGTTTTCCTTTTTTAAAAATTAATAGTAAAAGTAATTATCTTAAAGCATCATTGTGAAGATTTATGAAATTAACAAAATGCCATTTAAAATTTCTGATTCAGGGCATGCAGCACTGACCACACTGGTATGATAAATGGTTTTAGGTATCTTCAAGTCAATACGTATTTGAGCACAGACTAGGAATATGATCTTGAGAAGGTTGGTTGATCCATAAATCCTGCCCTATAGAGCTTTCAGTACGACAGGCAATATAATGCACATATTAAAACAATAAAATACTAACAGTAGTTATACCTAAGGATAGTACTGAACCTTCAAAAACATAGAAGCCACTTCCCCACTAGGATGGTTAAAAAAGATGGAATTTGAACATGGCCTATAATTATGGTAGAAGGAAAAGCAGAGGCTGTGAAACAACAAAAATACAGAAATAGAGGAACTAGAAAATTAAATAATAAAAGGTTAAATAGACATTGAGTGGAATAGTTGGTGTCGAATACCACTTCACCTAAAGAGGACAATGAGAGTTACGGCTAGGAAGCAAGTTAGAGCCATATTGTGAAGTTCTGGAGTTGTTGTAAAAGAATACACTTCTTATTAGAAGGAAAAGTTGGAGAAGAGAATCATAAAGAGAGGTGTTGTTAGAAAGTTGGGGGGCATTGAGACCACCTAAACCATAAATACCTATATCATAATTGAGATAACAGGAATGGTGACAGTAAAATTGTCTGTATTCCCTTTTTTGTCTATCTTAACTCAAAATAGCAAAACACATGAGAGAGTTTACATTCTATTTCAAAGAGCCTGAGAGGAAAATGGTTAGGCTGAGATCAAGAACCTCCATATCAATAAAGGAGCATCACAGCTCTGAGAAGAGAGTACTATTGTCACAAAATGACTCCTGTTAACTGCTGCTTTGAATGACCTTATTTTCTAGGAGTGCTGTGCTATTTACCTATTATACTTTTCAGAGGCAAAGTCTTAGATATTTTGCACATTATTGAGAATAAGGTAAATATTTCAAAAGATTTAGATGTGTTCCTTTTCCTTCAATAAAAGAGCATAGGTTCTTGATAACATGGTACTGAAAACTCTTCTGCCAGTTTATGATACTATCTCCAAGAATACCAAAAAAAAAAAAAAATTAACTTTTAAGATGAGCACTGAAATTCAAGAAAATGCCAGTATATGTTTGGACTATCTCTCTTTTAACGGCCTTAAAATACTTTGCAAAGATAGTCTCAAAGATCATTATAAGGAGATAGATAGGTGGTGACTCTTGTCATTCTATTTAGTGGATGTAGGCAATCATGTGTAGAGAGATGAAAACCAAGTTTAGCTTCATAAATTCAATGATAGAGTAATTTCAACAGTTGGTCAATACCTAGTAAGAATTGAGAGCTGCTGCCAACTTACACTGTCATGAAAAGAGAGAAGAAAGTTTTGCAGTAACCAATTCATTCCTTGACTGCTCAGTGACGTTTCCTGCTTCTATTTTTTTTTTCTTTGAAACATAGCACAAATTGGTAGATGCAGAGGTGACGGCATTTGATCTTCTCAACATTTTCTTAGGAATAGGGTTTTAAATAACTTGATCAGCCAATTAATTGGTTCTCTGCAATTTGCTGTACAATGAATGATAGCTATAGACTATACTTGGTTTGAAAGCAACAAGATTATTAATTAAATGGGTGCCAAGCACCAAGCTAGGCACTTGCTAGGAGATATAAAGATGAATAACAATCAAAGTTATAATTAATATGCTACAGAGGGTAGAAAAGAGAAAGGCACTTGCACTGACAAGATAAATGGGCTGGCTCTTGATGAAATCATTGGTATACTAGATGATGAAGAGTGAGTGGGTGCTGTAGAATTTGAGAGTTGGAAATGAAGCTAGATATCTTGTCAAATTGCATCTTGATAGAATACAATTATAAATATATACCAATGTATTTTGAAAACATACAAAATACTTTCAAGTAGATAGGTGTTCTCTTCATTTTACCAAGAACTCCAGTGACGTCAGAACTATCACAATCTCCACTTTATAGATGAGAAAATTAAGACTCAATGAAGCAAAATCATACCACAATTAAAAAATCAAATTGTCAAATAGCACTAATTTGCATATAAAAATTTCACTAAAGAACTTGAATATGAATATTTGTGATGAATTCTAAAGCAAGGCTTTAACATTAACTTATGTTTTTATTCTATATTTTTTATAGCCTAACCTCTAACTAATTTCTTTATTTTCATATCCTAGCTACTTTGAACAAAAATGCATAAAGTGAATATCCAACCAATGAATTACAAGGTGGCATGTGTTAAAAATGCAGAGTGAAGAAGTCATGATTTTTATTTGCATCTAAGGTCTCTTCAGTTTGCTAGAACTGTACTACATGCTTCTTGAAATAACCCAGCCACCAATTTGTTTTTGTTGTTAGCAAACATTATGGAGGAATGACAAACTTTAATTATGTAGGCTGATTACAACATGACAACTTTGTAGACTGTAATTTAATTCCAGGTCCTATGTCATTCTAGTGTTTGAGGAGGTCCAGACAAGGAACGCCAAGGAAGCTAGAATAAAGACACTTTAATTTCTCATTATTTAAAATGAGTTCTCCATAGAACGATCCTGTGAGAAAACCAAACCTCTCTCTGGAATTTTAAAAAGAAGCATAAAAAGTGAGGTTCATTGGATCATCTCAATATGTGAAAAGGAAAATAAAATACCTTTTCTACAAATATTTAAATTGAAAGGACCCAATAATGGAATCTTATCATTCTATAATTGTGTATTAATTACATTCATTGTGAATCTGCACCAGATCAATGAGTTGACATTAAGCTATCACTGTCTCTCAGCACCATAATCCTCACATAATGAGATTTCTAAGGAAATTCTTCTGGGCCAAATTTTTAAAGAGAGGTGTGCATTATGCATCATACAGTGAAAAAGAAATAGCAAGAGAGATGGTTATGACTCATTTGACAGATAACTAGGACCTTTACCTTCACCTTTTTGGGTCTCACTTTTATTTGTGATACCAGGAGTTGAAAGAAATGGTCTCAAGTTATGCTAGTTCTAATATTCTATGATAGTTAGATATGACTGCTATAACTGCAGATAAATACATTTACATAGGCTCAGTAGATATTTAAAAAAATACCTCTGCTTTTTCAATTTTACAGTTTGGGGGAATATTGATTTGGGGAATATTAAAGCTTCAAAATCTCAGAAATTTCCAGTTGAGCATTTAAATTTTAATAATATTATTGCTTCCTTCAAAACACTGGTCATCTGGAGAAGCATACCATTGAATAAACAATACACATACCCAGAGAAACTTTGGAACCTGCTGTTCCTTAAAATAAGTTTGATAAGAAGCTAGAACTATAAACCTCATAGCCTATGAAGGAGACAAGCCAAAACAATGACAATCATATTTACTTTAAAGGGAAAAATCTATTCTCCAACAGCTTCCTGACTTCTGGTCACTTAAAATCCAACGGAAAACTCTAAGTAGATATTACTATATTACTTTTGAGAAAAAGTCTTATACATGTTCTAAAGAAGATATTTGGAGATGGAAAGTTTCCCTTCCAACTGGCCCTATGTAGAAGGACAAATTCATTCCCAGAAAAATATTTTTTTTCTAGTTTCCATATACATCAGTCAGCCATGGACAAAAGTTATCACTTTTCTAATAACTTTAGAGATAGATGTCATCTTCTTGAACCCTATAGACTTGTTTTCATCTCCTGTTGATCTTATTCAATGTATCTGCACCAAACCTACCCAGGAAAGAAGTAATGTATCTATACAAAACACATTTGGTAAGGGTAATTAAGCTATATAAAGCTATTTTTAAAATTTTTAAAACTCCTTTTAAGGTCAAATATGCTTCTATGTCAGTAGTATTCTGGGTTTTCCAAAGAAATAGTAAAGAAAAATTGAATCAGAGAATATGCCCAAGCAGGTCACATGCCCACACATCCTCTATGCATTGTTACTTTCATTCCTTTCATTAGGTTGGTGTGTTTCTTGGAATACTCTGGACATATGTTTGGCCTTGGCCAATACCATGCCCACTTATTTTTCTTGGTATTGTTTTCTATGTGTCTGATCCTTGTAAGGTCCTACCATCTTCCCATTGACTTTATATTTTCATCTAGTCACTGTCATGCCACCAACCCACTTTGATACATGGCAGAGAAAGAACAGTACAACTTATGAATTATGTATAAGATATGCAAGATACAATGAAATTTGTGGAGCTCATATCTCTGAAAGGATCAAATATTTTATCAGATGCCAACACCTAATCTGTGAATGGGGCACAACAGATGTATATTTTTTTCTTCTATCAAATAAACTTAATTAAACCAAAGAGAACATAAAACCTCTAGAGAAGACCTAAAATAAGAACTTAGCATAGGCTTGGAATTAAGATATTATTCATAGTGAGCCTTCAGACCACATAATGAACCCAGCGATGTGATATAGTGAGCAAGGCTTGATCTTGTTCAGGAGACTTAGGATCTAGTACCAAGAAAAGGCTATAGTTTCCTCATCTTCAAAATAAGGATAATAAGAGAGAAGTGCATATTTATTGGGCACCTACTATATGGTCATCATTCTACACGGAGCATCATATGTTATTTCCTTTAAGTCTCAAAGCAGCAATAAATGGTATGTTATTAGCCTCCCTATACAAATGAAGAAATTGAGGATCAGCGATGTTTAAATCTTCAACTTAAGAGGCAGAACAGGATTTAGAACTGGCTCTATCCGAAACCAGAGTTCATGCTCTTCCACCACACCCTGTAGTTTTCACAGTATCCTAAGAGATCCTAATATATACTATATATGAGAACAGATTACACATTTCAAACTGTAATGCAAATAGAGTTTAATAACATTGGCCCTTTTAATGTGTAGCCATGAAAGTTCAGGACTGTGTCCCCATTTTTATTTCTATCTCCCCAGTACATGATTCGTTTGCGAGGAAGCTCACATCTGACTTTCTATTTCTTTTGTACTGTGTGCCTCACAGAGTGAGACTTCAATTGATGTTAATAACTAATTATGCTACGCTATTTCCAGTCTTTCACATTTAGCCTCAGGATTTTTCTATGTAATTAAAAGCATCCAGTGTAAGTTCTATATGGAGTATGATCCTTATAAAGTATAAAAATTTAGAAGAACATTAGTATATCTGCTAAAATAGCAAGATTTTTATCTATATCTCATTATTTTCTATTTTTCTTCTTTATTATGAGAGCTCAAATTACCTATTACAGGGGTTTAATAGCATATGAGGCCAAGAAACTATTTCAAAAAGGAAAATTGAGGCACTGAGCTGCTTTCCTGGTCTAATATACATTAAGCAGATAGTCTATTGACCAAGAATTAACTTATTATCCACATTTGACTTACTACGGAGCCAATATGGCTTCTCTCTTCCAAAAATATATTATTAAAATGTATAACACATTTTAGTTTTAGAAGTCAATAATTCCAAGAAATCCTCCAAAACATACCCCAATTAATATACTTGTCACCTTCAACAGGTTATTTTAACACTATCTTTTAAAATAAAATTACTAAACAGGATGTAAGAGATGAAAGCTATAAAATTGTTAAATTTTAAGTTGGGCCAAAAGCTACCTGTTATCTAGTTTTTGTGAGAGGTGGAAGGGAGAATAGTTGAGGTTTTAAAAAGAGACACCATGAACAGAAGAGGAGAGAGGATATAGGGATGGAGAAAAAACCTGAGTGTGAGAAAGGAATGAATTTTGGTGCAGGTATTCAAGATCTCAGATCTTACTTTCACACTTTTTCATTTTATAGCACTTGTGAATATTGATATAATTTGGCTCTCTGGTTTGAAAAGCTCACAAATCTCTGTAGATGTCATCTCATATGTACACATTGGAATGAATCAGGTAAATAGCAAACCCTCATCATTTCATAGTAAACCTGGAGGGAACACTGATGTAATGTTTTGTGTTTTTAGGATACTCAATCTAGAAGTCATCCTTTCTCCCCCCCCAAAAAAGTGATCTGTCACCTGGAATGTCTGAATAGCACAGATCAATGATTTTCTAGGGCAGCCATGGCCTTTCACTGAACATATATTGGAAGAGATAAAATTTCTTAACTTCTAGCATCTAACACCTGTAAAGAAAAAAGTAAGGCAAAATAGTAGGTAGAGCCTACTATTGAGAAACTACAGAAGGAGACTGAATACCATCTGCAATGTCTCTTTCAACCTAACCTCTAACAGGGTGGAACTCAGAAAACTTTCTTGAGGTGATATCAGGTCAGGACCTCAAAAAATGATACAAACAAGGCCATGATAGAAACATTTCTTCAGACATGATGCAGCTAAATGTATCACCAATTTCTTAGTAAAAAGGGATTGAAAATATTATTAAATAAATCTTTAGAAAAACATTAGTATATCTGCTAAAATATAAATAAAATTAATATTCACTATTTAATAAAATTCTAATCTATCTATCCTACACACACTCAAAAGTTGACTATTTAGCAAAATAGCAAACCACTTGTTAGTGATACCATAATATATGTTTAGCCGTGAAGAAATTCATTTGTAGGTGTGATAATTCTAAATTAAAAGAATTCTTCCAAGGCTGTTGTCTGTACAAGCCCATATTCTTTGAGTACACCATGAGTTACATAAATAGAGCCTTAATCAGTTTTCAAGGATTCCAGGCAAGATTCGCAATACTATTTTTCAGATAAAATATTTTAGGTTGAAAAATGTTATTTAAACTTGATAAAAAGGGTGAGAGTTGCATGCCTGATAGTTCAATCTACATACAGCATTTCAGGTTGATAACTGAAGATTTATAGATCGTTTATCTAAACAAATAAGCAAAAGAATCCCAATCGAAACCAAAGTAGTAAACATTTCTACAAAATCTTTACAATTTGATTTTGCTCATGTTACTGTCTTAATCAATCAAAGCAAAACTAGAAATTTTGAAGTTCAGCACTATAAGAATCTTTATGAGGACTGAAAGCATAAAACGAATGCTAAAAAATAAATGTTGAGCAAAGAATTTGCTATTCTCACATGATTCTGCCTCGCCCACAATAAATCCCCTCACAACTCAATTATTCATCAATCAAATGCAAAGGAGAGAAAATATAAATTCATTTGTTAAATTAAATGCCTAATAAGCAGATAGTTTTTTCTGAGAGACATTTTGGCTTCCTCTGCTGTACAAACTAAGTTGAATAGTAGAAGCATATCTGTGAAAAACCATAAATTGGAGGAAGGCATCAGTAGATGAGGTGGCTCATCACTAATATAAACAAAGGTGAGAATTTAATTCAGTTTAAGACATGACGAACTAAAGGTGATGCAGAAATTTCAGATAGTGATAATCTATAAGCAATAGAAGGATGTTTCTCTATTATACTTTCTTTTTGTTGGAGTTTTTCCTAAGTTCCTCTCTTTCACTCACAAGTGTGGTGAGGGTCCTTATGACCATTTCTTTGAATTCTTGATCAGGCAAATTACTTACCTCAGTTTTCTTATAGGTTTTTTCCTGGGAATTATTCTTTTTCCTTCATTTGAGATATTCTTTAGTCTTTTTATTTTATTTTATTTTGTTCTTATGAATTAGACAAAATAGCCATCTCTTCCAGTCCCAAAAAAGTGGCCTTAGGTAGAAGAGGCCTCTATGTAGGCTGTGTGTGCTGGGTGGTTTTGACAGGCCTGTAGCAGGTGAGCGGGTGCCTAATGCACCCGGGGCACTGACCCACCCAGCTGGCCGTGGCTTGGGTTAGGTGCAGGTAGTAATGACCTATTGATCTTGCTTACTCCCTTTGTTCCAGGGCCACGATAAGCTCCTGCAATGTGTCTGGGAATGCGTTGCAACAACCTTGCAGTAGATAAGAGGCCCTGGATAAAGCCCTGCCTATGTTATGGAGGAGGAGGGGTTTGTAACCAATGGGACCCCTAGGACACAGGAAAATTTCCACCGTACCTGGAGACCTATCGCAGCTCCCCAGCCTTCTCCATAGTCTCTCATTTGTTGTGCTGAAAGTGGTCTCGTGTAGAAGAGACCTCTGTGTAGATTTTATGTGCCAGGTAGTTTTTGGAAACCAGTCGGAGCCAGGCAGGCATTTCGGGTGCCTGGGTCAGTAGCATGCTGGGCCAGGTGTGTGAGGTGATGCCCTGTTCTGCTTACTTGCTTTCTTCAGAGGCAAAAGGCTCCTGTCAATGTAAGCGCAGTGATCTTGCACACAGGCCAAGGCACCGGAATAGAGCTCCCACCGGTCCTGTTGAAGTGGAAGGGGCCAAACAATGGAATGTACAGGCTCCTCGGGCTCAGAAAGTTTCAGCAGCTCCTCAGAGGGCTTCTGCAGGTTCCAACTTTCTCTATTCAGTCTCTTCCTCTCATTTGTTGTTCATAAGTTGTTAATTCAACCCTCAGTTGTCTCAAAGGGGGCAAGTGCAGCGTCCTAAGTGGCTGGAATCTTGTATCTTCAATTTACTCCTCATTTTATGTAGATTAAACTTTCTAATCTATATCATTTTTCTTCTGTCTGAGGACCTACTTTTAACATTTCTTGCAGGGCAGGTCTGCTGTCAATAAAGATTCTTTAGTATGTGAGAAAGTCTTGATTTCTTCCTTTTTAAAGGATAATTTTGCTGGATACATAATTCTAGTTTGGTGGAGTTTTTTTCTTTAAACACTCTCTTCTTGCTGATCAAATAGCCACTGTGCTTGTAATCTTTGTTCCTCTATACATAAGGTCTCCTATACCTTTCACTTTTCACAATTTTCTGTTTGTCTTTGTTTTTCTGCAATTTATATGTGATATGCCCAAGTGACTTTTTTTTTTTTTTGCTTTGAATTATTTTGAGCTTCTTGATCTGTGGCTCAGTGTCTGTCTTTAATTTTGAAAAATTCTTGATCATTATTACCTCAAATATTTTCCTCCTAATTTCTTTATTCTCTTTCTGGCATTCCAATTATGTATGTTATACTTTTGATATTATCTCAGAGTTCTTGGATACCTTCTCTTTGCATTTTAATCTGGGAAGTTTCTAGTGACCTATATTCAAGGTTACTGATGAGCACATCAAAGGCATTCTTCATATTTGTTACAGTGTTTTTATTTCTGGCATTTTCTTTTGATTCTCCTTACATTACCCATCTGTTCTTGTATTTTGTCCACTTTTTCTGTTAGATCCCTGAACACTTTATTAACAGTTATTTTAAATTCTCTGATAATTCCAACATCTAAGTCAGATCTGTTTCTAGTTCTAATGATTCCTTTATTTATTTAGACTTTGTTTTTCTTGCTTTTTTGCATGCCTTGTAACTTTTTTGTTAAAACCTGGACATGTTTTATCAGATAATAGAAGCTGATATAAATGGGCCTTCAGTGTAAGGATTTATGTTAATCTGGCTATGAGTTGGGCCTTTTTCATTATAATATTGACGAGATGCCATAAGAAGTTAACTCTTGTTTATTTTAGTTATGGTAAAATTGGTTTCCTTATATGTCTTTTCGCTTAAAGTCACTGAATGCATTGACAATATTGAGAACTTATTGTGCTTAATGAATGCTGTAGGTGCAGGAGCTAGAGGCTTTGACTTCTCTTATGTCCATGTTTTTATCTCCTCTTGACTGAGCTTTACTAAGTATTCCTCCTCAGAGAAATTCTGTGCCTTACAGCTCTTTCAGCTGTAATCCACTGTTACTATATTGAGTCTCCGATGACGTGGTAGTAAAGTGTTGGAGAGGGAAAATATCCTATACTCTTCTTGTTATATCTCTGAGTTTTGTTGGGTTAAAGAGCCTGTGACTTTCAGAAGGGTTTTTCAAGAGATATAGCTTTTCTTTTCTCCCATTCCCTACTCCTTTCCTTGGTAGCAACATTCTATTAATTTGACTAGGAATAAATCTATTTCCTTGAAGCCCTAATCCCTGCTGACCATTTTTTTTTTCTTAGTTGAGACAAGAGGCTGGAAGAGACTGAATTAGAAGGAAGCCCCTCCTCTCAGCCGACATAAAGCTCCAGTCAAACCTTTTCTCCTAGAGAGTAGGCTTTTGTTATGGAGGAGATTCTGGGCTTATTTCACAAATATTCTCCTCTTCTCCCCCAGCCAGAACCACAAGGGAATATTTTTGGATCTTCACTGTGAGAACCTAGTAGAATTCCTGGAGGTAATGCCCACAAAACTGTGAGCTCCCCACTCCCCACCAAGATTACAGCACCGAGACTATCACTCTAAAGCCAGTCCACACTCAGCCTCCAACAATTCATCAAAATTACCATGTAAGTGTTGCTACCAAATTATGGCTCCAGTGGTTTCTTCTCCAGGTAAGCAGATCTCAGCTCTGACTCTCTAGATGCTCTTGTCTTTCCAGATTTGGGTGTGGCAATTTTCCTCAAGACCTCAGATCTCTGATGGGTCCAAGAAAAGTCATTAATTTCCATTTTTCTAACTCTTTCTGTTGTAAAGATTGTAGCAATATTCCCAAGCTCTTTACATGCTGTATCTGGAAGATGATATCCTATTATGCCATTTCTACTCTATATCTCCAGAAATATTTTTTGACTCATGAGAGAATTCAGTTTCTAAATTACCCTTTAGAATTTACCTCAAACACCACCACCTCAGTGTAATGTCCCCTGACTATTTTCCTGTCCATCCTGTACCCCAGAAGGGCTAGTCGTACTTTTCTGTGGCTCCCAAAACACCCAAAATAGTAGAACTTATTTACTACAATCCTTATTTTGCACTAATGTATATATTTGTATCTTACATTGTTACGTGTGTATTTAATTCACCTCTATATCTCAAGTGTTTAGGATATACCATCAATAAATATTTAGTAGATAATTTCATCATTGTGAATTACAAGGCTTAATTTTGTACACCTCTTCATGGTTACAAAACCAATCTCCTCACAATTTGCATTCTAATTAACCATAACCCAGTATGACATGAAGAAGCTTCAGTGATCTCGATATCTGTATTCCTTTCAATTAAAACCTTATAACTATGTAGATAATTGCTTTACATTATGCCTAATATTTGACATGAGGACAACTTTTTTCCACCTTAAGTGATAGTTAAAAAGATATTGAAAAAATTATAAAATGGAAGATTTAATCATAACACAAGTAGTTTAAAAAAACCTGTGATGAATTTTTGGAACTAAATTCACATTTAATTATAATATAATCTGCAATGCTAGCTGCTATATACCATATGATTTTATATAAAACTCATTTTAAAAAAATTATATATATATATATCTCCTTGAGTGTGGTGGGGCTTCTTTGTGGTAAGGGCTGTTTTATCTCACCTTTCTTCTTTAAAGCACCAAAGAGAATGGCAGCTGGATATTAGGTACTCAGTGAGTCACTTTCATAAGTGGACATTAATCAGTTAGTCTAATTAAAATAAACAGTTTAAAATAAACTGTTTTCTCTTTTTGTGATCAGTAACAGAAATTACTACTGTAATGCCATCTCACATTTAAAACTCTGTTAGATGTCTTTGTGCTAATTAAGGCATCCCTTCTAACCTGCTAATAACTAGCTCTCAGTAGAATGTCAGAGGCTGAGCCTGTACATGGGGAATATCTTCTAGGAACATGAGATTATGACAGGCTTTACTGTAAAACACTCTTGGTGTATTCTCCAAATTACATGTTACATTTCTCAATTGTTTCACAAATAAAAACAGTGCTTTTCATGATTCTGCCAAAACTTTACAATTCGAATTATTTGTGTATGATTTAGGTCCTGTGGTAATTTCCTGCTTGAATATTCATGTAATTGACTGTAAATATGGAAGTAGAATTGTTGGGTCGATTTTTCTCATTCTGAAACAAGTTTGTGCTTTTAGATTATGTAACACCCCTTAGGACTATCATGGAAATAAATGTGTTGAATTCCAGTGACTAGAAGCTGCAGTTGCATATGTTTTAAATTTTTATTATTTTTTATGTTTTCATATATGTTTCTGTTTATCTCAGTTCTACTCTCTATCTCTCAGAACTGTCTGTCACTCATGTATTTCCAGCAAGCTAGCAAGGCTGATCACATAGGAAAGATTCCTCAGGCGTAGAGAGAACTTCATTTGAGCAAGATTTATGATTGACTCGATATTTCAGAAATAAGATGACCTCAATATACAAGTAATCATGTTATAAAATTTTCTAGCAGTAAAAGATCATAATAATATAAAGATAAAATAAAAATAAAATGAATGGGGGTAAAAAGGCTTATTTGAACATATAAAACCAAAAGACAAATTTAGAAAGTTTCAAAAATTCTGGATTCATCTGAGTCACAGTGTTAGGAAATAACTAATAATAGTAGTATATATATTTCAGTTGAATTCAGGTGTACTTTCAATTGCAGTCCTAATTGTTTCTTACTTATGGCTCAGTCCAAGCCCATATCCTCTTTTACTTTTCAGAGCCAGGGCAGGTAGCTGGCTTCCTTCCTTCCTTCCTTCCTTCCTTCCTTCCTTCCTTCCTTCCTTCCTTCTCCTCTTTTGATTGATTTAAATATCTTCTTTAAAGAAATCTTCTGGACTATAGGAAAAATATAAAGTGTACATGATTAAAGATCATTTTGTATTGACATTATAATAAATAGATTTATCAAAATAACTATTAGTTTTGTAGTGCTACTAGTGGGTTGCATTCTGCAGAAATGTGGTTTTACCTTCAAACCTGAGCATATGACCCTAACATGAGAAAAAGGAAAAAGGATAATAAAAAATACTTTTATTAGTTTAAATTTTAGTAGACTAAATATGATTTATTGAAGGGTAAGTTCTTTTATCTACCTCTTCAATAAAGTGCTTGAGCAGAGTAGGAAAATAAATGTGTGTGTATGTATTTTGCTGTAGCTATACAGTTGTTAACCTGGGTTCCAGGGACCTTCAAGGACCCCATAAATAGGTCAATATTTTAATATAATTGGCTTATTTTTAATTGCATTGTTTAATTGTATGTATTGAAAAACATTACCCTCGATGGGGTCCACAGACTTCTCTAGGCTGCCAAAGATGTTCATTGCACATGCAAAAAAAGATTGTTAACTCATATTTTTGACTGTCATGGAATCAAATAATAACTCATTAGCTTATTTCCTAAATAGAATCAACTACTCAATTCTTAACTTTAGCCTGTAGATGCAGTGTGTGTGTGTGTGTGTGTGTGTGTGTGTGTGTGTCTGTATATACACATATATATATTTAACTTAAGTATAGTTGGTAGATAATATTATATTCGTTTCAGGTGTACAATATAGTGATATGACATTTATATACCTTACCATGTGATCAGTACACAAAGTCTAATAATTATCTGTCACCATGCAACATATCACAATATTATTAACTATATTCCTCTTCGCTTTTTTCATCTACCCCCTCCCCCCCAACACACACCCTATGGCAACCATCAGTTTGATCTGGTTTTTTTTGTATTTTGTTTTGTTTGTTTTATTTTTTGTTTTAGATTCCACGAATAAGTGAAACCATATGGTATTTGTCTTTGACTTACTTCGCTTAGCATAATACCCTCTATGTCCATCCATGTTGCTGCAAATGGCAAAATTAAATTCTTTTTTATTGCTGAATAATATCCCTTTGTATGAGATACACACACACACACACACACACACACACACACACACACACACACATCTTTACCCATTCATCTGTTGATAGATACCTAGGTTGCTTCCATATCTTGGCTATTGCAAAAAATGTTGCAATGAACATAGGGATACATATATATTTTTGAATTAATGTTTTTGTTTTCTTTGGATAAATATCTAGAAGTGGAATTTCTGGGTTTTATAGTAGATCTATTTTTAGTTTTTTGAGGAATCTCCATACTATTTTCCATAGTGACTGTACCAATTTATAGTCCTACCAACAGTGCACAAGTGTTCTCTTTTCTCCACATCTTTGCCAGTGCATGTTATTTGTCAGCTTTTTGAAAATAACCATTCTGATTGGTATGAGGTGGTGTAGTATCATGATTTTGATTTGCATTTCTCTGATGATTAGTGATGTTGAGTATCTTTTCTGTTGGCCATCTGAATGGGATTCATTTAACAAGGATTTAGGGAACAGATATAAATCTGTTTTAGTGAAATATCTCTTCTACTTTCCCATAATTCCCACACATTTTTTAGGTAAAGTCATTTTAGGCCTCTGATAACAAGCACATCTATTCTTCTAGGGCTAATTCATTACTTAACATCATCTCTTAATAATATAGTAGTTTATCTGATTAACCTCTATCCTCTAGAACAGGGTTCCCCAACCCCTGGGCTGTGGACCAGTACTGGTCTGTGGACTGTCAGGAACTGGGCTGCACAGCAGGAGATGAGTAGTGGGTGAACAAGTGTAGTTTCATCTGTGTTGGCAGCTGCTCCCCAGCGCTAGCATCACCACCTCAGCTCTACCTCAGATCATCAGACATTAAATTCTCATAGGAGCACTGGTCCCTGGTGCCAAAAAGTTAGGGAACGGTGCTCTAGAAAATTATTTTTCAAACATGTGCCATGATTGATTTCTAGGTTATGAAATCAATTTAATGGATCATGACGATCATTTATTTTTAAATAGACTAGTCTAGAATAGAATAGAATAGAATAGAATAGAATAGAATAGAATAGAATAGAATAGAACAGAACAGAACAGAATAGGTCAATTATATTATATGAATTAAAGGTAAATATTGTTTTGTAAAAAGTTTTGTATGTGCATGAGGGGGGAAGAAAGAACACATATGTATGTATACTGCATTGAAATATAACAAAATTTGGACATGTCAGATAAATTAGGATGAAGCTGAGGGAAAGTCAAGAAAATTTAGAAGCAAACATAACTTAGGTATGGGAAGGTAGGGACGATAGCAGCTAAGGATCGGCAAAAATGGTATTAAGCATTCATAATGATAAGTATTGTTATTACACCTGATGTTTCATGAGTGCTTACTATGTGCTAGGCATTGTTATAAGAAATTTCCATGAGTTAACTCATTTAATATACCCAGTGATACTTGAAGTTATGTAGATAGTATTACTATTATCATTTGACTGTTGAGAGAACTAAGGTATAGATATACTTAGTAACTTAACCAACATTGTTAAGCTTGGTGAGTGGCAAATTTGGAATTCAAGTGTAAGCTACCCAACTGTAAAGTTTATGTTCTTAAACACTACAGTAAATTGCTCCCTGTGTTAAATGGGATTGAAACATAAAGAAAAATAAAAATTGCCTACGTCAATTTTATTTTTAGAGAGGACTATATACAACACAGTTCATCTCTAAAATAAGTTTCACAAATTGGACAGATATGAAAGATCAAAGCATTCAGTACCTAACTCATTCAATACTGTAAATGAGGGGAGTTTTTTTTTGCAAAAGGCTTTAAAACTGTCTACAGGTTAATGAGCTTGATGCAATACAGTTGTAGACTTGTAAAGGGACTGTACTGGATATCTTAGGAGCTGTAAATTCAGCCCTTCTCACGTTGACATTGTACAACTCAGATCTCCCAATGTGTAGAATTTTAAAATGACAATAACATTTCGGAACATTTACTCAAATGCTTTTAACTTTCTTTATAAAGGCCCCAAGCTCATTAGAAATACAAACAAAACTAAAATCAAACTTCAGGCAGCTGAACAAGGCTTCTGCTGCTCATACAGCAAACTAAAATAAAGAGGAAGTGTTTCAGTTTGATATTTTCCTTAACATATACATACACTGTACAAATTATATTTCTATCAACTTTAATGCATATATCCCTTGAGGATCATTAACAAGCAGTCAAGGCAAGCCAAGGTGAAGTAGCCGGAAAGTTTCAAAGCTGATGTCTTCAGCTTCTTGAGAGCTGATCTTGCCCATCTTTCTGACATGTGCTCTCTGAATATCAGAAAATATTGTTGATCACATCAAAGTATTCATGAATCTAGTGATTTATTTTCTTCGCCAAATGTTCTAGTCTTTTTAGATCTTTTTCATTGGTGTCATAGCTGAGTGAACAATTACTGGTTTCCTGAATTTCCCTGGAGGGCTAAAATGTCGACATCTATGTTCATCATGGAAACCTTAGATTTAAGAAAAACAATCTGATTTTAATCATGATTTTAAAGGTAAAATGAAGCCTCTTTAGATCTTTTAGTTTTCTGAATTTGTCCATTTATAAATTTTATTAATGTAATTTGGCTAGAATAATTGTAAATTCCCCCAATGAAATTTTCCTTTGGTTTTACCTCCCTCTTCCTTTCATTCCTCTCTCATTCCCTGCTCTTTTCCTTCTTTTATTCCTTTACTTTTCTTTTCTCTCTCTCCCTCTCTTTCTTTCTTTCTCTTTCTTTCTGTCTTTCTTTCTTTCTTTCTTTCTTTCTTTCTTTCTTTCTTTCTTTCTTTCTGTCTTTCTTTCTTTCTTTCTTTTTCTTTCTTTCCTTCCTTCCTTCCTTTCTTTCTTGCCTTTTCTTTTCTATATTTCTTGTCATGTTCTCGTTCACCCCTTATTTCATCCTTTTCTTCCTTCCAATATTTACTGAAATACTGCTATGTGCCAGATACCATGGACGTAACTAGGGATGCAAATGTCCTTGCCTATGAGGAACTCACATTAACCTCTTACTAGTCATTCTTAATCATGAAATAAGCAGCTTCCTTCATTCATTGCCTTTTCCAACATCACTTTTGTCCACCCTCTGCTGCTGTCCTCTCCATGTGCTTGGCTGATTTATGCCAAAGTGCTGAGTGTGCCTGGTTGGTTTATTCCGTTTCATGTACCTGGAAATGACAATTAGCTAGATTATAATTTGTTTTTTCTTCAGAGAAATGAAAGTAGATCTAATTTTAATGGAAGATATAATGAAGAAGAGGGGAAGGGGCTTGAAATTTAGTACTACAGGGTGATACTGGGAGGCAAAATTTCTACTCTTTAACCTTTTGAGGTCCTTCATTGACTGTCCAGTTGCTTGTGATCATATGTGTCCTAGCAGGAATAAGAGCATTGGGTGTATATTTTTAAAATTTATCTAATGCATATTATGTTGCCCCTTATCACTCTTCACTCAGTCTAATTTCTACATAGTCATTAAAGCCACCTTTTAAACACAAAAAAAAAATCTGATTATATTGCTGCATAATTTATAACCTTCTTATGACATCTGATTGCCTAAACATAAAAGACAGAAGTTTGCTAGCTTTAAATGTTAAGCCACCCATATTTCGACCCCTGCAACCTCTCCAGCCTTCTATCTAGATCATTTTCTCTCTCTGTCACCATTTACTCTATTCAAGATAGAGATCTGCTTATAATTCTCTGAAGTTCCATGTGACTTTATACAGTAATTGAAGAGGAGGATCAAACTCTCATGGGTAGTCTCATATTTATCAGTCTTTTGGATTATCATGGTTGAAACCTGAGGAATGTTTTTATGAGCTCAGTATGTATGTATGTATGTATGTATGTATGTATGTATGTATGTATGTATGTATTTTTATTCTACCTGTAAGAGAGATCCTATAGCACTGGTCTTTCTCTGACTTATTTCACTTAGCATAATGCCCTCATAGTCCATCCATGTTGTCACAAATGGCGAAATTTTATTCTTTTTTATGGCTAAATAATAATCCATTGTGAGTATAAAGAGAGATATATATACACATATATGCACGATGGAATATGTATGTGGTATACACAACTACACATAGCACAATTTCTTTATCCATTCATCCATTGATAGACTGATAGGTTGTTTTTATATCTAGATTATTGTAGGATATTTTTTAATGAAAATAGAGCATAATCAAGATAGGACACTCATATTCACTAGTTAGTGCACTTCCCTTACAGAGGCAAATCTACATGAATTTCAAAATTATAATCTGAAGATAGCTTTAAAAGCATTAGTTAATCTAGACATGGAGAATGTAAATTTCTGCTTTACCTGTTTCTCCACAGATAAAGCTAACATTAGGATAAAAAGAGGTCACATTCCTATATGTTTATATATTTTCCTAAATGGTCACTCTAATGTGGATTTCTTCTATGCTAATCTTTTTAGCTTTCAAGGCTGATTTTTCTTTATTAACATTCTCTATATCAGTCAAAGTTCAGTCAGGATATTAAAACCACTCCATGTGTTTTAATAGAGGGGAATCTAAAACAGTTAATTGATTACATAGATGATCACAGAATGGAGAACCCAAAAGGGATATCACTGAGATTAGCAGTAGGAGGAAGTAGCTACCATGCTAGGTCTAGGAGTATACTTTTTCCAAATTCTGGAAGCAAGGACCATCCTGTGATAGCCAGAAGTTCAATTAGGGTGAGGTTTGGCTCATGGGAGATGAGTCACAGAGGGTGGTACTGTCTCTCAAAGAGCTGTGGAAGGGAAATAATCACTGCAGAAAGATACTGCAGAAGACAAACAAAGCAAAAGAAATTCGCTGACTTCTCCCTTACTCTCACCTTCTAATCTTTCTCCAGTGCTTTGCAATGGCTGGAGCTCCTTGGGAGCCCAATAACAGGGCTGGAAATGAGGACAAAATGGCATTAGCCAAAAAGTCTTTTTCTTTAGACATATTCAGATGTTATATTTTATTAGCAGGCAATTTGCACAATTAACTCTAAGATTCTGCATTCTTTGCAAGTTTAATCAGACTGATATATCTGTCACATTTTAAGGCCTCTGTCAAAGAAATTTTAAAGACAATGTACATAAGGTTACGGGACTTATAATACTGTTTTCATGAATGCATGTTTCCCAGACCTAGAAGAAATACTTCCCCCTCTTTTTTGGTGGGGGACGGATGGGGTGGGTATGTTGAGTCTGTGCATAACTTTAGATCTAAGAAAAGATCTTGCTTCTGGAATTAACATTCTGTTATCCTATTCATGATAATGGATTCTGATGCCTTTATTCAAGTTCAAAGAAGGGATCAGAGGAATGTCAGCGGGAAGGTTGTGCAAGGATTGCTGCCTATAGGCCAGTTCTGGCCACCTCCCTGGCGGAGAGGAGTGGTTCAGCTAAATGCCTGATAGCCTCAATCTTCATGGATTAGAGGTATGCATTTAAGTTAATTTTTTAACAAGACTACTGAATTCAAGGATGGAGTAAGGAACTGCCCCGTACATCAAGATTTCAGGGGAATCAGAAGGGGTCCCAGTGCCCTAACAATGGGCACTGTCCCACTACTGGTGGCGTGAATTGACATGCTTAGACATTTATTTCTTTGACAATATTTTCTTCACTGATAGAATGAGAAAATGAATATAGTATTCATGCTTTTCTAATATTCTTTAGTGAGAAGGCAAAAGGATAGCTCATTTATGCCATATTTTCAGGAAAAAAATTAGTGTGCTCTTTTGACACTTTATTATTTGTGGTAGAAGAGATACCTTGTGGAAAAGGGGATTGAATATTTAAAATTAGAGCTGTTCATAATATCTTGAATGTATATAATTACTTTGCTTATAAGAGAAGGGCAAAAAGACTTAGAAGATTGCGTACTTGAGGTTGTGGGTAGGGGGAAGGGAAGGAACACAGAACAAAATGAAAGTGTGGTCCACAGATTAGCTCCTGTTTGATTTCGGCCTTTTGCAAGATCGATAGCTTTCAGCAAAATGTAAATATACTAGGTCACTAAGCACACTGTTTAGGTCAGCTGACATTTTTTTCATGATAAGCTAGAGACTTTATGTATCAAGACTTTCTCTATGAAGGAAGCAGCATGAAACTTTCAATTTAGTACAAGCTGTTAGCTCTTGGCAGACATCACTTTGAGTAGCATTACCTCAAATAATGGGAGCCTGGAAAAAGCAATATTTCTGGAGCAAAGGGAAAGCACAGCCCATTCCACTTCAGCAAATTCTAATTGAATGGATTTCTTTATTCATCTTGTTAACTACCATCCCTAATCCTCATTTATTGGTTTTTATTCTGTCCTCCAGACATGAGACTCGCCTAAGTCTGTCCCAACCAACGGTTAAAATTTTCAATTCCTTTAATAACTCTCCAACATGCTTGGTTTTCAGACTTTTCATCATCATTGGGCCAGAGAAGTGATGGAGAGAGCAGGAAGAAGCCAGTCCTGAAGGGAACAGGGCATTGGTTCTTTCTGACAGTAAAACACTCTCAGTAGAAATAGTTATCTTCATCATTAGAAACTATTCTTCCACTTCAGTAAATTGTAGACTAGGTGGCATTTTGGCTTTCCTTTGTTCATTTCCTACCTCCTACCAATCCTTGTCTCTAACCTTGATAAGTAATTTGTTCCTTAGTGAACACAGCATTTAGGGAGAATTGGCCCACCATCAGCATATACCAGGAATTAGGAAAATCAATTTAACTCAGAATAAAGATAAACATGTATTTGGAACATACAAATTCTTTTTATAATTATTTGTGCCTTTATAATTTAATAATAGCTAGATAAGTTTAAAAAGTATGTATTTAGTTATTTTCAGTGTTATAATTGAAGGTAACTAAATATGACTAATTCTTATTAAGCTTTGAGACAAATTGAATATAGGTAAACTATATGGGGTGGAAATTATGTTCTCTGGCAATTAGTAGTAAAATTATAGAAACCACAATCATATAAATACAATATGCCATTAATTGTCATTTATAGATTTGTTTTGTTGTATCTAAAACTTAAAAAAGAATAATACCTTTTATGTGTAATGTGCTTTGTAGCTTACAAATCACACTTTTGGATATCCTCATTTTATCCTGAGAACAATTCTGCAAGAAAGGCACTTATTACTTTCCTAAACAGAGGTTCTGAAAAAGTTGAATGAATTTCACAAATCTTTATCAAGCTGGCAAGTAACATATGAGAACTTGACACTGTGATTTCTTATTTTCTGCATGGTGTTGTACACACAGAAAGTAAATTATACAATTATACTTAGCTTCAGGTGAGCCAGGAAAGAGAGAATTGGAACATTTGCAGACTTCCTAATTATGATTATAGTTGTTAAAAATCAAACTTGAAAAATTAATAAAAATTCAGGAAAAACTTTTTTTTGTTGTTTTAAAGAAAATAATGTTTACCTTTTACTCAAAGCTTACATGTGAAATATTTTCTTTGTATACTTTTTAAAAAGAATAAACAAACTTTAATGGCATAAACAACAGCAATAATGAATAATATGTTGAGATATAAGCTAGAACTAAGTTTTTTCCACATTTAATCTTTTAAATTTTATTTTATTATTAAATTCATGTATACTTTTTAATAAGCACAATTTCTGGGCAACTCAGTACAAGAGTTCTCAAAGTGAAGACTGAGCCGTTCTAGATGCTCTATGGTCCAAGGTTACATAAATTTGAAACTCTACATACTTTCACTTTCATAGAGAGTCACAGTTATATTAGCATTTAAAGCCCAAGGAATCATAATAAGGTCCAAACTTACTTGAAGACACCCGTTATTATGTGTGTGCGTGACATCCACTAACATCTTTATAACACAGGGCCTTGGGAAACGCTGCCCTGAATCCTTTTTTTTTTTTTTTTGATGTCTTCCTCTCCTTAGTCACCACATTCAATCCACTGGAAAATCCATTGAGAGTTCTATTTTCCTGAGTTTTAGGCAGCAAAGATTGTGAAAAACCCATTGTAATAATCATACTAGTTATGTGCCATAACAATTGACTTAACCTTTTCAGATTCCTTGTTATGTGCCATAACAATTGACTTAACCTTTTCAGATTCCTCATTTGTAAAATGGGTTTAATAATCACTATGAGGATGAAAGATATAACATATGTGAAGTGCCTGACGCACTAGATAGTTAGTTTTGAATTTCCTTTCAGCAATTCCTTTCTTGTTCTATTACATATTAGGGAAATAAGAGAATGGAAATGATTTGTCATTGGTTTTTGTGATTTCTTTAACTAAAATATTTTATTTGGGTGTTTCTTAAAGATAGCCAGCAAAAGAGTGATAAAATAAACTACCACACACTTGAATTGTGCTAATTTCTTGTAGGGAACCTTGGAAGCGGAGGGCACTGAGCCGACAGAGTATTGAAGTCATGGTTTCAGGCATTAGCACGTGTCAAAGAGAGTGAAAGCTAAAGGACTTTTGTCAGCATGGCTGTCTGCCACTTTCTCTAACAAGGGCACATTTCCAAAATGTACCTCGAGCAGTTCTCCAGAGTAGGAAATCAGAAACATCCCATTTTAACATCCTATTTCGATTTTCTCTAGTCCATCTTTCTTGGTAACAAGAAGAGAGAACTATTTGTCAGGATGGGATTGCTTGTTAAAACTCATTTTTAAGTGGATTTACCTTTTGGGCACATATAACGGAGATGGGCTCTTTATGGGTCTTTAGGAACATTGAGTAAGATTAACAATCATAATAGACAAAGGCAGCCACCATAATGGATGGAATGAAGTAAAGTCAAAATAATTAAAATAAATATAAAATAATGAAAATGTTCTAAAGTAAAGCTTTTCTATTGTACAACTTCTCAGGAGGGCCAAGGATGTATAACTATCTTATTCTGGAATGAAATATATATTTCTCGATCTGTCCCAGAAGTAATTTTTCCGAGATATAAGAAATGACGCCTGTTTTTTTCTTTATGCCATATCTGGGCCATAGAGACCATGAAGAAGGAGACTGGTAGTGAAATCCATTTAAGGACTTGTTTACAAATCATCATCTGCAAACATGACCAGGGAGTCTGGACCTTATATTCCTTTGAGCATTAAATTGTTGGTAAATAATCTTCAGTAAACCTGCCTCACCTTTAAATGGGATAACATGAGCATGTGGGGTGGGGAATTGAGAAGAAGAATGATTTCTTTTCAGAAGTACCCTACTCTGTTTCTGTGTGGCCCAGTAGATGTGGGCCCTTTTTTCTTTGACTTTTTGTTTTTGTCCTTAAGTTATCCTCAGCAGTGGACTGTTTTCTATTTCTTTACATGAGAAAGCTTTCCTCTGGCTATGGTGTCTGAAGACAGAAATCTTCATAAGTTCTACTGAGTCCAGGAGTGATTTTCTAATGCTAATTTTAGGCCTATCTCCTGGAGCTGAATGTTCATAATGCCAAATATAGAATAGACATTATTTCCACCCTGTAACATCGATGAAGTACACATCATAATGGCTGCAAACGACTAGAAATTGTCAACCTCTTTTTAACAGAAAAAGCTCCAAAACTAGCATAGACTAAGATATTTAGCACAAGCTAAGAGATTTGGCATCTAATTTGGTGATTTACAAATAATTACCCTTTCATTTATGGTTTCATTTATGCCCCCATTCATCAGACATTTGCTAAGTTCTCTTGCATGCCCTTTTGAGTAATGTACAGAGAAGTTTATTGCAAAAAACATACATTGCAGAGCCAGACAGTTCTGAATCCCCAACCTGATTTATCCTTTTTTCATTTTATTTTATTTTGTTTTATTTCATTTTACTTTATTTTATTTTATTTTTGTCTTCGGCAAGTTATTTACCACTCCCTTGTTTCTGTGCCTAGGAATAGTAAGCATGGGGATATTTTTCAAGTGTGGGAACACTGCTTCCTAAATTTCTAACCCCCTTAGTTATGCTATGATGTGTCAAATCCCTGTCTTAAAAAAATGTGGGAAACATATATGTTGACAAGTAATCACTCCTCTTCCACTTCCCCAGTCTGGGAAAACTTTCTCTTCTCTCTCTTGCTTCTTTTTGAACTCTTTTTCCTTTATCTCCTTGGAGACATTCAGAATAACCCTTTCAATTAGTTTATGTCTAGAAGAAAAAGAGAGAGCTCTTGACTTCAAACTGCTTCTGATTTAAGCCCTAGAAAAAAGAAGTTCCAAAGGCAAGGGAATACTAAGGGCTTGGCTTCGTATTGGAGAGGTAAAGGAAAAATAAAGCAAACAAAATGCAAGGTCTTGCATTGAAAAGTGTCAAGCTAATGTGGTCCAGTGTTATGAATCCAACAGACAGAAGATACTAAGGGATGATGGTTAAGAGGGATGAGGTCACAGACAGAATGGTCAGGTTTTAGCACAATCAAAATGAGAGAACTTTAAGGGGCCAAAAAGACACTGAAGATTACCTAATCCAATTCTTTTTTTTTTACACAAAGAGGATCTGAGGCTCAGAGCTGGAACCAATGTCCCAAGTCTCTTGATTACTATCCCAATCTCTCTTTTTAACTCTTATTTTCATGCCTTATATGACTGTTTCCTCTTGTCCAAACCTTGGCAGAGAGAGATGTACTGAGTTCTTGGCAGGTTGACTCTGAAATTCATGCTGCAACCAATTTAAGGTTCAGATATTTTTCCTGTATACACATTACCATCAGACCACAAGAAACTGTGAGATATGATCTGCAATCATAAATCAAGCTAGAAATGTTGAACAAAGGCAGTTTGTGCAGTGAAAATGAAAGTATTGGTGGTGCTATGTCCGACAAAAAACCTCTTTTTCTCTCCCACTTCCCCGCTGAAGCTGAAGACTGCTGCATAATAAAAAAATGACCCCTTGAAGCCAGCAATGCTAGCCTTTCCAAACTCGATAAGAATATTCATTTCTTTTATCACCAGAGTGGACTTAAAGGAAAGTATAATTTAGACATAAAGGTATGGAGCAAGTGGTTCCCGAGCATTTTCTGTTTCTGCCCTACCTGCCAGGGTTTTTGGCATGGCATCAAATAGTCCTGCATACCCCAGCCCAGATGCTTATCTAGAGAACACATATTTTGAAGAGGTTGCCTTCTGTTCTAATTAGTTGACTGATAATGAAGGATATCTGGTAATGCCGTCCTCATTTCTCACATTAAAATTATAATGCATATATGAATATGCAAGGGCAAGTATATGTAATATATGTTTGTTTTTTTTTGTCTACCCAGATTGTACTCTTGCTTCTTCTAATATTAGAACTACAATTCCCTTTAAGGAAATTATGTCTTCCATATTATGTATAGTCTGGGTGTTGCTCTCCATTGATATATTCTGTATGATCCTAGTAAAATGATTGACGCATAACTCAGTCTCAGCCAAAGAAACTCTCTCCTGAATTTTAATCTTCAATGGCATGACATGGGATGGAAAAGTGGATGGAGTTGATTCATGTAAGAGACTGATTCATTCTAGCTCAGTGTTGTCCTGTAGATATTTCTGCAATCATGGAAATATTATACATCTGTGCTAATATAATAGCCATCAGCCATATGAGACTACTGAGCACATAAAGTGTGGCTAGAGTAACTTAATAACTGAATTTTTAGTTTTATTTAATTTTAATTAATTAAAATTTAAATAGCCACATTGTCATAGTAGCTCTTATATTGCACAGCACAGCTCTAATAGAGCTCCCTGAGGAAATCATGCACTGGCGCACGATCTGGATTCCCAGGGTTGCCCTGGCTCTTTCTCTTTTTAAACCTAGTCCATTAACTATTTCTTTTACTCTATGAGCTACCCCAATCCAATTTGTTATCATTTATTCCTAGTAGCTAGAATCAAGTTTGTTTACTTGCAACCAAAAATCTCTAACCAAAGAGCTTAAACAGGAAAACTCACTAATTTACTGACATTTTAGTAATAAGGATCTACATAGGTCAAGGACTAAGCTAGTTTGGGGATGAAAAGATACGAATAGATATAATCCATACCTTTCAGGAGTTGAGACTAATGAGGAAGATAGGAATATAAATACTAATAATGCAATGAGAAAAAATCAGGTATTTGCAAAGAATTTGGGGGTTCCAGAGGAAGTTTCATTAATATAGTGAACTTTAAGGTTCTGAAGACAAAGAAGTCAGGTATCCTGTCTAGGTGAAATATACATTATGATTTTAAATACTGAAGGTGAAAACTTGATAGAAGGATGAGTCCCTCCCAACCCCCTTCTCTCTCTCTCTCTCTCTCTCTCTCCTCTCTCTCTCTCACACACACACACACACACACACACACACACAGATGTACACACACTAACACACATATAGAATCATTCAGGACCATAGCTTTGGGGCGTAGAGGCCCTGAAGCAATCTTGTGTATATCTTTCTTTATTCTAGAACAAAGACAGCCAGTCTAAGGTTAAATTATGAAGTTGTTTGTTCTTGGTTTCATCCCTGTCGGCTTCCATTGTAACTATAGGAACCGTGCTGCCTCCTTTTCTCTCTCACGGTCATTCCTCTCCTATATTGGACTCCAGGTGTTATTTACAGCTATTCTTTCAAATGCTGCAATCTTCAACCCCAATCTAAAAATGAAAGCTCTAATAGCATCAAACTAAATTTACCTGATACTTATTTAGTATCTGCCCCATATTATAACAGCCCAACTATGGCTATCTTTACCTCTAATCATAGAATTGCCCCATTAAAGGAGCCTCAGACAATAAAGGAAGAATTTGAACTCTTGAAAGAGTTGGAAGATTTAAGTGTTAAGGATTTTCATGTTATCCAACTGGCTGACAAGGAAAGTGCAGCTTTAGAGTTAAGATATAGGCATCTTGTCTTTAACAAGATGTGTTAAAGCATTGATCATTACTACTAATATTTTACTATGCTTACAGTGCTGATAAGTGTAAAGTGGTTAAATGGTTATGCTGTTAAGGAAATTTATGAATGCAGATCTGACAAGTCTGTCTTCTACACTTAATGGTTTCGGGCCCATAGTCCTTAAGAAGCTATATTCCTCCTCAACTGTAAGAGAATTACGTAAATGAAAATCTTAATTTTTATTCTCTTCAGTGAGTTTCATAGTTTTAAAAGCCTCCAACTATACAACCAACCATCTGTTGCCATTCAAGCTAGTAGGTATTTGAAGTTTGCTTTCTAATAAGAATTCAGTGCTGTCTCTTGTGAGTCTGGTTTGCACTTTTGCCTGATTGTTTGTTCACCTCTCATTTATTCTCCTGAGAAGCATAACAGAGAAAACTCCCTTCTGATAAAAAATTTTTAAAAATAGTCTCAATATAGTTATTTATTTGATTTGAACTGGTCACTTCTCTCAAATAATTCTGGTTTGAAATATTTTTCATGAATCTACTATAACGTGGTAGAGAATTCCCTCCTGCTGAGCGTGATTCCTATCCTCTTGTCACATTTTTGGTGTCTTATAGATTGGGTAGAGATAGAAAGACTTTTGGAAGATTTATCAGCTGTTCCTAGTACCAAAAATACAAGCTTTCTCTTCATATATTGGCATACAAAGTGATATGACTCCAGGGCACTACTCTGTCTTTAAAAAATACAAATTATCTAGATTTAGTGAAATCAAAACTGGAGAAAAAACATACTCTGTTTTCCTTCATTCCACCTGGCTTCGTATATCATTATGCAAAATTAATGTTTTCAGTTTCTTATGTTGACACTTTTTAAAAAACAGTAGAAGAGGGTTTAGTGGTTGAAGCTTGGTATTAATCTTTTCCCAGACTTGGCTTTCACACACACAAAAAAAAATTCCATCATTTTAACACTAAGTGGAGCAACTTATGAAAAATTTAATCATATTTCTTTCATAGAAGAAAAAGAACAAAGTCTTACTCTTTTGTGTCACACAAATATGTATTTTCTTTTTCTACATAATCAGGCATCAGAGTTGCTTTTATGAGTTGGTTCTGTGGAAGGCAGATTCTGACTAAGCCAACATTTACTAAGCAAGAATTGCATGCCAGACACTGTCACATATCTTAATGATACTGTTTAATCACATGGTATAATAACTGTAGCTACAATATATAATTGCCAAATATGTACCACATGATTGTTGCTAATTTATTGATGTTGCCCAAAGCTATGTAGCCAGTAAATGCTAGAGACAAGATTTAATCTCCACTTTGTTTAGCTCTACAGCCTATGCTCTAGTATTTCTTACCAATACTGCCTGACTAAACTGGGTATTTTGCCTTCCCTTGATCTGTACCACTCTCCTCTCACAATATTTCTCCCTGAATTTTAAACTACCAAGAATCCTACTAAAACCAGTTTTCTCATTTGGATCATTAAAACACTCAACTGTTTAGGAGACCTCTTCAGTATGCATCTACTTCTGAGACGCTAATATCTTAAGTCTTTCATGGGTAAAAGTAAAGGAGGATGAGTTTTGAGACAGTCCCTGGGACAGTGGGATGCAGGTGAAGTGATTACAGGTATGTGATTTTATGTTTGGCTCAGTGATGGAGAGAGTCATTGCCAAGAAAGCTGGAGAAATCCATGGCGAGCCCATGGTGCCTGCTAACTTATAAAAACAATTTATCTACTGCCTTATCTAACCAGTACTGTTCCACCAAGAAAGCTTACAGGTCCTTGTTACAGGTTTATTGTAATCTCTTCTTTTACTTTTCCTTTATTCTTTAAGCTTTTTCCAGTTTCTATGCCTCCTTTCATCAGTTCAGTTGCCTGAGACTAGTGTTTGAACTTGCCTTGCAGTCTTGTAGGCATTCTGCGCAATCTTTTACACATAGCAATTTTCAATAGAATAAAATTGTTTGAAGTTAAACTCTTCCAGGGAAAATATTTTCACAGTGTCTATTCAGGGTGAACATGTGTCTAATTATGCTCATTTCTATCACAGCAATTGGGGTAGATAGGAGATATAACCCCTAGGAGAAACTCACCTAGTGAAATACAGAGCCGAATGAACAAAGGTCCAAAAATACAAACTGGAATATAATTTCCAGAATTTTTTTCATTTATATAAGTTGATGTTGGCATTAATGTCAGTTCTCTTAAAATCATTACTGATAAGAGAGCAAAATAATATTTGAGATATGGTTCTGCATGGAAGATGCAGAATTATATTTAATTGTATGGAAGATGTGAAGTATGGCAAGTGAAAATGAGAACATCAGAGAAGTGAAGTCTGTTTAATTAGCAGGAATTTATTCAATGTTTACTATGTCCCTGACATTGTTCTAGGCAGTGTAGACTGAGCTAGTACATTGGGAAATTTTGTAGTAACTTTGGGTTTTCTTTAATGCCCGATTCTCTTCTCACTGGTCCCCTTTTTCCCAGATGGTTTGCTTCAAGGATTTTTATTTTGTTGTGTTCCTCCAGAATTTTATGTTATTACAGATAATAAATTATGGAGAGATACCTTTTAAGAGTATTTTCAATATTAAATGGTTCTACAAGACCAATTGGATTGATGGGAAGGACATTAGCTTTGGAATGAGACATACATGGGTTTTTATCTCTGTTTTACCACTTACTATACTTGTGGTGGGTTTGTTTTTTTTTGTTGTTTTTTGTTTTTTGGGTTTTTTTTTTTTGATGTTATTTATCTTCTTTAATCCCAAGTGTCTTCAACTATAAAATGGAGATAAATACCTCTGGGTTGGTTTGAAATGTAAAGATTAAATGAGGTAATGTATGTATCATACACAATGAACAGCACTAAGTAAGGCTCCATAAATAACTCTAGCTGCTGTGCTCTATTTAAATCACCCAGAACAGAGCTTCGAATATATTAAAATCACTATAATTCTTATTTCATTTCTCTTCCTTTACATTCAAGACATGAATCTTAGAATGGAATTTCTGTTCCTGTAACTGGGAGATTTAGATTTTTGGTTTAAAGCAAAGAGGAGGAAAAGGAAAATGAAAAGAACCAGCTATGACCTTAAATTCCATTTTGGGTTAAATGCTACTCTTCTAGAAAAATTTTAAAAAGGTGATTTTTCCTTCCTTTACTATCTTAAAATATGTCTGGGCAGAGAAGAAATAGGCAACCTCTTATTTGGTAGCCGAAACCTATATACCTGGATCTCTACATTTGACTCATACTATAGCTAAGATATTTAGAGAAAATGTAGCTTCTTTACTTTATCAATAACTAATTTGTTTTCCCTGTCAACGACCATCCATCGTTCAGTTGAAAGGCAGCAGGATAGTGTGTGTGTGTGTGTGTTGAGGGAGTGTCTTTTAGTCATTTCCTATTTCAGGTATCATCTGTTCCTACAATTTATACATACAGTCGCTACGGATTTTGCTCAGCACTCCTAGGAAAGAATGCTCAGGCTTCCAGATTTAAATTTTTCCTTACAACTGCAACTTCTCTCCAAAGTGGTAGTTAAGCTTTGCAGGTAGAAATACAACTTACATGATGTCAAGGAGGACAGAAAGACTTAAAAAACTAGGGGTTATGGTTCCTCTGTGGTCTGGTTCCTATGATTTTAGGGACAATGTCCTTTTTCCTCCTTGCTTACAGCTTGCTCACATGGTATTCATGGATGGAGAACATAGTTGATGTGATTCACAGTCCTTCCTCCTTTCCAGAGCCTAAGTAATTCGACTTCACTTGAGCTCCAGCTTGGTCTGTAGATGCGCCCCCTTTAGATCTAGCTGCAACTAACTCCCTGTCAGTCAGGTGCCAGGAGTCTGAGCTACAGTTCTCACTCGAAGCCATTTTGCCTCATTCTTGGGATTTCCTCTGTAGGTTCCCTAACTTGACTCCCAGTTGTTTCTGGGTTCTGTCTATGTGCTATGGGTTTCAGCAGGCTCATGATCATGACACCTCAACGGCTTTAGTGAATGACCATCCTGAGTCGCCATATATACTTTACAACTGTGACTGTGAGGCTTTTTCTTCTCATAATTCCAAAAGAAGAGTGGGTGTCCTTGGTATCACCACTATCTGCCCCATTAACTCTTTCTTTCTGAGCTGAAGACTAAAGAGAGGAAATTGAGAAGTGTGCTTCTATTTCTCTCTTGCTTTTCTTCCTCCTTCTTCCTCCTATATCCCCTAGGATGCAATTGTGCAGTCTTTTCCTTACACCAAACTCCAGTCTCATTACTAAACCTAAGTGACAATGAGTACTTCATCTGCTTTATGCGGAGATTTCCATAGTTTGTATCTTCCCATTTCAGGCTTTGATTTGTTAAATGATAGCTAAAGGAATGAAGCAATCCCTTGCTCCAAGAAGCTGACTTTCTTACCTATGGCTGTACTGAAGAGGTTGAGTCTGACTCCTTGCTGTTTGTGAACAAACATAATGATTCATTTAAGTAGAAGGTTGCAATGTAATCTTGATAAAAGAGGAAGTTAAAATGTGTGTGTATAATTATCTCCATTATCTATGTTGTTGTTTTGACAACCCAATGGCTCTTTAAATTTCAAAATCAATTTTGAAAAATGAACCAATCATATATTATATTGGTATGTTAACATATTTTTCACTGTTAATGCATGATCTCATGGAGACCAAGGACTGTGAAGAAAAAAATCCTCAGTATAGTGTTTGCTACGTGATAGGCCCTCATTAAGTATGTATTAAGAGAATTAATTCATGATAGCCTATGCTCGAGTCTATATTGGCCAAAGTCTGTTATGATATGCAAAGAGGAAACATGTAAAACATAGAATCTACTTTGATAGAACATTTTCAGAGGCTTTCAAACTTTATTTGATATTATTTTACTCTTGGGCATTTCCTGTGGCTTCTTTATTTTGTCTTTTTTTTTCCCCTCCGACCACTTCTATTTCATGAAAAGAAATGTGCTATTGGTAGTTGAAACCAAATCCAGTGCCTTTTAATTTCCTCCCCACTTTGGCCATTAATCTTTTCACAGTTTCTGAGACTTGTCATGGGAGTCTTTTGTTTCTACAGTCTATTTCAAGTCTGGCTAACATTCGTGCAACTCTACTATATAGCAGCTAATAGGTATCTGCCTAACATGAGCAAAGACTTGCCCACTAATAACTGAGGCTGTAGAGAAAGCATCTGTTCATTACAATATTCTACAGCTTCAAAATATCCCAAAGGAAAAGCAAAGCAAGTTTGTAACAGCAAAGTTATAAAAACAAAAGGAAAAACACTACCACTTGTAAACCTGAAGATTTCCTGCTAACACTTTTAGCAGTTCAACTTTCTCTCCAAATATCACTACTCATCTTATACTGAGTCCATATGTATCAAATATTCTAGATAACAAAAATCTTAAAAATATAATTTTTCCTGAATCATCAGAATAATGATGCCAGTGCATGGTTAACTTGGCTGTTTAAATATTATTTTCTTTTAATAAAACTAATCTAAATGAAGATAAATTAAAGCATTATTCAATAAATATTTATTGATGCCTAGTATGTGACAAATGTCTCTCTAGGAAAAGGATACAAAAGTGAACAAAAGACATAACAATCTCTGCCCTTATGAAACTTAGAATGGAGGTAGAAACACAATAACAAAACAAATATGTTCTATAAAGTCAAATTATTAAATTGTTCCTGAATATTTACTACATCCCCATATTTGAAAAGTACTATGTTACTTAAAAGTTGGCATATTTATGGTCATTTCCCTTAACTTGAGATCTCCCTTAACTCAAAAGAGCTAAGTATAAAACAATTAGAAACCAATACAATTTGAAACATAATAAATATAAAAGGAACAAAGAGAACAACATCATAAGAATCTTTAATAATAATAGTAATAATAATAGTTCCACTTTAATTTATTACAACTATTCATATCAATAGGCCATTTGCATTAATGAAAACTCTAAGATTGGTGGAAAACATATGAGTTTCCTCAATTCTAGAAATTATATGAGACTCCGGTATAAAGCAACTTGCCTGTGTTTCATAGCTGATAATTAGTTCCAGAGTTAGAACCAAGGTGTTGGACCCAACATCAGTATTTAGACAAGGTGACAGGAGAGAAGTGTGTGCCAAGAGGGCCGGCAGTGACAAAGGCACAGAATTGGAAAGATAACAAGGTATAAAAGATGTCTCAAGATCTCAGGTTTTTCATGTTTCAGATTTGAGGCAGATAAAACCAAGATTGTTCTTAAAGATTCTTCTAACATCAAAATATATTATTCCTTTTTAAAGAAATATCATTCCCATTATATACTCTTCAAGTTGGATGGAGCAGATTTTCCCACTCAATCAAAACCTAACTATTTTTGGAGGGCAGTTTTCTATTTCTGCAGCTGTGAACTCTTTGAAACTTACATTCTTACAAACTTACTTTTTGGAGAACAATTTCACCTAAAGTTTTTATTTTACCTTCGATGTATCATGTCTGAAACAAATTCATTATTTTTTTTTCCTAAATAAGTATCCTTTTAGAGTGTATTTATAGACATCATTATTCTACCGAATACTAAGGCTGAACACTTAGAAGCCACCCTTGCTGCCTTCCTCTTTATTCTCCCTTTTCTAAGAGCAGCATGGTATCTTATGTATTTGCTAATTCCTTTCTATTCCACTGTTCTCAGGCTAAAATAGAATCTCATTACTTTGTGTTTAGATGACTTCAATGATCTTGTTGTTCATTTTCCCCATCCCTTTTAGTTTATCATACAAACACAGATTGCAGAGTTCCTATGTATATATTATTATCAACCAAAAGTGATACAGGATAAGGAAAGTCTATCAATGCATCAATCACATTTTTGTTGTATATATGCCATAAGAACAGGGACCTTGTCTGTCTTATTCAATACTCTGCAGAACCTGGAGCAATGCTCTTATGGACAGACTCTGAGATGGCTATCCTGCCTCATGGTATTTTGATCCATTCTCCTTGATTGTGCTCAGGACCTATGACCTGCTTCTAACCAATGGAATATGGTAAAGGTGACGAGATATCATGTCCATGATAAAAGGTTGTAACTTCCATCTTGCTAGCGGACTCTAACTATCAACTCTTTCCCTAGCTGGCTTTAATAAAGCATGCTGCCACATAGATAGATCCACGTGGTAAGGAAATAAGGGTGGTCTCTGTTCAACAGCCAACAAGTTGCTAAGGCCATCATCTGACAGCTTATAAGTATCTGAATCTGTTGATAACCATATGAGTTTGGAAGCAACTCCTTTCCCAATCAAGCCTCAGATGAGACCCCAGCACTGGTCAATGCCTTGATTGTGTGTAGCCTGTGAGAAACACTGAAGCAGAGAACCCAGCGAAACCATTCTGGGATTCTTGATCTAAAGAAGTTGTGAGATAATATATGTCTATGGTTTAAGGCTGCTGAGTTTATAGTAATTTGTTTTACAGCAATAAATTATGCAAATGCCTCGCATCCATTCTGTAGTTAAGAAATATTTGTCAATGGAATAAATGAGTGAAATAACTTTTTTGTATCCTTGTAAATTAACATTTTATATATACATTCAATAAATATTCCCTGAAAAAGAAAAAACAGTTCTTAACAGTTAAGAAAACTAAATTAATTTTAAAATTGGGACCTTCAGTCTCAGAGCGTTTTCTCCAGTTTAGGTAATTATCATGAGGTAAATAAGGTAGATTCAGTTACTGCTTTTGAGTTTCGTTTGTTGTTTGATAGCTAAAGTCTCTGCTGTCATTGAACAGGTTTAATTAAAAGTGCGATCTATACTTTCACACACTAATTAATTAAACCTATGTCTGTAGACATAGGTGAACTCTCCTTTTATTTTCTCACAGACTTCAAAGTTTCAAAGTCATTTTTGCTGTAATCCTTGAGGAGGATGTTTAATAAGATTTGTATTGTTTTCAGATATTCTCATCACCAACAGTACATTGCATGGTAGTGCTGGACATGCAGAAAGAAAATCAAATTATAAATTGAAATGTTGCAAATACACATTAAAAATTAAATTCTATAAAAGTTACTTCACTTGGCAAAGATTAATGTCACAAGACATGCAAAAAGATTTCATATCTTCTATAATATATTTAAAAATCACAGTTCTCTTCTCGTAGATATGAAGAGTACATATTTTGTGTTGTAAGTATTAAAGGAGAATATCAGGAGGCAACATCAGATCGGAAATTGTGTTTGCATCAGCTATTGCTGGAAATTTTGAAATGGCTTTAAATTCTTGTTCTGGTGGCATACAGGCAAGTTTTTATTTGTCTCTTTCCTAATCCAACTCATTTTCACTCATGCCACCAGAACCCTCATCTTTCCATTCTACCATTATTGTGATTGTGCTTGGAACTGATCACTTCAAACAAACAAACAAACAAACAAAAATCTTAAATCAATTAAATATACCTTGAAAAAATTTTTTTCGATAAAACATAGAATGAGAGTATATTTAGTAACAGTCCTTGCTAAAAAGAAATTCTTAGTGGAAAAACTAATTTCAAAATATAATCTGGAAAGAAATAGTAATATTGGACAATATGTTATATTTAACTGAAAATGCAAATGGACTGTTAAGGATTTGTGGGGGTAACCACTGTTAAAGCAAAGCATATAAAACAAATACAAATTGCTAATTCAAATTTGAATTCTAATATTCATATGGAACCAAAAAAGATAGAATAGCCAAAGTGATCTTGAGAAAGGAAATCAATTCTGGAGATATCACACATCCTGATGTCAAAATATATTACAAAGTTACAGTAATTAAAACAGTATGATACTAGCATAAAGACAGACATATAACCAGTGAAACAAAATAGCCCAGAAACAAACCCACACATATACAGTCAATTGATTTTTGTCAAGGTTGCCAAGAACACACAATGGGAAAATTGAACAAATGGTGTGAGGAACACTGCATATTACATGTAATAACAACAAAAGAGCAGGGAAGAGAGGGAGAAAGGAAGGGAGGGAGGGAGGAGGGAAGGAAGGAAGAAAAGGAAGGAAGGAAGGAAGGAAGGAAGGAAGAAAGGAAGGAAAGAAAAGGAAAGAAAAGGAAAGAAAGGAAAAGAAAAAACTTTGGAGCCATACACAAAAATTAACTCTAAATGTATTAAAGATAAACATAAGACCTGAAACTATAAAACTCCTAGAAAATAACAGAGGGGGGAAATTTCTTCACATTGGCTTTGGCAATCATTTCCTTGGGTATAACACCATAAGCAGTCAACAACAGCAAATATAAGTGAGACTACAACTTAGAAGGTTCTGCACAACAAAGGAAACTACAGAATTAAAAAGCAGCCTATGGGATGGGACATTATTTGCAATCCATATATCTGATAGGAGTTGATTTGCCGAATATATAAAGAACTAAAACTCAATAGCAAAAAAAAAAACAAAACAAAGAAACAAAAAAACCTGCTTAAAAAATGGGCAATGGACATTTCTCCAAAGAAGATATACAAACAGCCAATAGATATATGAAGATGCTTAGTATCATTAATTATCAGGGAAATATAAGTAAAAACTACAACTATTAGGATAGCTATTAAAAAAAAAAAAGATGGCAAGTGTTGGTGAAGATTGTAACCTTTGTACACTGCTGGTGCAAATGTCATTGTCTCTGATATTTTTAATATGTTAATTTTGTTCCTGTGTCAGTCTTTCTGTGTAAAGTATCATTTAAAATCACTATTTTAATATTTAGAAATACATTTCAAAAGATTTAGAAGTTTAAAGTTTCTAACTATCAAACAAATGTTTGTCCTGTTTGCACCCAATTCTGAGATCTGTCCTGGAAATATAAGAATTTTAGTTTGCAGTTTAAATTAACAGACAGGGTAAGCCCTCATGAAAATCTTTGAGAAGACAAGACTGGAGAGTATATCAATACCCTAGTAGAATCACAATATCTATAGAAATGCTTCTTAAATATAATTTCTTTGTACAATGATGAAAAAGTTTCCAAATGCTAAAGGCCACACAGGCCACACAAGACCAAATTTATTAAAGGACTGAACTTTATTCTGCAATTATATCTATTTTAAATATCGTAAATATGCGTAATGATCTATTCCATATGAGATGATGATGAAGGTAAATAGAAAAGCTTTTTAAAATGTTTTTACACAGCAAAAAAAAAAAAAAGTTGGAAATTCTAGGTCTGTATAAAACAAAAATCTAAGAATCTTAGGACTTTTGGTCCATTTGTTCACTGGGTAGATCCTAAGAATTTCTGCCTCGGGCTATAGTTTTAGGATCTCTGTGGTTATTGGGCGTGGCCCTTGGCAAGACTAGGGCATAGGAGAGTAACCATTTTATTAATGCGATAAGTCTTAGATTAGAGTGCTTCTGTGGTCCACATTGTCCAGGCCAATCATCATAAAATTTCTAGTCTTTCTGTTCCCTAAACTGGTTCTACTGGGGACATCTCAATTCTTAACAGATTTGGTGACTTAGTTTCTGTCCAGGATAAAATTTAGGTTTTTTTTTTTATTATTTTATTTTTTACAATAGTGTAACAATAATAAAATAAACAAATGGCATTTGTTTACTTTTATTCATTCTCAGCTGCTCTACATTTCAGGGTATAATTTCAGATAAAACCTAACACTTCTTTAGAAAACATATCCATCCAAACCCAGTAAAAATTTTTTTTCATGGGATTTATGTTACTACTATCTTTTTACAAAAAGATAAGAACATATACAATATTACTTTTGAGTTACTTTTGTAGTAGTGGGAATGAGTTGAAATAAGCTGAAAGTCGAAGTGGAATTTTAGAACCAGAAAGGGGCTTAGAATTTACTCAATTAAATCTCTTTGTTTCTTTAGATAGGAAGCTTTTAGTGTTCTAAATTCATTTAGTAAAAGAATCAGAATAATATGCACACCTGCATTAGAGCCCAAATCTCCTGTACCCTCTTTTTCTGTATTCTGATATGTTGGGACCATCCTTGCCTGTTATTTTCATTGTCTCACTTTTTTAAATTACACATTGAAGTATGATGTTACGTTGTTAGGCACCCGTGGCTACAAAGTTATATAAATAATGGTTACTGCCCTCAAACAATAATATTCTTAGATCTTTAGATCTCTACGCTGGGCCCTACACTCTAGAGCAGGGGTCCCCAACCTCCAAGCCACAGACTGGTACCAGTCTATGGCTTGTTTAAAACCGGGCCTTACAGCAGGAGGTGAGCAGCGGGCAAGAATGTGAAACTTCGTCTGTATTTGCAGCCACTCCCCAGTACCAGCATCACCACCTTAGCTCTGCCTCAGATCATCAGGCATTAGATTCTTATTTATAGGATCACAGGTCCCTGGTACCGAAAAGGTTAGGGACAGCTGCTCTAAAGGTTACTGTTCTGGACTTCTTATGTCCCTGCTCCTCTCCCCAGAGGCTTATACTTTCCTTTCTTGGCCATTCTCTTGTTAACTAGAACCCAGGAATTTCCTTCCTCAATTCAGGGCCTGGATGGGTCTCTACATTGAGTATGTCCTCCTTAAGGTAGATGCTATGAACAACTCAAAGAGTGCAAGTGGGCCATGTAAGACACCTTCTAAGTACCACTTAAACTGATTCTGACCTCATATGCCCCTGGACCATGACCCCTTATTTTACCCCGCATTTGTGGTAACTTCACCCGACAGCACCTTGTCTCATGCCTATACTCTGTATCTCTGCCTTTCTGGTTTCTAATGAAGTGTGAAATGTCATAGTATACACTTGGCACCTACGCATGTGCAACTCTAAAATTGAACTTTTGACTGATGGGAAATGGGAGATGGCGAATATATTCTTAATCCTTCTCCTCCCGGACAGACTCTCTTAAAATGCAGTAGTAAATATTTCCTCTCAGAAGACAGACCTAATAGATCAAGCAAAATCAGTCATGCTGGATTTCAAGCAGTGACTAGCTCTGTAATACTTTCTATCTTATTTATTCTCCTTCCTTCAATACCTTACTCTCCATTTACTTCCTCCTTACTTCCTTGGGATTTCTCTCACCAATAAAGGACTGACATATAAATTTTTGCCTTAAGCTGTGATTCTAGAAAAACACAGCTAACACCACATGCCTCAAATATATATATATGTATATATATATATAGTTTCTTATACCTGCCCTAGTTTTTTTTCTGTATCTTAGTGGGGAATTCCTGATTATTCTTCAAGTCTTAGTTCAATGTGTTCTGTGAAGCTTTATCCAATGAAGTAGAATTAATCATTTCTGCATTGTGTAACTATTAATTTCCTAGCACATACATCTATCATTGTATTTACCATAATGATCTACAATGATATGTGTTACTAACTAAAAAATGAACTCCTTGAGAGCCATGTCTTATACTTCTTTGGATTCCCTACACCATGATTGGTCTCTGGAACATAGTATGTAGTCAGCATTTTTTATAGAATAAATTAATGAGTTGATTAAAATTTATTATTAAGACCATATTCTAGTTTAATGGTTTGTGTGAATGCAGAAAAATGTCCAGAGCTGAAGATGAAGATTTATACTACATAAACAAATATTATGTAATTATATGTACCTATTGGGTATTTATATACATATATTGAATATCCTAAAAAAGATTTTATTTGCCAATACATTTTATCTAACTGTCTCCTACCTTCCTATCTTTCTGTTGTCAGTATATAATACCCCTTTGAGGATGAGAAAGAGAACCGACAAGGGCCATTGATAAAACAGTAGAACATGAGGTTGCTTGTTCAAAGTCAAAACACTGTATTCTTTGGAGAGATGATTTTTATTGCCTTTGTTAGGAATTGAGCCTGCATTGCTTTTTTTTGTTTGGGTCCAGTGTGTTTTGATTCTGACAGATTTTATTATAATGGTCTCACTGCAATACTTAAACCAGAAATAGCAAGTCTGAGAAATGACATCATTTTCCCTAGTAACTGAAATGACAATAAAGAAATTTTATTTGCATATGAAATACTCAGAGATTCAAGTCAATACTGATTCCTGATCACATATTAGTTTATTCAGAGGTCCCTCTCTAACATACCTCTCTGTTCCAAACTACATAACCACTTCATATAATTGTTTTTGTTCTGATTTGTAGGGGTCACCTCTCATTTCTATTTTATGGAATACTTGCTAGTCCAAAGCCAGTCAGCGCATAACTCCCATAGAGTGAAAGAAATATCCACCCATATGCAGAGCTTCATGAGTTATTAGTATATTATGCTTCTCATCATTCAGCTTTCTTCCAAATTTAGCCCTCAGGCTTTTGCCTCCAAAATTATATTTTAAAAAAAGGCATCAATTCCTGGGTACTTCAAAAGTACAAGAACTTTGGTTTCTGTGTTCTAAAAAACAGTTACCATTTATTATATTATTATAAATGTTCAGAAAGTGTTCAATGATCATTTTGTATCCACTTGAAAATACACTATTAACATGTAATTATTCTCTATTGAATTTATTTCTGACCTGAATGTATTATTTATGGGTGAGAATAAAAAGGGGAAATCATTTCTTGTTTGTTCAATTTACCTCTTTATGATTTATCCAAACTATCTAATTTAGTACTTTTTTTTTCAGGACTGTACTTTGAGACAGTGCATCCTGGAAAATATCTGTACTCTATTTGTCCAAAACATTTATTTGAAATGAATTAAAACTCTTGAAGGCTCTATTATATTTGTCCTTTATCATGCCTTAAAAAAATTTCTCAGTTCCTGTCAAGGTGCCTAATGTTTCTTGTTCTGAGTTTGATGTAAAATGCCACAAAACAATTCTAGGAAAGTGTGGGCAGTCTCCATCCTGTCAAAGAGAAGTGATCCTCATTTATGATGAAATTATAGCTGTTTATTTTAAGCTTGTAAGCCCACTTGTCATTCAATTTTCTATTCAATCATGACAATTTAAGCAAAGGAAATATAAATAGATGGAGACAGAAAATGAATGAATATGATCTCTTTATTAATTAAAACCATTTTAAAAAGGGCCATGTAATTTTAGGAAACAAACCTTAAAGTTGCATAGGAAGTCTTTGCAGTTTTTTGTCTGCATTTCCCATATACTCAAATGCTAAAACAATAATACATTCGATGGCAGTGAACAAGACCTGTTTGCTAAAGTAATCTACTTACCAAACATGACCTAACCTTTTCTATTTTTAACACGGTTCTTGTATCTGTGAAGATACAAGGCTTCTGTGGGCTTCTTGGACAGAATAGGCCCCAGAAAGGAAGTGCATGAGCAAGCCATAAAAAAAGCTTTGAAATTGGCTGACTTGCTTGTGAGTGGCCCATTCTGACCATGCCTGCTCTTAGGCTCAAATCTGATACTTGTAGTCTAATTAGATGATGAGGACATTGGATTGAGTTGATAAAATTCAGTGGCAAAAAAAGGAAAAGGAGCACAGTTGATTAAGAGCATGTTACTTCTGATCTTAAGTTTAGTATTGAACATCCTCCTCCATTTCACAGATAAGATAAAACTAATTCAAAAACGTCAAGATTTAATGTGCTCATTTATGGACATTTACTTTATCCTTCTACACTTATTATTCTGTTATTCCTTTATACTAAAATAGAGCTTCTCAAAAGTGGCACTGTTGACATTTGAGTTGGTTAATTCTTTTCTGGGAAGTGGAGGCTGAGAGGTCTTCTACATCATAAGCTATTGAGACGTATCCCTGATTTTTGCTTATTAGATTCCAGTAGCGCAACTCTCCCCCACTCCAGTTATGACAACCAAAAATATCTCTAGTCATTACCAAATATCCCTTGTGGGACAAAAGTGCTCATTGATGAGAATCACTGTTCTAAAAGAAGAATTTTAGAAACTACATTACATGTGGTGATGCTAGCTGTTCTCCTCAAGCCTCAGTTGCTCTATACAATAAAAATTTATTTTTTGCTCACTTTGCAGTCAAGTTCAGGTATTCCTGGGCAGACAGCCTTTCATTAGGTAATTAAGGAATGTAAGCCCCTTATATTTCACAAGTTAACCTTCCTCAGGGGCCCTTGATACCTCTCCATTTAGTGAATGGAAAAAGAGACCAGAGGAAAACCTGCCCCAATTCTTAACTACTTTGGATAGGAATTAATATGCACATTGTATCTTCTTACATTCCATTGAGAAAAGTAGTCATTGGCATCACCTAGATGAACATAAACTGAGAAATCTAGTCCCTAGTTAGGTGGTCATTTCTAAGCAATGATTCCATCAAAAAATAAAAATAAAAAAGGAACAAAACATAAATATTGGGGGACAGAAGTGTAGTGTTGCTTGCCCTTCTTTGTTGCATAAACTTGTAATAGTTTTTTCTTCTCCATGTACCCCAAGTTTGGACTTCTGATAGAGGTTTGGGAGAGGAACTAAACCAGGGGCCAATGGACAGATATTTTAAGGTATAAACCTTGAAGAAAAGGTTAAAAAAATCTCAGAAACCTACAGACATTATAGTTTCATAATTAGATTAATGATAAACATATTCCTGAGACATTTAAACATCAATGTTGCATATTCATTAAAACTGAATTTATACAATATAGTAGATTTCGAAGAACAAACATTGGATTTTTTTCTTTTGACTGTCCTCACTGGCTTGTGCTTTGGGGCAAATCACTGAACTTCCCAGCATGCTTGTTCTGCATGTGTACAATAGACATGAAACCACTTCTCTTAATTTCCTTACAGGGATTGAAATGAGACTTATGTTTATAATTTTATTTGAAGTTTTTATTCTATCAAACTTCAAATTCTTATATCTCATTATTTATTATGGATCAATGCATGGGGCCAGTGACTGAGTCAGATATTGGTCCACTGTCAAGTAGATACAGGGATTCTGAATTACCAGAAGACAGGAAGACTGAGAGGATGAATGGTAATCTTGTGAGTCCAGTGAACACATTTGGACATATCTGTGGAGACCTCAATCAGGTTATATAAAAAGAAATATCCTCTCTGATGTAGGCTCTATAATGACCCTTATGACAGTAGTTGAACTACAAGGAAGATGAAACTTTGTAAGCCAGAACATTCTCAGTAACCAATAGTTAGGATTTGATTTTTAATGTTGGGTGCCTCAGTAAGGTCTTTGTTAAAAGGCTCTCTGGGGAGCTACTCATGGTTCTGATTCTCTATTCCTGACCTTTCTACATCAAAGGGCCATTATCCCTATTCTTGACCCAATATTTGACTTGAACATTGTTTTCCTGATTGTAACTACCTTTAACATTACTGTCTTCTAGACCAAAATTAGTCTGTAAAATTATTCTTATACCTTGAACAATTTTGAACCTAATTTCTATTAAGCTTTGTTAGTTAATGCATTAACCTCTTGCCTAAGTTAATCAATACATAGCCTGATCTTCACATTTTCCAGATATGCCCCAGACCTATATTCTGGCTTCAAGCTAAATTAATCACACAATGAAAAAATATGTATAGCCAATGGCTGGAGATGTAGCTTTATCAGGAATCAGTAACTATAGTGCAGGTCAAACTGATTTTTATGGTTTGTGACATTTTAAAGTATTGGAGGAGGACCTAAATTTGAAGCACGGATAAATTTTAGTAATATTCTGACATTATGAGAACAACGATTTAGTTGTAAATTAGTTCTGCTGCTGATTGTTCAAGTTTCTTAGCCAAGAATCCCAGCAGACATATATATTTATAGGAGACAAATCATATGAGCTACTTTGATATTTATTATATTATCTCACATGGTTTTATTGTCATGTAAATACCCTACTTTGGTAATAAAGAAAGAAAATATAAGAGGTCTGTTTTTAGCATTGTGACTTGATCATTTTTTTCAATGACCTTTAAAAACATGAATATATTATTTATGCCTAACACACAAAACATATCACCTGAACTCAGCAGAACTGTATTTTACAGGGTTGATTCCTATGAAAGAGTGAATTTTAACAGCTGAGGGCACAAATAAACCAGCTTGAGGCATATTGATTGGGGAGAATTGTAGCATTGGAGATGACTGGAAAGTGCATTTTTGCTATGCAATTTGAATCAAATACAGAAGCAAGAAAACTGGGATGATTCTAAAAATATGAAACATGTCTAGTATAAAAATTAATTTAGATTAAACCAGGTACTTTCAAGGGAAGGAAAAATGGATGAACTTGCAGGAGAATGATTTACCTCAGACACTTTATTTCATTGTATCTGTTGACCTCTTTCCAGACAATGATATAAAAAGTACTTAGTTTCTAGATGATTTTATGAATATAAAATAAATGTGGATATTCTAATCTGTTTCATTAGACTAATATTAAAGTACTAAACAGTGTAACATTTAGAAATGTGTATAGTTTCCCACATTATATTCCATGGAAAATCCCAGATTTTCCATGGAATATAAAAAAGAAACTGATAAATATAGCAGACTTTCTATACTTAAAGACACATTTTTTAGGTAGCTAGGATCCATAATATTTAAATATGGGACAGGAAGAATACTACCTAAGTGGTACAATAAAAACATATTCATTGACAATTATTGCTTTTAATTTTACCTTTTCTATACTAAATACTATATAAATAATAGAAAGACATTTATAAAAATGTTGGTTCAATTTTCAGTGATTTTGATAGCAGATACAGGTTAAAGGCAAAAATAATTCCCAGGCACTAGGATGGTTAGTCTAGTTTGACAGTAGCCTTATATTGTTGACACTACGCTTTTGAGTTTTACACATTGCTTTCATTTTATTTGCACACACATTTAGCAATTTTATTGTTTACCCAGTATACTATTAGGTTGAGACCTAGAGGAAAACGATATTTTTAAAGAATGACATTGTTCACTTCTTAAAATCAAGTCATATGTGGCCATTCTCTTCCCTGCATGCCTATGTTCTTTTTTCAGTGTTGTTTAGGACATCAGTTCCCAAACTTTAATGTGCATGTGAATCATAAATGCATCTGCATTTCTAACAGACACCCAGATAACATTGACGCTGCTGGTCTGCAGACCATTCTTTCAGGAGTGAGGCATTAGTCCATTACGTAGATAGATGTTATAGTAAGCTCTTTGACCTTCTATTTCAGAACTCCCATCTCTGCAATAAGAATGATGAAGTGTAATGATTAAGAGATCATGGACTCCTTATTTTTGTAGATGCATTAATTAAGAAATAAATCTATCACTTAATAGATTTTTATATTTTATGAACACATTTCTATTTTTTTAAACATCATTTTATTTGTGATATTTCAAACAATTTATAATACAGCTCATACAATTTTTAGAGCCATTTTAGCAGAAAAAAATCTTGAAGTATATATAGAAATTTATGACTTAAGTTTTCATTGGCAGATATCATCAAATTCTTTTATATTTATAAATATCTTGTTTATCTTGAATTAGATGTCTGTCACTGTCTGGCTCTTAGAATCAAGAGACATGCATTTTAATTCAATTTCTGTTACTCACTGATTGTGGGTTCTTGGGTAAGTCCATTTATTTCTGGCTCAGCTTCATCAACTGTAATATATTTTTTTCCTCCAAGCATCAAATACAAGTGATGATCAAAAATGTGTTGTTGGATTATCGTCAATATGAGTTCATTATTACACTAACACACCTTCAGAAAGTGGCTAGGCTATCAATGACATAAGCACTTTCGTTTAGGGAATTCTGTGTCAATGAATTCCACAGTGATAGAAAGTGAGGATACATTTCTTTAAGTGTTAAAAACACTGAGAAATTGGGTGGTATCTGTCAACATTGCATAAGCTAAAGTATTAACCATGTATGTGGAGACCAAGGCAATTTCTTTAGTACCGTACATCATTGTAAAATATGATGGCTTTTACTGTAACTCCAGCTAAATTTTTAAAAATAAACTTCAATATTATTATAATGCAGACACAAATTATCTATGAGGCTTTCCAATAGATTTTCTTACTGAGTTCTGATTATCTTTTTTTTTTATGCTTTTATGTTCTCTTTTTCTGTCTCACAAAAGGACATCCAAATGCTAACATATGTGAACAGAAAAGATCGTCTTAATAAAGTGAATCTTCAACATTTTATTACAGATGGATTAATATTGATTGACTTATCTCTCAGATATATCTCTATAGGAAATGTGTTCTAAAATTCTGGATTGTCTGTGAGGTTTCTATTATGTTCCTGAGGATGTTCTTTCTGATTAAAATCAAGATTTATCTAAGAAAATTTTGCTGTATTTGAAATTGGAAAAGCATAGGAAAGTGTGATTTCTTTCAGTTCCCTCAAATAGAGGTTGCCAAAACTAAGCAGCTTCTACTTGTTTTCTCCTGGAGCTTCTGCATATAAACTCCATTTATCTATTGAAGATGCCATCATTTCTGCATTCCCCATGTGCCTGATGCTGTTAATTCTTGAAGCCATCTCTTTCACTGTCATGTGTTCCTCTGTGGATCACTCAGGAATATGAGATACAGCTTTGCTTTTATTTATAACTTTATCCCAAGATAATAATTTGTGGATGTGTAAGGAATATCTTGAGAGACAAGATTGGCACTTGGAGTAAAAAGTACAATATCTTTCTTGGTCTGTTCCTAAAAGAATGCTGTCATTCGAATTAATACTTTCATTCAAAGCAAAGAACTGAAAGATGCATTGACCTCCTTGATTAAGCTCTTTTCTAAAGTTAGATGGTTTTGATTTTTAAATACTCTATTTAAAATATGCCAAGTAGATCGTATACAATGGCTTTCTGAGTCCATTTACAAATCTACCAGAAAGGACATATAGGAGTCTTCCTTATTTACAGATATTTCTCTGAGCACATCAGCAGTCCGCCTGGACAGCATTTTGAAAGATGCCTTAACCAAGCCTCAAACCACATAGTCAATTAGGGAAATAGATTTTTTTACAAGTAAAAATATGCTTTGCTTATTAATCAAAATGTGGACTTGTCTGAGAAATATTCAGCAAAGGCACAAAGTAAATAAAGCCCTTTTTAGAAAGTATTAATTAAAATGAGTTTTGCAATAATCACGAAATCCACTTTTTTGCTTGATATAGATATAGACCTTTTGATTTGAGTCATAGGGACAATGTGGGATTTTGTGAGTACATTGATCAATCTCTCAGAGTATGTGCCTGAAATTTAATAAACTTAGAAATAAAGGATCTCTACCAACAAATCACTTTTATTTGACACCTCAGAGGTGAACATTGAGCTCTGACAGATTTGAAGTTAGCATGTGAATGTGAAAAGTATCATCTTTGTAAGTGCATAGGGAAACATTGTTTCGTGACACTATGATGATCTATTAAAGAAAGTTACTATTGTACTGGAAAGAGTTACTTTCTTTGATGTATATGCTGAGGGCAGAGCTTGACAGCTGTTTCATTTAGGAAAAACACCATTACTACTGAAGTTCTTAAACTTCAGCTGTAACTGGCTTGTAGAGTCAAGCGTGGGCCCAATTTAAGGTTATATTAGTACAAAGACCATACAGCTCTCATTGCCAGACTGCTTTACATAATCCATAGGAGCAGCTGTATAATTTGACTTTATTCTGGGAGCTGGCTTTGATCAGAAATAATTTATGTCACATAAAAAAATGACTTGATAAGCTTCCTATGTTCTGTGTTTGTACATCTGTGATAGCTCATCACCTTGGAATTATCAGTGGAATGACTGGGTCTTCAAGACCTGCTCAATTATTGTTTTCTTTTACAAGGCATTCAGTCTCCTGGGAAGCAGGCACGTTTACTACTCAAAGCAGATCTTGAGACAAAGCATTAAAAAATCATGACTCATAATAACAAATGCTAATATTAAGATATCACTATTCATTCTTGAGGGGGCTATATTTCAAAGATTCTTTTTTTCCCACAGGCTTTGGTTCTCCCCTTAGCAAAGTGATGGTCTCTTCTCTGTCTGGGCTCTCACATCCTCCTGGCTGATGAATTGATATGAAGAGATGGGAAGAAAAGGTCATGTTTCTATCCCTGACCAAGGGGTTGTGGGCTGTGTTGACTTTACATTCTCTTGTCTTTTAGCTGTTAAAAGTAAGGCCAGGGTTTCTGCTGTTCTTTCCACAGTTGGACTCCAATTCGAAATTCACAGAACAAATTACAAAAGGCAACAGCAATTGGGTCTTGCACTCCAATTGGGTGTAGCCTTTGTCTGAGGCACCCATTTTTGTCAACATCTACCCTTTACCTCTTCTGAATACATAGGAAGGAAAAACTACAGTTGATCCTAAATGAGTTTATCAAAATTCAGAGGTAGCTGTCAGGAAAGGCTGTCTGTCCAAAAAAATGAAGGCTAAGGTAATAGTTTATTTGCAAAATAATAATAATAAAAAAATACCCTGGTGTTCACTTTCCAGGAAAATTTGTAAAGTGTTGTTTTCTTTGACTGGTATACCATACTTTAAGTAAAAGTAGGGAATTTAAACAATTGTCTGAATATTATAGGCAGTGATATCAATTGGAGTTTTATGTCACAAACTTTTAATTGTATAGATGTCTGTATATGTATATGTATATGTAATATACATATATGATATGTATGTAACCATAATAAGTTTTCTATTTCCCCTCCATGTCCACTTAGGTCAATAATTTAATTTTGGCCATTTGAATAACTAAAGTGAAAGCTGCTATTTTAACCCACTTCTGGTTTTGGTTTGCTTCTGTTACAGTTTTTGCAAGTGCTTTTTTACTAATTGCAAAGTGGATCTTTTTCATTCCTTTGTTGTACTCTCTTTATAAATCTGGCTCAAAAGAATATATTCTTTAACCAGCAACCAGAGCCACTCTGATTACAGATAAAATGAATTCCTGCTAAAAAATGACAGAAAATAGGAGTGCTGTTCTGTGAACCTGCAGCTGTTGGGTAGATGGAGATACTGGCTTCTCCATTCTTCCCTCCAAACCTGCAAGTCCCCTGTCTGCCATGTCTAAGCAAGAGCAAAATGAACAAGGGGCAGATGTTACAGAAACACATCGGAAGGTAAAGGAAGCATTCAAAACCATAATAGGATAGATAAGCAGAGGAATCCTGAGTCCACTAGTCCAGTGTTTCTCAGTGTTATTTGAGGCCTACCTCACAGAATCACATTTCTTCCCTACTGAGTCCTCCTCCATAGGGTTGTGGACCCAGGGTGCAAGCACACCAAGTGATTTTTAAATACACGCTAAGGTTTGCAAATTATACTAATCCACTATTCCTTCTAGTAATATTGATTTAACCTGGTTACATCATCATCACTACCATCAGTATCACAATAGCTAGGATTTATTGAGAATGAACTCAACAAGACACTGTCTTATAGACTTTATTTTCTTTAATCTTTACAACAATCCTATAAATTAGGATATTATAAACTATTATAAGTAAATGGAAAGAGACCTAGAGAACAGAAGAACTTTCTCAAGTTCACAGTAGGTGATAGAGTCTAAATCCAATTCCTCTTCTAATATAGAGACTTCACTCTTGATTGAATACTTTGTAGATAAGAACTTTTAAAAAAAAGAATATTGCTTTCTGTAGAGACTCTAAAATACTGTCAATGAATAGGAAATGTTTTAGGGAAAAATACAATAAACTCAAATACTTGACAGTCTAAACAGCCTAATATCATCTCGTCTGTTATATTAACAGAAATATTGGAGTCAGGCACAAGTTAGAAGAAAGGAACATGGGGATTTGGAACATGAAATAAGAACAGTATATAATCTCTAGAAATTTCCTAGGAAGCTTGAAATCTGAATAGGCAAATGTCAAGTGAAGAATAGTAAGGGTCTCATGAATGATTAAGTAAAATAGCTTTACTTTTAAATTTAAAATGCTTCTCATTTCCTAAAGATTCTTTTCATTCACTTTCTTCCTAGAAACCACTCCTTTTGCTGAAAGTATGTGGTATTTTACTACATCATGGAGTTAGTATTTTAAAAATCTTTATATTAGACTAAAGTAATTCTACTGCCCTGAGACATTAGTGTATAGGAGACGTAGCACAATTTGGTTCAAAGGAGTCACAGGTTAATATAAATATAGTTTGATTTAGTTCTCTCTCTAGATCTGCTCTCTGTTTCAGGACCTTATAATATATGTGACATCACCATACATGTTCATTATAGAAGTTTATTATAAGTCCTTTGGGTTGTTACAGGGCCTTAGTAGCCAATGCCCTAAGTCCTATTGAGTGCCAGGGACAGTGGCTGCAAAACTTAGTTGACAGTTGTTGATACTACTATTCTTTGAAAAAACACGCATTTTGTTGGCTTGGGTCATACAGGATACTCCTTGGAAAAAAAAAAAAAGATTTCATTTTCACAAACATTTGGGAAACACTACATCAAATACTCTGCCCCTTGCAGGTTTACAGCTCATACTTTGGCATATTAAAAGTTTGGAGAACTCCTTTGCTAAATTAACTTTAGCTTTGCCAAATCCAAGATTTCAAAAACTTATTTGATATAGAACTCCTTTTGAACATATTTCTTACTACCACTTGGCATTAATATTCAAGAAATACCTGATGGAACAACGTTGATATTTTGATATAATAGTGAAATTTTTTGTTGGGACTACAGTACTACCTCTTCCTTCTCTCTTTCTTGTCTTTGGCTTTTATTTTGAGAGACAATCCTGGTAGCTTTTCAGATCTGTCAGGATGTCTTTATGGAGAAGAGGCTCCTTAGGACATATGTTACCAATAATAAGATTACAATTTAGTGAAGATTTTACTGAGGGAATATATGAATGAAGCATTTAAAAATATAAAAAGAGATCTGGGAAGTCATCATGAGAAGATGCCAAGAGACTTTCAGTGTGTGCTTTGATAATAAATGCTATGTTAAAAAGTGATCTGTGTTGAGATGGGCTGTAGTCATAAGCCAAAAATTCAGTATGATGTGGATGTTAACACTTCGGATGTTAAAGTGAGAAAGACCTAGTTTCAAACCATAGCTCTCCACAATCTTGTATGCTCTGGGACAACATACCTAACCTTCTCATTCAAAAAATGTACATGGGAATGCCTAAATTTTAGGTATGTAAGGAGAGTATGGATGTCTCCTATGTATAACATCTCAAGAGACAAAATTATAGAAGTAAAAATATAAAAAGGAAAATGGAACCAGCTGATAATTTTACTAAACACAAGCATATTTTTCTTTTGTATGTGTATAAAACTGTTATGTTACATTAGAAATAGAAATTGATTTTGCAGGATACTAAACACCAGATGAAAAATTAAAACAAAATTAACCAATCATTGCTGATTATATAAACATCCTGATGTTTGGCATCAAATAGATAAAACATCTGGCTCAAGAATTGAAATTTTTACTTTCATATGCAAGTTTTGATGACACTACTTGGTGTATATTTCTATAATTTTTTTTTTTCTTTCCAACATAACAGAGATGTGACTTGTATATAGAGCAGGGAAACCATTTCGATTTTTTATGATCGATTATTATTCGCCAATTTTATACTGTATTCAATTTATTCAATAATTTTGAATCTTTAATATAGCAAACCCTGAATTTGGCAATATAGATTTAAAAACAAACAAAAAAACCCTACCTGCAGACAGGTGGCATTTAAAGGAAGAAAACAAATGTTTGAAACAATAAAAAATTAGCAAGCATTAAAGTACCCTCAAGGTGCCAGAGGCACATAACAATAGGGCACCCTCTTCCTCTCCCGCTAAAGGAAGTAGAGAGGAGAAGGAATGTCTGAGAAGATTTCCAAGAGGAAGATAGTATTGGAGTAGAGTAATAAAGACAAATAGCCATGTACCAGGTAGATTAGGAGGTGAAGGACATTCAAGGAGGTCGTGGGTTTGCTCCTAGAGCTTAGGGTCTACATGTAGTGTGTGTTTGGTAGATGAGACACCAAGGAGAGATTCTAAATGGCTTTCTTTTATAGTCAATAGCATAATGGGGTGACATTGTGCAGTGTGTGAGAGGAGTAGTGTGAAGAATGGACAGTTAAATAATTCAGTAATATATGGTTTTATACATAGTATCAATTATTTTGTAATGGAACTATTATCGCTGGAATACCAAACATTGGACTACTTCCTAACTATTGACTGTTTTAACTCACCTTAGGCTTTCTATACTAATACTGTTATCCCCATCATCAGACTTCAGAGCCCAAGCCTTACTGTCATATGACTTGCTCTATGGAGCAAAGGACATTTGAGTTTTGCCTAGAACTTGGCAAAAAGCACTAAAATACACCTTTGAATTAGAAGCAAAATTAAACTTTTAAAAAAATTTTTCAATTACAGTCAACATACAATATTATATTACTTTCAGGTGTACAATATAGTGATTAGACATTTATATAACTTATGAAGTGATCGCCTCAGTAAGTCTAGTATCCATCTGACACCATACGCTGTACTTTACATTCCCATGACTGTTTTTGTAACTGGTAATTTGTACTTCTTAATCCTTTCATCTTTTTTACCCATCCCCCAAGTCCTTCTCATCTGCCAGCCATGTTTGTTCTCTGTGTATATGAGTTTGTTTCTGATTTGCTTATGCATTTATTTTGTTTTTTAGGTTCCCCATGTAAGTGAAATCATATAGTATTAGTCTTTCTTTGTCTGACTTATTTCACTTAGTTTAATGGCCTCTAGGTCTGTCTAAATTTCTGAATAGCCATCAGTAGGCCAGGGCTTTGCAACCTTTCATAGCAAGATCTGAGCTATAATCTTTAACATCATTATTATACCTCTTCACTGACAGAAACTAGAATAAATTATATTTTCCTGATAACCAAAGTATCTTGGCTTCACTTTACACTAACACTATGTTATTAATCTCAAGGTCGCCCTTGCTGTTTTTTAGATCAAGTAACATGAACAATTAAGATGATAGTGTTTTGTTTATTGAGAGCTAGTGGTACATTTTAATATCTGGTAAGGCTAGTTCACTCTCATAGCTCTTTATTTTTCTTCCAATGCTTTTCTTTATAACTTCTATTATAGGCAAAATTTATATTAAATGCTTTAACATTTACTTTTAAAAAGTGAGGAAGTTTTTCATATATGTAAACTCATAAAACAAACATTAAAAATAATTGCTAACTATTATCTAACATCTAGTTCATATTGAAATATCTTGAATTTCACCTCAAGTTTTACTGAGAAATTTCATACTTGATAGAAAGAAGACAAAAATAAGTAAGGATATAGAACACTTGAACAACACTATAACATTGCCTAATAGATATTTTTAGAACGCTCCACGCAATAATAGCAAAACACGCATTCTTTTAAATGCACATCGAGCTTTTACTATCAGAGACCATATCATTGTCATAATGCATGTCTCAATAAAAAATATTCAAATCATTCAAAATATGCTATATAACAAATGGGTTAAATTAGGAAACCATAAGAGAAAGAAATCTGGAAAATTCATAATCATAATAAAACGACACACTTGTTAATAGCACTTGGATCAAAGAACAAGTCAAAAGGAAAAATTGAATGTATTTGGGACTGAATAAAATTGGAAATAAGACATATAAAAATTCTTGAGATGCAGTTAAGGTAGTGCATAGAGGAAATTCATAGCTTTAAACACTTACATTAGTAAAAAAAAGATGAGTCTCAGATTAGTGACCTAAGTTTCCTTCTTAAAACAGTAGGGAAAGAAGAGCAAATTTAACCCAAGGTAAGCAGGAGAAAAAAAATAATAAAAATAAAAACAGAAATAAAATGGAAAAATGAAAAATGAGAGAAAATTCCATGAAACTAAAATCTGGTTCTTTGAGAATATCAATAAACTTGATAAATATTTTAGCCAGATTGTTCAGGAAAAAGGAGAAAAGATATGTTACCAATACCAAGATGAGAAAGGACTCAATGCCATATAGCCTACAAGCCTAAAATGGGAAATTTATCAACAATGTTATACTAAAAATTTGAAAACTTAGATGACATAGACAAATTTGCCGAAAGATGCAAACTACCAAATCTCACTCTAGAAGAACATATAACCTGAATTGATATATCTATTAGAGGAATTGAACTTGTAGTTAGAAACTTTTACAATCAGAAAATTTCTAGCCAAATGGCTTCACTGATAAATTCTAACAAAAATTAAAAAGAAGCGATAATACCAGTGATACCACCACCTAGAGTATTTGGCACATGGTAATTATGTGATAAATATTAATTGAATTAATAAATCTTTTTTTAATATGTCTGTACAAACATCTATTTATAGGCATAAACCTATGTATGTGTGCTTCATACAGTTTTCATTTAGAGGCTGATATTTAGTTAGACATTTCTATAGATTGAAAAGGGATATCCCTTAGCTTCATTAGTGAAATATACACCTACACAGTATAATTTTTTGAATTTTAAGAAAGGGAGAGATTGCACACCTGACATCATACTTTGCTCTCTAAATTATGAAACTGCCTTACATTCATCATTATACTAGAAAAGTAATTATCAATTATATCTGTGTATATGACATGTGTATATATGTATATTTATGTGTGTGTGTGTGTGTGTGTATGTGTGTTTATAAATAAATACTTTTTACTCATTATGATAAACAATATGACTTTGCAGTATTCTTACCATAGCAGAGTCACATCTGACCCAAATACAAAGAGTGACCCAATTGCATGGCACATTTAACAAAACCAATTTTATCACCCTGGTATTTTTTTGTCTTCAACAAAGAAAAAGTAATGATACACACATAAATAATTTGAGAGGTTTGATTATTTTGCTTTATACCCAGTCACGCTCTGCTTCAAAGTTTATCTATGTAATAGCAACTGACTTTGTGTGACCGTTTCTGAAACTTTCTCTTCTTTTCTGTTATTTTTTCAAAGCACCTCTTGCTTAGATTATTTAAACAGGCACCCATCTTAATAAATCAAGGGTTTGTTCTCAGGGTATAACTAAGAGCCCAAATATAAATGTTCACTGACTTTTACTGATACTGAAAACCGCACAGCTAAATAAAAATATTTATTCATTTAATATATATGAAGGCAAAGTATGAGGTGGGAGGGAAGTTTGTGGATGGAAGTTCCAGGAGTCCTATCAAAGGAGATGTTCAATACCTATCTATTTTTAAATTGAAATTTAAATTGAAAAATAACTTTAAAATATTTATTTGTATCCATTCCAAATTTTAATAGTTTGATTAAAAATTTTAATAAATATAGAGGTGGGTTTTTATTGTTCTTCTAACTATACAGGTTTGGTTCAGAAGAGATAAATGCAAACAGAAAAAAAGAGGAAATGATATTCTTTAAGTTGAACCCAACCTCTTTGCTTTTGCTTTATGTTCAAATTTCTTAAGTTTTGCTTTCAGGAAGAAAATTAATAACATAAAGATTGAAAAATTCAGTACTTTTCTTTCTAATATAGTCTTTAAAATATCAAATAAGGTAGGAATATTACCAGCAGTGGAGGATGAGGTTGGAGTCATGGTGCCTAGATTATCTCATATGCTGAATGAAAGGAACTGCTAATTCAGACATCATCAGCGTATGTGAAAGATCACAGTCACATTTATTTAAACTTCCATGTACCCACACCCTTTGCCATGTAGTTTTGCTATTCCTCTAAAAACAGAGACAGCACCAATTTTTCACCCCTTGAATTGGGCAGGTTTTGTATCTTTCTTTGGCCCATAATTACGATCCTAGCATCAAAACAAATTGTGTGTTTTCACTTGCTCATTATTGATCTGTGCTGTGGTAATGATAAAATGGCTATGATGAAAGATGTGAATGACAATTCCATGATGCCTCTATTGCCTTGGACAAGGCCATTACTGATAGGCCAATAGAAAGTCCATCCCCAGACAAATGAATGAGTCAAGCTAAGACCTGCAGAACTCTCTAGCTCTTGAGTGAGCCAAATGAGATATAAGCTGGACCTCGCACAGATCAACTGAACCTTGAGGTAAAGAAAAGTTATGTGTTGTATGCCACTGTGATTCTTTGCTACACACCTATAATTTTTAAACTTTTATTTTGAAACAATTATAAATTTTAAATTTACATTGTAAAAATTGTACAGAGTTCCCATATACTCTTTAGTAAGCTTCCCCTAATGTTAACCTCTCAAATAACCATGTGACATTTACGAAAACTAAGACATTTAACATTGGCCTAAGACTTTAGTCATATTTCACCAATTTGCCCACTAATGTGCTTTTTCTGTTCAATGACCGATCAAGACACTCCATTGCATTTAGTCATATTCATTATTATTTATCTAGCAGGTGACCTCTTAGATGCAGTTAATCCTACAAAAGATAAACACCTGCCTTGTCATAATACAGTTTTTCCTCTTTATAGTCTAGGTTAAGGCAGTGTTTCTCAAACGTTAATGTGCATATGAATTACTTAGGGGTCTTGTTAAAACACAGATTCATATTCAGTAAATTTGGGATGCGACCAGAGCTTCTGACTTTCTAACAAGCTCTCAAGTGATGTTAACATTGTTGACCTATGGACCATACATATGATCTAAAGTACCTGATATCTTCCCTGGGCTCCGCAATAATATCAGTGAGTAGAGAGGTCACTCTAGCACTCCCCCCTATCCTGAAACTCCCTGCCATTTATTATCTGTATCATTTATTTAATTAATTGCTTGCTTGCTTGCTTCCTTCTTTCTTCCTTCTGTCTTTCCTTCCTCCCTCCCTCCCTTCTTCTCTCTCTCTCCATCTTTCCATCTAGTCTTCCCTTTCAATAAGCATTTATTAAGAGCATATATGCCTCTATGAATTAAATGCAGAATCAATACTACGACCTCATTAAAAATATGAAAAACATCACCTGCTCTCTACATATATTATTACATTATATATGTAATATAATATATATATCTCATATATAATATGTAATTAATATGTAATGTTTTTAATTGTGTGTTTATTTCACAATTTAAATCTGAGTTTGTGGGACTCTTGTTTTCACATTTGTTTACCTTAGCATTTGAGATTTGAACATACAATCAGCATTGTTTTCTATCCCTTTTCTTATTTTTTATTCTATATTAAGTATCATCTTATATTCCGCAGCACAAATCTGGTCCTGAGGACTCAGGTGACAATTTCATGTGATCTCTAAATGTCCAATTAGTAATTGATATGTCTATTCATATTTTATTTTTTATTATATTCTCTTTATGATTTGTGGAATATAGCTGTGCACTCTTTTTCCTAACTTCATCCTATATAAACATGGATAATTTGAGTAAATGTGATTCACTTCCTAAGTTTACCTAGAATGAGTTGCATTTCTATTCCTGTTAAATCTTGATCATGACTCTATGTTGAACTCACTACTAATATTGTGTCGGGGTATGCAAATGTTAAGTTGACGTGCCATATAAACTCATCTCTCAGCCACAGGGTCACATTGACATAAATAAGTGTAACAGCTGCATTGTTAGAAGTCAGGGCTTCAACATGGAAAGATGATAATAGAAGCTGTTTAAAATGAGGTCATGAAATATCAATTTAAAATGCTATCTGTCAGGCAGGTGACATTGTTTCTGCTTTCTGTCACAGGGAAGCATATTGATAATTCTATTTTCCATGTATGTTTTTCAAATCAGTGAGTTTGAATCAAGGTCTCCTAAGGCATTTTCTCATGATTTAATAATTTCATTCCTCAGCCCTTTGAAAAATAATAGCAGCCAACTTTCATTGTGATCATTTATTCCAAAGTATATTTTATCATATCGGATTACGTTTTTGAATAAATAAGGCATTTTATTTATTTATTCTATAAAGCAGTCATTAATTTTTCTCCAGTAGTATAAGGTCATAGCCTAAGACTCCTTAATATTTCTTGAAGATAACATTGAGAATTGCTGAGGCCATCAAACAAATTACTCTGAGAGCAGTCTTTGCATTGCTAGCTACTACAGAGTCAGCAAATGTGTAACTATCTCTTTAAAACAGTGGGGCTCCTCTACTGCAACATTACTCAGACTTTTTCTTTTCTTAATTTCAGCTTTATTGAGACATAATTGGCAAATAATTGTAGGATATTTAAAGTATAAATCTTGGTGATTTGATATATATAGATATATATATCTATAGATATATATAGATAGATAAATAGATATACACATACATACATACATTGTCAAAGTGTTCCCTCATCTAATTAACACATCCTTCACCTCATATATTTATCTTTTTTTTTTTTTTGAGGATGTTTTAAGTTCTACTCTCTTAGCAAATTTTAATTATATAATGAAGTGGTACCAACCATAGTCACCATGTTATACATTAGATCCTCAGACCTTATTTATTTCATCTCTGAAAGTGCGTACCCTTTTACCAGCCTTTCCTTATTTTCCCTAGCCCCCAGCACCTGCTAACCACTTATATGTTCTGTTTCTATGAATTTTTATGTAAGTGATACTGATACTTGAGTCTTTTCAATTCTCAATGAATACTTCGATTACCTACCTTTCCTGGTTACTTAAAAGCTTATTTATCAGCAAGTCAAATATAATAGGTTTGTAAACTCTGAATAAAAGCATAATTTCCATATAGTCACCTACATTTTTTTTTTTTAATCATCATTGAGTGACTATGGTAAGTCTGGTCTGATCAGAAGAATTCATCAGTAGTAGGCAATATTCACTCACTTATTTTAATAAAGAAGCCTCCTTAAACATGGCCCAATGTGGTCTTGCTTACTAAGTCCTAAAGGGTCAAGAAAGACAGAAAAGAACCTAAGAAGACCTAACCGCATGGTGAAAGTAGTTGTATAAAGTGGAGAAGCTTTGTTTTGGTGGACTGCATCCTTCTGTGCCTGCTCTTTTCCACACTTCTTGGCTTCCTAGTTTTTCATCTTCTTTTTCTCAGAAACCTTCCTTTTTCTCGAAACTAGTATATCAATCTTTGCTCAAAGAAAATAAAGCATGGAAGTGGTTTTATGGAGGAACAGTTAGAAGTGCAGAGTTTGGAGAGAGGCACTTTTGGATTAAATCCTGATGGTATCACCTATCAGATATGTGCCCTGGACAAGTTCATTAACCTCTCTGTCTTAATTTACTCTTCAATTCAGTGAATTTGGTTTTGTGATGATTAAAAAAATAATAATCATTTGAAGACCTGTCATATAATAAGTATTCAATGAATGTTAGCCATTACTATTATTATATTCACCTTTTACAAATTACTATAATATTAACTTTTGTCACATCTCTGAAGGACATATAAATGCTAAATCTTGTCTGTAATGAAGTCATATGACGTTTCCTCAAGCATTAGGAAGTCAGAGCGGGAGTATTTTTCCGAGTTTTCAGGTCCCTGCTATTTGACATACCCTTAGTGAAGTGACATAACTACATATCATTTAATTCTCATAGGATCCAGAGGAATTACTAAAGTGATTCTTGCATATTTTCAAAGCAGGCATTGACTCTATTGATTTTAGACTATGATAACCGGGGAATACCTTCAATATAAGCATTTGAATTGGTTAGCATTTATTCATCTTTATATTCCCCTTGGCTATTCTTTCTATGATTACTGTCTATAGATTTTTAGATTTACCCCTGTCAACCCCTCACTTTGAAACTGATCTTAACTCAGGAATGTTTCAGTAGTAAAACATTCGTTTGTGATGAATACTATGTGGCCAGAATTCTTACCTGTTGAAGAGAGGCCTTGCAGAACCTGACAGGTGGCATGTTTGTATATGGATTGTTCTGGCATGTTCATGCATAATGATTCTCAAAGGGAGTATGAGTAATTTACCTATCAAAGGTCCTATGTCAGGAATCTATATTAAATAAGAAGCTCACCAATATTAAATTTTAGATTAGGAAACTTCAGGGACCATATCTCAATTTTAAAGGCATGCAACTTAAACAACTGTTTTGATTGACACTGTCACCTTTCATATTTGAAGGTAATATTGCTGACTCAGATTTATATCTTATTTAATCTTCATGATAACTCTGAGTCAATTATTAGAGTCTATATATTGTAATGACTCATGTACTGTCCACCACACTTTACATCCAGCATCTATTATCCCAATTTGCCTCAAAAATGACTGTCTTCTCAGATATTATTTTATATAACACCCATTATAAAATTAAAAATATATATTTTTTATATATAAAATAGATTCTATATATGTTTTTTATATATAGTATATTTTCATATATTTATTTTAATGTTTTATACATTGTACTCATTTACATATACACGTATACACGTATATGTAAATGAGTAAAAGAGGGATATTTTATGGTGGGAAAGTACTTGCCTGTGGCACTCATTGTCACAGGGTACAGCATATCTATTCAAATGAGGTTGTCTTTGTAGAGCAGCTTTAAGGGTCTAGCTCAGCATTTTCCAATGTGTATTCTGGAGAATAATACTAGTTTTTTGTTGTTCTTGTTTTTACTACTAGACTTCTCTAACATTTATTTTTTTAGTAATATACATTTGTGAGTTTAAGGGTGGGGAGACAATTTTCAATATTGTCCAAATTATTTAATTACAGAATATCTTTTTTCACAAAAACACAAAATAACTCATGGCAGTAAGGCTTTATGCAATGTACTCCAAAAAACACTCCATTTTAAAACCCAGAGAAAACTATTAAATTAGGAGAGAAAGAGATAAGAGACAAACCATAATAGAGCTTCTGTTGAAGCCTAAATGTTTTATTTCGTTGAGTATGAAACTGAAAATAACCAAACTGTCATCACTTCAACCACCATAATTGCTTTGGTAAAATAATGGTAAACAGCAGCGTAGCTGTTTTTTAGCGTTTGAGTTTTACTGACTTTGACCATGTTGCTGTGGATCCAAGGCCAGTACCACCATGACCTTTTTTACTTCTGTATTACTGCTGTTTTCAATTTGATCTTCTAATCCATTTCCCTTCTTTTTCCTGACCTCTTTTTGCTTCAGATCTCAGATCTCACAGGTTGGGGAAGGTTAGCCCTTATAAATCTTAGTCATGCATTCTGGCCACTCTTGTTCAGTCCTTTCTATCCTCACCCCTCATTACACTCCTCGTTTTGACATTCAGCGCTTTGGCTGTTTATCTCTGATTTTATCACACTAATTCACTCACCTTAGTCCCAGCTCCTTCAGATCAAATGACCAGATTCAGAGGTAAGTTGTTTTTCTTTACAACATAGAGGGATCTTTTATTGTTAGTGTTTAAAAATCTACCTTTAACCCTTTTTTCAGGGTGAACTTTGAATTCTTCTGTTAAATTTAACTGCAGAGAATTAAAGACAGAGGAGGAGGTAGAAAAAGGCCTTTATTTTCTTGTTTAGCATATCAAAAGTCCATCCTTCCCTACTAAATCTCCAAAACATGGATTTAGTTGAGGGACAGGGACTGGAACAGAGGGGAGAATTTGTGAGCCGAGGACAGTGAGGACAGAGGAGTGTGGCTCCTGCTGGCTCAGTAGAGCCAACTGTCAGATTCAGTGAATTATGAAAGTGGGTTGTTAAACATAGCCTAATTGAAAATTAAATTATTGAAACTTGTAACTTAATAAATTATATCAAAAAACACAGATAATAAATACTCAAAACTCAGCTCTTTCTCATTATTTTACTACATGTTACTATTATATATGATCAAGGGTATTTATGTGTATTTACCTGGTGGAAATATTACAGAAGAGTGCACTACTGTGCATCTCCCCCCAATTCTGTGGTCGGATGAGTAACTTAAAATTGTCCCCGGCGGGGGGAATATTTATACCAAAGAAATAGCAAATGTTACACATTAAGGCTTGATTTGTTTGTTGTTGTTGTTGTTGTTGTTGTTTTTAATTGATCATCTAGGCCAGAAGTTGGCAGACTTTTCCAGTTCCTGTGTATCAAACTGTTTATCAAAACAGGAGGCCTGGATTTGGCCCATGAGCTAAAATTTACTCATCTCTAGTCTAAATTTAAGAAAATGATGCTGAAATGTTTATAATGCATTTCAAAATTAAAACTGTGTTGTATCTGTATACGTTGCATTGTGAATAGCACAAAAAATTCAGGAAATATTTCAGTATTTGAAAACTATTTCCCATCTGGTAAAAAAGCCACTCACATTATTGATGAACAAGTGCTCTTCTTACATATATCTTTTCTGTTTCACTTTCTATTACTCATTAATATAAATGAAAGCATCATCCAACATTTCGGTCAAGGCGACATTTGTCTGTCAATTGCAATAATAGCTTGGCTATGGACACCAGAATTTGGCAAAAATTAATTAGAACATCCTATGAGCATCAGTGGCTTATATGGAATTGTATATTGTATTATTTTTATTATTATTTGTAAATTGTGTGCTACACGTCCCTTATACTAGTAAAGGGTTTTATGTGCCAGAATGTATATGTGCATATTTTTTTCCTGAAGAGTTTGTTGTTAAATATTTTCTCAGTTCACCATTGAAAAAAAAAAAAATCACATGTGGAAGCAACTGGAAGTAGCCATGGAAAAGGAACAAGGTAGACTGAATCTGGAGCCCTCAAAAGGAAAGGAAGAGGGTGTTTAGGAGAATATGGTTTTTTTGAACAAGGAATCAGGATCCCTCTATATTGAGGTGGGGGACGGGACCATTGTGTTATCAGCAGTCCAAGGTGAAATTATTTCTATGTTATATACAGTGGAAGCACCTAATGTAACACTTGGCATCGAGGTAATGAGCATGCTGAGTGGAAGCTGAAATTCATTATGTATATTATACCAGAGTTTTCAACTTAGTTTCAATAAGAAAAATACTTCAAGCACCTAATAGACTGTTTATGCATTTTGGGGTAACATGTCTATCATCAAGTAATCTGGATTTTAAATGATTAAAGCAATGATCATAGCATGCATTAGAGATCATACTTTACTTTCTTTTGTCACTATTGTCTTCAGTGCTGAGTACTTTTTGTAACTCCACTTGTTTCTCTTTATGGCTTCAATTAAAATGTTGTATGGCCATTTATCAACACTGCATTACACAGCTGCTCTAGGCTTTCTGCATGCTGATGACTCATGATGCATGCTACCTGGAGCCACAGATTTAATCTTTGGCCAACTTCCTTGCTTCTGATCAATTTTCCATACTGGTATTCAGGATTGTGTGAGCTCAGGCAATGCTAATATGTGTTATTATTTAAAGCCTGAATTTAGAGAATTATTCCTACTGCCTAAAAAATGTTATCTACCCTCAAATCAAATACCAATGGTTTTCCATTTTGATTGGATTGCTGTATAGATTACTCGTTGTCCATCTTTTTTTCTTATCTCACTAAAAGTTCTCCTCTATTATAAAGATTATTCAGAATTGACCATGCTACTATTCAGCTATCCATTACAGTTGCGAGGTACTTTCCCAGTGTCTGATTATCAACTATCACGTTGCAAAAGAGAGCCAATATATTATTCCCTCTTTCCATTCTATATAACAGCATCTCCAATTTCAGAAGAAACCATTTGATATTCTCCCGATTTTTCACCTAGTGTGTTGTTGCTAGGAGGTGGCAATGGCAGTAATCTAGCTCCTTGGGGACTTGATAAGAGCAGTTTAAGAAGTGTGAATAGTGTTTGCTTCAGGTGAATAAAATGAAAGATGCTTTCTGCAATGTTGTTTATAATGAAAATTAAAACTTTTGTATTAAATGCCTAGTTCAACAAAAACAGTTCATACAAATGAAACACTGAGTTATAAAATAAATCTAAATAAAATTTAAGAAAAAGACAAAATAATCACAATATCATGTTTTGAAAAATGATGGAGTTGAAATTATATGGACACACTGATTCTGTTTTCATAAATATGTTATGTATGTTTGTATTTTACCTATGAATGAAAAGATTGATAAACACATTTAATAATAATTATTTTCTTTAAGTGGTAAGGTTATGGGTGATTTTAATTTTCTCCTTCAATCTTTTCTGTAGTTTTCAAATTTCTGTAAAGATCATGTTTATTTTTGTAGTTAGAATTTAAAACATCATTGCTACCAAAAAAAAAAAAAGAAAGAAAAAGAAATTGCCAAAACCAAATAACAACAAATCCCCCTGCTCCTTGACACCTCATTTGAGGAAGTTTGCTTAAATTACTCAGATTTATGTGCTTTTATGGAATCATGGATTCTTTATAGTCAGAAAGCCATTTGTTCTGAGTCTTGAAAAAAACAGAAATTAAAAGGAAGACGGACGCCAAGGCTATAAAATGTTTACAAGGCAAATGCTATTGTACCAATTTAGCCCCTAACTGCATTTCAGTAATAAAATAACTGGGAAAATGTAGGAGTTTTTGTGATCAATATGAGCCTTACTTATGCAATCTAGCATTCTGATTAAAATCTGGAAAAGAAAAGGGTACAGTCCTTCACCGATTTACAAATCTTTTCAGTAGAGAGTCAGGAATATTCCTAGCATCCAGAGATTGGTGTTATGGGCCATGATATTTTCTCTTCCTTGGACTTTGTATTTCTTTTCCAATTCCTCCCGTAAGTCCTGCTTTATCCAACATATATGCTCAGTCTGACAATTTGAGTTTTATGCTGTGTCTGCATCACCAAGTCTAATTCTCCCTCATTGTTCACATTCTTTAACATGTAGTTAAAGCATAATGAGGCCGTAAGAAAAAAGACATATCCCTCTTATTGAGGAGCTAACATCTCATAGCATAACCTATGCTCACCATGATGTTGGAAAACTTCTTCAGAATAGGGATGAGGATTGAGTGATATGACAGGGATAACAGGAAGAGAGCTCCATTCTGCCTACTGATGGAAATGGGAAGAACACAGGGATGAGGTAGATTATGATCTCAGCTGGCCACACAGAAGTGAGTGTCTCGCTCTTTGGTAGTTGGGTAAAATGGAGATTTGAATGAATTATGGTAGAAGAATTACTTCATGAAAAATCAAAGTGAGAATGAGATAATACTTGCCATCCTTGGTTTTTGATCCTAGACTCCTCTGGCCTTGATTTAACTCCTTATGGGGATCTGAATAATTCTTTCCTCATGAGAAAATTATTTTCTAGTAATTTCTGATTTTTTTTTTAAAGAATTTTCTTGTCTTCTCTTGGTCAGCAAGGTATGCATTTATTTCTCAAAGACCCTCTCTGTAGAAGCATTCGATATTATTAAGAACTCATTGCCGGAATCCTTATTTTTAGAAAGTTATGATTCTTATTGATTTTACTGCTGTAGCTGGATTGATTTAAAAAAAATTAAAATATCTCCTGGTTAATGCAAAGGCTAAGAACGATGAGTGAATTTAGTGATTTTTTTAGCAGATGGTTCTGTACACAGTGGTCCCACACACCGTTAAATCTTTAAGGTTAAAGGTGAGTGATGTGATATAGTAAATAATAGAGGTGGGCTAGCTGTCCTCTTTATCCACATTCCATTATGTTTTTAAAGCATATAAAAATAAAGGCAATCTCAAAAGAAGAAACAAGGAGGACCTTCTCTCCAGCCTTATTTAAATGAGACTTGCCTGTATTCTAACAACAACAAAAAAAACAAACTCATTTCTGTTTGATCCAGCCAGCTCACAAGTGTTGGGATGTTGAGCATGTCTCCCTTGCAACTCCAGTCAGGACTTTGGGAGGGTGTGTTTCATCTTCTGTTTTAAACGATGGTGTGAGCTCTGAAATTACCATCTCATGGACCTTTAGATTCTTTCATGAAACAGGCACACAATGGGTCAGGATGGTGAGTTTTATACTCACTGGATCATAGAAATTGGAATGATGATTTGTTTCAACTAAGATGAAAAATAAGAAGGTAACCTATTTTTGTTAGTCGCATTTCTTCCATCATTATCAACTCTCATACTAAAATAATTTGTGATTTTATTCCATGTTTTGATTTTTTTTATAAATTGTACAACAGCAATTTTTAGGCTTAGCTATAAGTTCCCATCCCCTACCCCTTTTCTTGTCTAAAAAAAAGTTATTTTCTTTAAATTTTGTTTTGTATCCACATGCCTTCCTATCTCTGAATTTTATTATTTTTTGTTTTGTAGGGATGCCCCTACAAAACAAATTTTTTTTTCACAAAAAGTCTAAGTAAATATTCTTAGTCCTATGCATCTTTATGCATATTTTTATTTTGTTCTCACACTTGTATACTAGTTTTAAGTTATTTTTCTCAGACTCTTAAAGACATGATTCTATAGTTTTCTAGAAACTAGTGTTACTGATAAAAAAAAAAAAAAATCCGATGTCATTTTGATTCTCCCGTGCCAGTAGATACGTTTTTACTTATCAATTTTTTTAGTAAAGCTGTTGACTTTTTCTCTTCTATTTAGATTCTTGAAACTTCACCATCATTTGCAGGCTTTTTGCACTAATGATATATACAGTTGTCTGATGAGTTTTTTTTTTTTTTTCATATATAGGATTTGACTTTATTCTTTATTATTCCTTTCATCCCATTTCCTCTGTATTTTCATTCTGAAACTCATACTTGAAACCTCTCTGCGTCTCAGTTTTTCTTTCATATTCATCCTCTTACAGAGCCTGACACTGTTTATCATGGGGCAGGTGTGACTTCCGATGTGTGCCTAGTATTGATTTTGTCTTCTGTGAAGTCACCTGGGGTAGCTGGGTTACTTCTTTGGTGCCTGGGTCTTCTCCCCTGTCTGAACTGATACTTCGCAGAATAGCTCTAGTTAGCAAGCAGAAGTCCTTTTCGACTTCGTGTCTTTTTTAAAGACTGTTCTTGCCTTTCAGTGCCCCTGTATACTGTGAGCCCTCTGTGAACTGAAAATCCATAGGTTTTCAGGCAGCAGTTTTCAGGGCATCCATATGGGGGCAGTAAACACTGCTCTCATCATCTCTGCAGGTTGATGAAGAACAAGCCCAATGAATTCAGCAAGGCTGAATGCACTTCTTCACCTAGTTATTATGAGCCTGCCTCGTGGATTCGTGGATTCCAGGCTTAGAATTTCTCAACTACTTCATTGTACCTCTGGTGTTTTAGGTCTATTTTTTTCCTTCTGCTTTTTAATCAATGTTGTTTCATTTGCTTTCTAGCCTAAAGGAATTTCTAAATTTTCAAAGATATGAATGCCATTGGTTCTTTTTTCTCTGTAATATTATAGAATCTGTCTTTTCAAAGATTTTTCTTTCATTTTGAAGAGATTTTAAATTGTAGGAGATTTAGACATTTCAACTCAGTTCAGACCATAAAATTCAAAGATAACAAGCTGCATGCTCAGTGAGGGTTTCCAGCCTTCCTGCCTATTCAGAAGGCAGATCCATGGTGGAAGGTTTGTCTCCAATACAACTATGGACCAACTCTCTCCTAGGAGCTCCCTTTTCAGATCTAGTACAAGTCCTGGTAACTCCCCTGAGGTAAACAAAAATGTCCAAGTTACATTAAATATCATATAAAGTGTAGAACCTACAAATGTACTTACTCTCTCATTTCATCCACATACTTCCTGAACTGTAAAGTATTGCTAATGCTATTTTGTAAACTGGATAAACGGAGATATGAAATAACTAGTCATCTTGAATTCATAAGAAGCAGGACAGAATTATAAATAGAACCCCAGTATCCTAATCTACTACGTCAGTGGCTCTTAGTGCTTTGTCAGAGCGACACACGTGGTGGAGTGAGCTCACATAGTCACCACATTTCTCGGGGTTCCTGGTACACTAAACACAAACTCCATTCTGATTTTATCATTTAAAGAGCTAGGTGCATCTCAATGTCTGTTGGACTAATATGAATTACTTTATTTAAAAAAAACGATAAAAAATATTTATCGAGCACTTATTGTCAGTTAGGGTCCTAATGCTTCCCACATATTAACTAAGTCATCTTCACAACTATCAATTGAGATGAGATAAGGATATTATTATCGCCTTTGTTTTATAGACAAAGAAACTGAGAAAGAGAGAGATTAAATACTTCCCAAATCAGTCTCACAGCTAATTACAGGCAATGCCAGGACCCTAACTGTCTGGCTCCAGAGCCCATTCTCTAAATCAGGACCGGCAAGCAAAAGCTTGTGGGCTAAATTTAGACAACTATCTGTTTTTGTATTTTTTAACTACCCGTGAACTAAGAATATAGTTTATATTTTTTAATTGATTACATTTGCAGTTGTTATGTAGGTACCTACATAATAACCTCAATTTTGCCTTCTGGCCCCACAAAGCCTAACACATTTACTATCTGGCTATTTAAAATAAAACGTGCCAACTCCAGCAATTCTAATTGGGCATAGCTCACTGTTAGCGGGGTGAGACATGGAGTTGAAAAATGCTGCTCCAGGATGTGCCATAGAGTCTAAAGTGCAAAAACAGGCAATTTGTAGCTTTTATTACTTCTCCTGCCCATTTCTTCCTCCCTTATTAATAAGGTCTTAACAGAGCTGTGTGTGTGTGTGTGTGTGTGTGTGTGTGTGTATTTTAACTATTAGATAAATTGATGAAAGTTCTTCCTCTCTCTATCCTTTTCTAAATGTACCCACTTCTTCCTAACAATGAAACAAAGATAGAGGAAATCTGAAAACAAATCAAAAATTCTACTTCAGGATCTCAGCTATTGTTTTCAGATTTCATTTTAGCAATTAATCTGGTGGCAGGAAGACCCTAGAGAAGAAGTAGGGTGTATACGTAGCCTAAAGTCTGGAACAGGCCTTCCGTCTGCGCATTGCTTTGCAGGTAGGTAGATTCGTACCAAATCCTACATTATGATCATAGGAGTGCTTGCTAAGCAAGCGGTTAGGGCAAAAGAATTGGTTTATAAAGAATATTTTTTGGCTATAATATGTCAGAGGTCATAGTTTCACAGAACCCTGATAGCTGTTTAGTGTTGGGAAGTCAGGGCACCCACATGGTACATAAGTTTGAAAAATTCTTGATTAAACAAAATTAACAAGGTTTTTTTTTAATTCAGAAGTTTTCCTAAAGCTCATAATATGTTAGTGTCCCTTATCAGTCCATAAGTGGAATATACAGCTTACATGTTTTCTAAAGTAAACTAGATGATGAACTTCAGTTTTTGTTTTTAACCAAATGACTTGTTACCAGAGAACACAGTTTGGGAAACATTGAGAAACAATGAATTGCTCTTTTTCATGCTAGAAGCTTTTTCTATGCAATGAAGCAGTACTAGTCTGTAAGAGTGAAAGCACCATTCATACTGGATATTGCAGAACAATATTTATAAATATCCATTCTCCCATGCATCTTTCCAGTTTTTGATTCCATGAAAACAGTTAGCCTTCTGTGTGCATTTGACATTCTATCATTCTTTTCCACTCCAACATACTTTTATGATTATAAAATTTTCAAGTTGACAAATCATTCTTCATTGCTTTTCTTCTTGGTTTAACTGTCTCATGCACACACAAGGAGTTAACTTAATTTAATCAGCCAGTTCTCTCGAAATTTCAGTGTCCAATAGTGTCAGTTAATTCTTACCAAGGTGGTGAGTTTCTACTTAGATCTGAAAGGACTTCTTCCGGTATTCAGGTTTAGAGGTTTATAACACTTTGCAGGGAGGTGTAAACCTTTTGGCAACTTACCACATTGTTCATCTACAACATAAATAGATACCCAGGATTCTATTCATTGTCTGAAATGAATTTTGGTGGTTTTATTTTTTAAAACAATCTTCACATACAGAAAGTTACTGAATTTCCTAGATAAAGATTAGTCTCACCTGTCATGACAACCTTTGGCAACCTTACCCCCACCCCTGTGTGGCAGAAATCAGCATTCCCTGTTTATAGCAGGACTCCAAAAATGATAACAATTTCCTTGTGCACATCGATTTCTCCTTGCGGATGGGCAGCCTGTCTCTATAATCAGATCTGTCAGCTCTTTGCAAAAGAACTGGAAAATGGTCTTACTCATGTGGAAATCTAATAGCAACTTGTCACACCCTCTTGGCAGCACAGGCTGTCAATGTAGTGTCCTGTTTCACGCTGCTGCAGTGGGCCAGGTCCCTGCCTGAAGAGAAGCTGCTGAATTGGGCCATTTTGCTCACTCTTACAGAATTCATGATCTACTTAGTGCTGTCCCCCTCATGATTGACTTTTAGAAAATGAGGTTGCCAAGTCCTGGTTGTTTTAGTGTGTCAGTAACTGGTACAGATTCTGGCATCATAAGTCACACGATGAAGTCACAAAATAATAAAGACAATCCAGGTATTGGTCATATATCCATTACAGTTTTTCTTTTATCATGAAAAATGTGGTATCCTGTTATACTGAATTGTAGCCCAAGTCTCTATCATTCTAGTTAGAGATAATACCAGATGACAGAAGGAAAATCTTTTTTCTAAAGAAATTTAAAATATAATCAAGGCAGTCATTTTCTCAAACATTAGATGCCAGCTAATTGATTTTTAAGTTTTTTCTTTTCAGCTTCATTACACTTTACACCTCTGTATATTTTTGTGCCTTCTCACATTTTGTAGAGACAAGCTATCAGATTTCTAGCTTTTAACAGAACCATTCAGTATATCAATTCCTGTTAACACAGCTGTTAAATATTGAGATTATGCTGCATGTTAAATGAAATTGATTTCAAAGTAAATTAAGTCCCTGAATGAATGTGGGTGTATCTTTCCACATGAAGGAAGAAATGTTGAGATTTACACCTATAAGCAGATCTTGGGGAAATAAACTGAATCATCTGTAGAACAGTTATATTATAATGCAGCAATCCTATAATTCAAGTTCAAATATGGAAGACAAAGATACAGATTTTAAAAATAAAATGGCTTTGTCTGGTAGTTGGTCAGTTGTCTTTGCTTTAAAAGGACATTTATGTTGGTCTAGAGTTGAATGCAGCCAGATTCCTCATTCATTCTTCCAACCAGGAGAGAAAACTGAGGTTGAAGTAAGAAATGTCTAAAAAGCAATTACTGTACTTTAATTAGCTGGCTGTGGCTGTAGTTGATGGATTGACAGGATTCACATACAACTTTTAAAATACTGAATATTATATTCTTTTATTGAACCCACATTGTCGGTTACAGTCCAAAAAGTAGGTTTTAACCTAATATATCCTAGTTCTCTCTTCTTTCTCCAATTTTATTTTCTATGAAGAGAAAACAGAAAGTAAGAAAAACCTTAAGCAATGTGAAAGAGTAGAATATCTTCCCCAGTTTTCTATTTTAGTGTGGCAATAAGTCTCATAATTATGTATTACATAGATTATAGAATATATGAAAAACGTATGCATATGTAACTCATATCGTCATTGAATCATACTGCACAAGAAAGCTTTATGAGGCTTTTTTATTTTCAAATATGCCATAATAACATGAAAAAACTCAGTCACGTAGCAAACAGTTTGTCATGTGGGTGTGAGGAAGTGTTCAGAAATTCAGAGGAGTGGGACAGGGGAATGGAAGACACAGGGAGGCCTTCATGTAAATCGTCGTCTGGTTTTTGAGAGAGTAAACTTACTATGGTAAAAATAATTGTAAAGGCTTCAATCTTCTCACAGGAGAAAACCTATATGAAATATTATTTTTTGTGATTCTAAACACAAATGAGTATAATTGAAGTTGAGGCAAGTTGAGGACTTGAGGTGGAGTGATTAGAGCCAGGGGAGCTAACTGAGAGATCATCGAGGAGAAAAATTTGCTGATAATAAGAAATATAGGGAGGTGGGCATGTTGGTTCTTCCAATAAGAGGAATGGTCTAGAGGAGGGTTGGCAAACTATGACCTGTGGGCAAAATCTGGCAAGTGGACAATTTTTGTATGACCACTAGTTAAGGATAGTTTTTACTTTTTGGAGCATTGTAAAGAACAAAGAGGAATATGAGATATAAAACATATGGCCCAGAGCCTAAAATACATATTATTTGGCCCTTACAGAGCAAGTTAGTTGGCCCTTGATCTAGAGTAATGCTCTTCAAACTTTCTGTGACAATGGAAATGTTCCATGTCTTTGCTAAACAATGTGGTAGTCAGGAGCCACATGTCATTACTGAGTACTTAAAATGTGCTTAGTGTGTCTGGGGAACTGAATTTTTTATTTTATTTAATTTTAATTAATTTAAAGTTAAATCCCTAATAGGGGGGCTGGTGCCTACCATATAGGACAGCATAGTTCTAACCAACTGTGAAGATGTGGATCGTTTCATATAAAAGCAAAGTTTCTAGACTAACTCTTAATCCATACTTAAGGTTGGCTGTTCTGCATGATGTTCACTCTGACATAAGCTAGAAGTGACAGGGTGCCAAGCTCAGAGTGAGGGATGATATTTGGAAATTTGAAAAGTCTTGGCAGGAGCAAGTGGCAGGAGGACAACGCTGTGGAGAGTTCTCACACCAGGAATATAGTCTAGATTCTAATCACAATGACTAGAATTGTCTGTTTTCAAAACATTTGCTAAGAATCTGGAATTAAAGATTCAATCTAGAGGAGTAGAAAGCAGGTCAGTGTTTAGACTGCAGCATAGAGACAATTGTAGTGTCAGACAAAGGACGAGGATGAATCAAGTGCAGGAATCTGTCTACAACAGAAGGCCAGAAACCTGATCTATATCTTCAGAAATAGGACCAGTAAAAGAAAGATGCTCAGGAATAGGGAAGTGTTCCTTCTGTCTGGAGTACCAGTATTCTGAAGAGAGGAGTTGCTTTGGAATGGAGAAGATTTTGTTTCTAAGAAACTCTGGCATAGGATACCCACATGGATTTTAGAGGTGGGTGGGAGCAGCAGGTACCTTGAACTTCTGTACCTTTATGGACCAAGGGTAGGGTTGCCAGGTAAAATACAGTATGCCAATTTAAATTTGAATTTCAGATAAATAACAAATACTTTTCAAATGCAAATATATCTAGCATATTATATGGGATGTACTTATACAAAAAAAAATTCATTGTTTATCTCAAATTCAAAATTAACTAGTCATCCTATATTTTTATTTTCTAAATTTGGCAATCCTAGGTAAGGGCCAGTGACACTGCCTGCTAACCTTCTTAATGGTTTCATGAAAGGGTAGGGGTAGTTTACAGGAGGCTAGGTTTGACACTTATTAGAAATATGCTTTTGGCTACATCACTTAAACCCACTTAGCCTTCTGTTCTCATTAGTATGGAGCAAAGAAATCCACCCAGTGAGAGTTGTGTCTGTCTTTCCTCAAATAGCAGAATGTTAGAACTACATGGGGCCTTAGTTATCATCTATTTAATGTTCCTTTTTACAGAAGAGGAAGCAGACCTAGAAAGGTAACATGACTTTTTTAAGAACCCAGATTTCCACCTATGATGGCATGACTATTCCTAGAATCTGGGGACCATGCTGCTCTGTTCAATGCTTTTTTTTTTCTCTATACTGCACTGGCTTTGTAAATTTTAATATTTAAAATATAAATGTATAGTATGAGTGTTTCTAGATTGATATTAGAGACTGGAAATCACCTCCCTAATTAGGCTGACTCACAATCCTTCTGGAGAAATGTTTGGGTATCAGCACCTCAGGAATCCAAAGTCTTTATCTTCTTGGATTGTCTCTGGAAAGCACAACTGATAATTAAAAGCTTAGTTATCAAAACAAGTTGCCAATTCTAGATCTTTTAAAATCTGACCCCATGGGAAACCAACCAAAACTAATTGATAATGGCAAATATCCTTAGATGCACACAAACCAGCATTTTGCATTTCATTGTTGACGACTCAGGCTAGATGTACAACTTGTATATTGCTGTCTGCCTTGCAGGAGACAGATTCTTATTGCAAGGCAAGTCACATCTCCTTCAACATTTATAGCTGCTCTGTCACTGTGGCAGTGACAGGCAGACACTTCCCAGATGCCTGGATTTTTTTTTCCCCCAGTGTAATAAATAGTTCAGGTGGGGGTAGGGGAATGAGGTAAAATAATATTACCATCCAAACAGTTAATGCTCAAGAAACATTTAGATAAAAGTAGAGCTGACTTGAGCATGGAAGGAGATAACCAAAGGCAACATTTGAGTTTCAAAGTCTAAAGACCCTTTAGAGGCCCCGCAGAGGGGAGAGATTCGAGCCTCTTTGGTTGCTGCTCCATTGTACCATCCCCATGAACTATATATACCCTCTCATTCCTATAGTTGACTCATTTTGGCTCAACTAAGAATTTGGGAAATTTTAATCTTATATCAAGATGTATAACTGCTGGATTGTACAACTGGTTCATTGCCCTTTGAATGTGTTTAAGACTTCCTCTTCACGAATGATTCAGTGGGAGTTGGGTTTATTTTTATATTGCTAAATGTTGTATTGCATATGCAAATGAAATCTTGGTTCAGGAATTTGAATGGAAATATTTTAAGATATGTAAAACTTTTAATCCAACAAATCATTTTGGAAATAAAAGGATCTTTCCTGCTATGTGCTTATTGTTTGCTCAGAACTATATATGCCTTACATAAATACCACGAATATATTCACAGAGCCTTAACACAGTCCAAAGATATTCTTAATTTCTTAAAGGATTTCTTTTAAAAACAATTCCTTTTACTCTCTTGCATGTAACAAAACATTTTGTATTTCTACAGAAGTCTAGAATCTAGTTTTCATCTACACTGTTCTAGTGGTATCTAATTGTTTAGAATTATCAAGTAGATGAAATACCGCTTTTGTTTATTCTATAACAAACAGGAACAGAGCTTTCAATTTACAAAATAAATGCATAAAAATATATATGCTACATATATAATATATAACATAACATAACATAATATAACATAACATAACATATTAACCTAACCCAGTTGATAGTGACTGTTAAGAGTTTACTTTTCTGAACCCAAGCAACTTATTAAAAAGAGGCTCCTAGACTTCTGAGCTGTGCTGATGAGGTGTGAGGTATATTCCTTGCTTTCTACTGATGACAGGGCACTATTTAAGCATAACTGCCTAGTCTAGTATTTTTGTTTAATATATTACAGTAAGTTTCCCTGTAGGGTGTGTTTTGTCCCTGAGAGGAAAAATATTTGTGTTTAAACACAGTTGAATATAGAACATGTGTGTGTGTGTGTGTGTGTGTGTGTGTGTACACATTACTACAATCTGATACAGAAACAGATTGAGGCTATCACTGTGTGTTTATGGCTATGAACACCTATTGTGAACTAATCTTTGTATTAACATTATTTGAATTAATGAAATGCTTGCTCGTTTGATTGATTAAAACAGTGTTTTAAGTCTGATAACTTCGGAGGCTCTATAACATTTGAGTTGGTGGGGCTGGTGTTAATATTAGTATTATTGCTTTGGTAACTTACAAAAGCACACAGGTTAGACATTTGTTGGGAAAGCATAAGATATTACTCTTCTTTTAAATGCAGTGTGAATGAGACTTTTCTGGTTTTTTTATTTGTTCCTCTCTTCTCTTTCCCCACCCCCATCCACATTTTGACTACTCTTTTTACTTAGCTCATTGCAAGATCATTCTAATTAAACTTACTGTCTCCATTCGGGGTCCATACCTGTAAAATCAATTAAACAAATAACAATCATTCCTTATCATGTCTCTGGATATGGTGAGGGATATGTTTCCTTATGATTGATTCCTCCCAGGATTTATAAACATTCATCCCAGACTTTTTTCAGAAGGAAATGAACTAAAATCAGTTTATAATTGGAAAGCATTTAACAGAAGCCCATGGAAAATTTCCTAGTTTCATGGAGTACTGATTTTTAAATTGTGTTCCATAAACCTCTATAGAAGGGCTCCTTGAAAGCTGATAAGAACGTATTCAGTGTTTTATTTGCAGCTGGCCCTGTCCTCAGGAGAGACTGGGGTTCCGCAAACAGAAAAAGAAATCATTTCTAGCACCAAGGTTGCAAACTCTTGCAGTAAATGATTATGGTATTATAGACACTCTCTTTATTGTGTAGATAAAGAAACTAAGAATTCCTGTTATTTAATGTAAGCTTTTAAAAGGCGTGGGAAATGCTGTTATATAATGATGACTAATGCAATGTAAAAGGAGTTATTTTGGCATCATGATGATGTTTTGCCCTCACAGTTTTGTAACACTTTCCTAGCTATTAGATAACTATGTCGGCAAAGTTGCATTTGATTTGACTTTCAAAAGAACTTAAAACAGTTCATTATTTTTGTTTCGTTTTGTAAAGAAACCTCCAATTTTTATGTCTTCAATGAAAGTGATTTCACCCACAGTTAATTATTTAAAATGAACCATAACCCGCACAGTCACCTAAGGAAAACTCTTGGAGTCAGTTTCATCTCCTCCAACTCTCTCACTTGCACATGGCTACGCAAATCTGTTCATCTCCTCTGAGATTTCTCGAATCTGTCTCCTTCCCTCTTTCATCAGGGCGCCCATGCTCTCCAGGCCTCCCTAGGCTGGAATGTATAACAAGCCCCTCCTTATCTCCTTGTCTTGGATCTTCTCCCATTCCCATTTATTCTCCCTATTGCAGCCATGTCAATTTTTCTAAAATGCAAATGTGAGCACTACACTCCTTCTCATGCACACTTTCGTGTCTCCTTCGTAGCCTTCATTCTTAAACCTAAGCTCCTCAGAATGCCATTCAAGGCCCCGCAGCTTCATTCAGTAGCTCCTCTCTCCAGATGCATCTTTCACTCTCTGTTCCTTCATACTTTTAGATTAGAATTTTTGAACTATTTATAGTTTCAAGATTCTATCCTGTTTCTGTGTCTTTTCTTGGGCTGTTCTCTCTTCCAGGAACATTTTTACTCAAGCCCCTTGGTCTCATACCCCCATTGACCTCCCTAACTTCTTTACATTTTTCAAAACCCTACCCAGGCAAGAGATGAATCACTTCTCTGGGAAGAGATGAAAATCACTCCCTCATTTGCACTGAGGACCTCTCACTTGGTGCTCTGTAGTCAGATTGCCTAGGATCAAATCCTAACATCATCTTTTAATAGCTATATGAGCTTAGATTAAGATATTTTTTTCCCTATGCCTCAACTGAGGCCTCATATTTAAAATAATAAGAATGCTTTCACCATTGGGTAGTTATCAGGATATGATAAAAAAAAAAAAGTAAGGTAGAAGAGTGCTTACTATACAGTAAGTGCTCAATAAATATAATTATTATATTATTAGCAGCTTGTATATTCAATTATTATCACATTTAACACTGGATTATAATTATTTCTTTATACTCTGTTATCTGACACAGTAATATTTATTAAGGACTTTGATGACAAACATATTTTATTCATTTTTTAATTATCAAAAGAGGCTACAAAGCCAGGAACACAGTACATGGTAGGTATAAAGTTCTTTAAAGAGGGACAAAATACTATGTAAGTATGTGCCAGTCTCATTCCACCATAAGAAAGGAAGCACAAGAAAAATTCAAAATTAGAGATGACTCAAGAAAAGTTAAAATTGTTATTGATTTAGATTTTAAGGTGTACCTTATTTAGGCTAATATCAAAATTTAATTAAATATGTGACTTAAGTGCCTCTAATGGTGGATGGAATAAATTAATTTTTAAAAATCCATAATTTCTATCACCTGTCACAAGGAAATCTGACTGGTGAAAAAGGAGCCCCCACTGCACCTCTAAATGCCTTACTCTCTGCATCCTTCTTCCATGGCCACACTCCTGCAGTCATTGGTACACTGGATCCGTTGTCCCATAAGTCTACCTGTAGGAACCAATGGGATCATTTCCCTAAGACCCATATACACTTGAAGTTTCCATCCCCCTACCAGAATATCCATACCTCTCCGAAGCTCCAGGGCCCCAGTAATGACCTCAGGCCCCAGTTTCTCAGAGGTTCTAGCCAACCATAAATTTAAGCTGTATTTGAAGAGGGCTTGTTTGGAGGCAGGAACCACATCCAGAATTCCAAATGAGTTTAAAATGATCTCTTTTAGATGATTTTCAAGTTGAGCACAGTCTGGCTTACTAAATTCACATAAACTGATAATTGAGAATAAACTATACATTTCTTCAGACTGTACACTTTTACCTAAACACATAAAAACCAGAAGAGCACAGCTGCTTCTTCAGATGCAGTTTTGCAAACTTTGTGTATTGTCCATGGAAAAATATAAAAATATTTAAGTGGATGACTTAGCTAAAATTTTGTTTGACAAGACAGAAGGAAAAGACGTGGGATTAGAGTTAATAACACAATTTATAAGCAGCAACCATGAAACTACACAAGTCTAGCTAGGTACTCTGAGCTGATGTATATACCTCAATTCTCATGTCTCAATGGTCTTTTTGAGACTGAAAATTGTCAGAGACTATGAGATAGAGAATAAAGTCACATCCTACTTAAAATGAAGCTCCTTATAAGTGCATTAAGGGAGAAGAGCAGGGAGAATGGCTGTATGCTGCAGCAGCTCTAAGAATAAATATTTATTGAATAATTTACAAAACAGACTGAATATGGTGAGATTATTTGATTTTTGTGAAGATTAAAGGTAAAGACATTTTAAAAGTAATAATAGTAATAATAGCAAAAAATAAGAATAAAAACATCCTGATGGTGTTTTAATAACATAAGCATTTTTCTTTAATTGAAGATCTAATAATGTGCATGTAATTTTATCATGTTAAATTAGGAAAAAAAAAAATGCTACCCAAAATGTGATGTTGCCTTGAGGCACATTTCTGAATTTAATGCCGTTTTTGGACTTTGCTCCAGGGAGAGAGATATATTATTTTAGATGTGAAGGGCTGTCCAGTGCATTTGCTATGACAATATTGCACAGACAGGTGTTAAACTGGCCAATAGGAAATTTTGCAAACATGGGAACCTTGTTTCATAATCAGTTGCTGAAGTTTCCTGACTTGGTAATGATATGAAGTTCCAATATTAATGTGAGGCAAATGATGTGAGTGGATTTTTTTTTAAAAAAAGAAACTCCTGTTGACAGTAAGTACAAGACAGCATGTGATATTGGGGGCGCACATACCACATGGTTAATCTTCAAGGCTCATTTCATGTCAGAAGACAGAGCCAAGTGAGAACGATCCCTTCCAAATTCAGACAGCTACACAGAAGCCAACAATCCCATGCAATATTATCTCATTAAGCAAAGCTGTTTCCCCCAATCAATCTTCTTGAATAAAATAAAATGATGTTCAATTTTTTAAAAATATAAAATTGGTGAAATTTTAAAAAGCTGTTGGCATATGTTCAGCCTACACCATACCATTGCTTCCTCAGCATGAACTGTTTTCAGGAGAAAATTGCAATTGACACTAATTAAAACTAATTACTCATCGTGCTCTTATTCTTTGAATTTTTCTGGCCTTACCAATGTGCATTGCTCAAGTTAAATACTTGCTTCAGGACTGAAGAATTTTTTTCAGCTCAGTCCTAATACATGCTAGTTTCCTACTAATGAAAGCAGGAAAAGAAAGAACAAATGGGCTGTGATTGTGCAAAAATAGAGATGTGCTTAGGCCTCGGGGCAGGTTATAAACTTAAAGATTTAGTGTTTTCTTACGGGATTTATTTCTATATCTGTATAGTTACTATAAGTAGGCAACACTGAAGCTGTTATTATTTCTGCTATCCTTATTGGTGCTATCTTTGGTATTACCCTATTCTTATCGGTCCTATTCTTATAGTATCTTTACTATATGATACTGTGTTTAAAACCTATCAATGACTCTTCGTTGCCCACTGAGTTAAAAATAAGATTTCCAGTTTAGGAATTAGAACTTTTACAAATAATTCAGTCCCACCCTCCTTCTCCGGCCTCATCTTATATTATTCCCTTGTCATGCCCTGGGCTCCCGCTAACCAGACCAGTCATGACTCCTAACCACATTCTGGGCTTCTTACTTTATCTGCCATTCTTTACTCATCCTTGGTCCTTCCATTTTTAGTATTTTGACCTGCCCAACTCTTTATAAATAATTTCATCCACTTTGCAATCCACATAACATTTTATACTTTTGTTAATAGTATACTTTAATAAAATTATACTTTTATATACTTATGTCTGCCTACTTTCCAACACAGTTTGTCATATTAGACTTGAAATAAATATTTGATAAATCAAATTAAAGCATGTAACAGATTAAAAATATTCTCTACCTTTTATAAAGAGAGGTATATATAAAAATTAATGTATTTTATTGGTTTTAGATATAGTTGCATAACGTAAATACTTACATTCTATTATAGCAGCCATATTTTTCTAGTATATGCCTAAGCATATTCTTCTGGAACCTACATTTGAAGTCTCTCTGAATTTTGTAATTGATTCTGATTAACTTTAATATTTGGTTATGGTTTCCAGCATACACATGACAAGGACTGAGCAGCTGGCAACCATAGTGGGAGCTTGGGCCTGAGTGGGACATGTCGTTCCAGCAACCACTTTTCAGTTACACAAGGTGGCCGTTCCGGTCTATGTCAGTCTATAATTATTGTTTCTTCTCTGTATGGTCTAGGTTGAAACTTTATGACAATGTTCATAAATAGGAATTTAATGGTGAAAACTCGTAATTTTATTGCCTTACCATTTAGTGTTAGTTTCTTTTTCTTGCAGATCTTTCCTACCAGAGGCAGCTGATCTGTGTGCTGTGAGATCTTCCTTAACTTAAACCTTGTTCAAGACCTAACCTTAATTTTACCTTCTATGTTAAGTAAATTCAATACACTATATACAAATACTGTATGTACAACTAATACAGTTATTTGTTTAATAGGATAAGTCACTGCACCTTTGTTTACATAATACATAGCCCCTATTTAAGTTAAATCCTTATGTAGCTAAAGGTATATGACACCAAACCACAAATACCATGTATATGTTACAGATATTTATACACATAATAAATTGGCAAAAAAGAAGTCTTTGATTCACATAATAGAGTATGTTGAGAGACTACAAGGGATCAGGAGAGTAAAGGGACAGGAATTTATAAATATTGCCTCCTCAGGAGAGACATATAACATTGACGTACCTTGAGAACTGTTTGGTGGTAAAGCAGAATTAGAAATAATCCTCTTTGTTTTCCTCCAAACACTTCCATAGAAATAACTTATTTTGAATACTTGCAAACACATATTGTGTTCCTGAGGTCTCTATCATCTCCATTTTACGATTGAACTTAGGCTGCTTCTCATGTAAATACTTCTGAGGTGGTGGAGCGCTATGCAAATTAACTCACCTCCAAGATGGCTGAACAGCATGTAGTACTTTCCCCCTCCTAGGCACAGGAAGGACTTCTATGTGGGACCACTTCTTACCATATGGCTGGTTTATGTATTTGAACATTAGGACCTTATTGTTTTTTGAGAAAGAAATTACTCTGGAGAGAAGTGAGACAGTGAATCAGTGTGAGATGGTGAATCGGTATGAGATGGTTTCAAGCAAGGGAATAAACAAAGGACTAGGCCTCTTTATTAGTAGTATTTAGTGAGAAAGCCACTTAGAGTTTTATAGCCAACTTCTGCCACACCCTCCAAGAAACAGGAAAACAAGGAATCTGGAATGGAGTACTTCCCTGCAGAAAAACTATTCTTCTCAGAATTCTAACCCTTAAAATGAGTTCTCACCATTCCATCCAAGAGCTTCCAGGGCATTTCTGACTAACGGTTTTCTGGGGGTAGTTTACATTTATCAACAATGTCTATGAGATCTCAAAATTGGGGAAAAAAGCATAAAGCTAGGGATATAAAACTTCTCGTTATTGCTAGATTGATCATTAACATTAAGAACTGTAGTTTCATGATTTTTCTTCTGTAACACATGCATGTTTTAGAAGAAAAATTAATAAAATGAACAAAATTATGAGAGTTGGAAAAGTTCTTCAGAACAGGAATCAATTATATCATGACTATGGAGGCAAAAGGGTGTAGAGGGTGCTGCATTAATATAGATGAAACCAATTTTAATGTGTCCAAGCACATCACAGCAAGTTAAGGATTACATTGAACAAAGCTTGGGAACTTTCTCTCAAGTAGGCATTAGTGGTACTAAAAAGTGAAAGAGTCGATGCTAGGAACAACTCAGCCTCTTAGCAGAACCTCGCAGTGTTTGAACAAAAAAGAGAATCTTATTCTCAGCTTTGCTAAGGTTTTATTTTATTTTATTTTATTTTATTTTATTTCATTTTAATTTAGTTTTTATTTATTTTCGCCCAGGCACACAGTGTGGTTATATTTAGAGAGACCGATAAAAGCTTAACAAAGATAAGGGGAACTGACATGTAAGCTAGCCCAATCAAAGAATTTACAAAGGGCAATGAACATTATTTCTCATAGAATAGATAGATTTTCATGTTTATTCTCTAGGACAATCTGTATATATTGGGGTATTTGGAAGGCTAACTCAATAGTCAGAAGTTGGTTGTGGAAAATGTCACCAGAGGTGATTTGTTTTAAGAGCTATTTCATTCATTTGATGAAACCAGCAAAGATAACAAAATCCGATGAAAACTATTCCCATTCTTTTATAATTAACACCTCAAATGGCAGACATTTGAGTGTGTCAGATTCAAATTCTCTAGCCTCCTTAATCAATGCTGGATAAACAGTTCGATAAAAATCTTACTTTTTGCTAACCTTTCTCTACCATCTTTGCATATATCCAAACTTTTATTAATGTTAATAGAATTTTTCTAACAGGGTACAATAAGTGAATGTTATTTTCTTCCCTCTCTTCTTCCCTCCCTTCCTCCTTCTTTCTTCCATTTCTTCCTTTTCTTCCCTCTTTCTCCTATGACTATATTTAATTATCATTTTATGAAGAAAAATTTTAAGCATAAAGAAATATGTAGAAAATATAACAAATACCCATAATATATCCACTTCCTAGCTTATATAAATTATAATATTAAATGTGGACTTTGGGTAGATTTCTTCTGTCAGATCAAGAAAATTCTTTACTATCTCTTGTTTGCCATCAGTTTTTATCCTAAAAGGGCTAATTATTTTTGGTATTGGCACTGTGTATTTTTTTTTTTTACTATGAAAAATTTGATTAGCTTTTATTTAGAAATTTTGCTGCTATTTCACTGTATCTAATTATTGTATATCTTTGCACAATTCTGATTCCAGATTATTTATTCATTATAGAATGAGTTAAGTACCTTTCCTTTGTTTTATAGTCTTTGAAACATTTCTCGTTATATAAACTTTATCTGTTTCTTAGAGGTTGAGGTTTGGGAAATATTTTCTTAACACTATGTGGCCTAAGCCTTTTGGGGAGGTTACGTGTGCATGTGTGTGTGTGTGTGTGTGTGTGTGTGTGTGTGTGTGTGTGTTTGGTGAGCTGGGATGGATTGGGTATGGATAAACCATGAGTAATGAACAGGGAAATGGGATTTTAAATACATATTCAATTTCTTTAATGGTTGTTGGTTTATTTTTATTATTTAAAATTCTTCTAAAGTGAATTTAATAAATGCTTATTATTTTAATTGTCCATTTCATCTAAGTCCTCAAATTTATTGATATAAATTGTTCACATTATTCTGGCTTTTAATATTCACTCAGTTGATAAGTTCCAATTTTTGAACCATATATTGGTTATTTGTACTTTTTCCTCATTTTACTAGAAATATCTATATTTTATAAATATTAATAGCTTCAAAGAATCAACTTTTGGTTTTGTTAATTTTCTCTAGTGGTTTTATGTTTTTATTGATTTCTATTTTATATAAAAATTTAGTATTTCCTTTTTTCTCTAGGTTTATTGTGTTATTATTTTTCTAACTCTCTGAGTTGAATGCTTAACTCATTTTAATCTTTATTATATAATGAGTGCATTTAAGATTGTGATTGTGGGGATGTGATGGGGCACAGGCCTGTGAGTTCTGAGTGTCTGATATGCTGGTTGTACTGTGGTAAGCCCAGGAGCCTGGCAGACACCAGTGCACTTGTAAGGCTTCTGCAATGCACTCATATCTCTGTGAGACAGCACATTCCATATTGGTACGAGGCCAAGGAGCTCACAGCTGTGACTAATTAGCTGGTGTGTTCACTCAGGCTCTCCCAGAGAAACTGAGGTGGATGGAATTGTGCATATTAAAAATTTTGGTGATTACCGTATGTTTCTCAGCGTCTTCTGGTTGAGGGTACAAGGGCAAAGTAAGGAAGTATTTTTTTTCTTTTTCACGGATAGCATCACCCTTGAGTCTAGAGAAGGGAACAAATCTTAGTCTTTTTCTTGGTTTTAGAAAAGTTTTATTCATGAGATTTCCATATTTGCGGTTGTTTTAAATAGTTTTTAAAGTTCTGTGTAGGGTTCGCTTATCTTGGCAGATTCAGTTTCAGAAGCCATATATCAAGCTTGGTAGCAACTTAAAAATAGTGAGATCACAAATGCTTAAACCTTTTCTAAGTGACATCTCTTAATAATGCAGTATATTTAGAAATATAGTTGTGAAGGTTTTCATAATTATCTTGGTAATGCACTATTTTTTTCTGGAGTATGGAGAGGAGAAATCAAGTAGTTTTTCTAATACAAGGATTTATCTATAGCCCTTGAAGTAATTTTTTTATTCTCAAGAAAATGTTACAGGAACAGCAGAATTGTGGGACCCCTGTAGAGGTTGTGTCTGGGCAAATATATCTTCATTTGCTGTTTACATGTTTATAGCAAGCCTTGCTCGCAGCAGCAGACAGTGAATTCCCACTCAACCAAATGTTGCCTTTCACAATCATTCTTAGCTTCCAAGTAATCAAAAGGAAATTGCATATTCATTTAAAATTTGTTTGGCTGTGACTAGAGACATACTCAACAATGAATTTTTAAATTCATAGATTTTTTAAAAAATAAAGTTTTTCCAATTCTTTTAGAAATGTGAAAAAGCTACATGGGAAATAGGAAAAGTATTGAGCTCTGAGAGATAAAATGGGGAAAAGTGGAAGGGGAAAAGACATGAGAGGCTGTTCTCTGTAGTCAATGCATTTGTCTTAAAAGAAATAATTCTGAAAGGGAAAAAAGTAGCTTCCCTTAAGCCCATGAAGGTGCCCAGATTTGATCTAATATTAAGAAACATGACATGTGTCTGATTACTGTCTGGATTCTGAGAGAATATTAACTTTCCTGACAGTGCTCTACCACTACTGATTTTACATTTAACAGGGTCCATTTCTTCCTCTTACCTTCAGAGCCGCAGAATTCAAGATTTATTGATCCAGTGTCAATCAAATATGCTTTATTATCTAGTTCTGGCCTCACGTAATATTCATAGTCCCTGGAAGAGAGGGCACTGTTAACCCTGGTAAACCAGGTTAACCCTGGCAAGTGAAGGAGGAAAGGTTTAGCTGGGTCAGCTTGGGGGGAACATTAGTGCTAATTGAGAGAGACGCCTAGTGCTAACTGTGGAGCTTCTAGATTGTGGTGCTTCACCTGCAGCGAGAGTGAGAGTGGCCAGGAAGAGATCCTGTGAAGCAGCACTGACATCAGGAGGGGAGAGTAGTGATTCCAATGCTGGGGAAAATGACAGCACTGCTTTTTTTTTTTTAATCTTTTGAGTGATATTGCAATATTGACATTTTATGAAAAAAGTGAACATAATTTAACAAAATTATGAAATCAAATTACTTAATGCTTTTCTAATAGTAACATTTGAAAAAAATATATCCAATTAAAGTCATGAAAAGCATAAGTGTTAAACAAAAATATCATTTAAATATAAATTGTTAGCCACTAAGCGACATCGCTGGGCTCTCATGTTTACTTGGACTCCATTCCTCTTCATCCTGGGACCAATGAGATCACTTGGAGCTATATCCTCTGACGTGGTCAGTCCAATTGGCCTTCAGCATCTTCCTGTTATTTTGTTTCCCCAGGTGGAGTTCTCACTACTGTTGCTTTCGGGTAACTTTCTGCTCTGGCCACAGAGCCCGATTTTAGCAGTTTTGATTTCTTTGCTTACCATCTCCTCATCTTTCCCCACTGAGGCCTATGCTTGTGCAATGAACTCCTCCAGCCAGTTCCATCCGAGGATTTTTGTGTGGGGCTGATATGGGGTTGGGGGAAGATTAACAAATACTGCATGTGACCAGTGACAAAGAGCAGTTAGGAATAGTTTACAGTGAAGATGTCAGGAAAGGGGATTGGGCAGGAAGCAGAAGAGGAGGCTGTTAGAGACAGAGATAAAAATGTCCTACTAAGTTGCTGACCAATGTCTCAAACATTTGCATGACCACAGCAAAGTAGCAGTGTTTCAGTTTTTAAAAATAGCGATGTAAAATGTGGTGAGTTTTAATATTGGCTGCACATTGGGAAGCTTTAAAAATATTGAGGCTTGGATCCCATCTCCCCAGAGGTGTTGACTGAATTGGTCTGGGTTGTGGCTCTATCGTCAGAGGTTTAAAAATCTTCCCAGGAGAGTCCAACATGGAGCCAAGGTTAAGAACTGCAGTTATAAGTGAATATCAGGATTTCGAAAATCAGTATTGCAATCAGTAAAATGAAAGTGCAACTATTACCTTTATTTTAACAAAAGGGAAACAGGCTCATCTTCAGTGAGCATCGTCCTGGTACCAGGCAAATTATAGCTTGCTGTCTGTTTTTGTGCGGCCTGTGAGGTAAGAATGGTCTTTACATTTTTAAATGGTTGAAAAAGACGACGAATGTTATTTCATGGCCCATGAAAATGATATGAAATTCAAAGTTTGGTGACTACAAAGTATTACTGGAACACAGTCACACCCACTTGTTTATGTACGGTCTCTGGCTAATTTCACCCTACAGCTGTAGTCCGAATAGCGGTGACAGACACCATATGGCCAACATAACCTAAAATATTTATTATTTAGTCTTTTACCAAAAAAAATAAATAAATAAATAAGTTTGCTGACTTCTGTTCTAAAGTAAAACCTGATAGAGAAATCTTAATATAGAAAACTGATATGTCGTGTAGAGAAAGCTTGTTCACATCAAAAATATATAACAATATAAAACAATTTGCAAGGTTCTTTGACGGTATGAGCTACCCTAAGTGCATTTAAATGTTGGTTTAAAAATCATTAGGTGACCCTCAGGGTTAGTGCTTTGATAAACGTAAAGTGAAAGCACCATAAATCATTATTCACAAAGTGGTCATAGGGAAAGGTAAAGCCTTTGCGGATGACTTCACTAGCAACTCAGGATTAGTTGTAATCACTCCATTCATGTTTAACTTTACTTGTAAATTAAGTAAATCTTTGCGTAGTTTTGTTTCTATTTTAGCTCTAAGTTTCTAGGTCCAAAATTTCTATGTTTAAAAATATTGGTATATTCATCAATGTTTTCAGAAATTTACCGACTCAGTAATATGCGGCCCTTGCTGTAGCAGATATTGCAGTTTATACACATGTGTTCCTTGGATTATATGCTTCCAAATCACCTAAGATTCTTGTCTTAAGTACAGATTCCCCAGTGTCAAGCAAGACTTACTGATTTAAAACCCGCGAGGGTAGGATTCTGCCTGTCAACAAGCTCCCAAGGTGAATCTCATGCATCCTGTAGAGTTGGAATCCCACACTATATCCTGGGTGAAAATATTCCAGGAGCATAGATTTAGGGGAGCAGGCAAGCAGAGTGTAGAGATCCCTGCAGAGAAGTGGAGCAATATCAGGTCTCTGTATTCCTAGGGTGAATGATTAAAAGCAATTATCTTGTTACCAGGAAGCAGATTGATCCAAGTGGGCAGAGAAATAACAGAAATGAGGAAACTCATTAAAAAAATGGAAGTGGGGTTGGATTGCTGCTAGTTTTTTATTTTTTATTTCTTTATCAGAATATGATTGTTCTAATAATCATCTTTCTTCCTGGCATTCCTTCTTCCTAGATACCGGGCACTTTCTGTTTGCTCCTTCAGGTCAACACCATTCCTTTCCACCTGCCCTGTTCTCTGTCTAGGGAGGCTGAACTGTGTGGACTGCATCAAGAGGCTCCCCTACCCTATGTCTTCTAGTTGGTGTGGTTAGTGGGGTGTCCCAGCTGGAGATCAGAGGGAGGAAGGAGAGTGAGGTCCCTCACTGCGGAACCAACTCTGGCTAGCTTGTCTTTGGACTGAAAGTCATTGCTTTACTCAAGACAGCCTTTTCTACACAATATTCTGCTGTCAGGTTCTGTTACATGCTTTTGACTTGTGTCTTTGAATCTGAAGGTAGTAATAGTTCCATGGTTGCAAGACGGTTAACTGCAAAATCCTTTATGTTCCTCTACAACCTGCCCACATGTTTATATATTCTAAACTCTTTTGAATTATTCTAATTTGACTATGACATCCGTTTCCTGTTTGTACCCTACTGAACAACTAGATGTCTACAGGCAAGATCTGAAAGGAGAAGAACATCATCTCCACAGTGAGCAAAGGTTTAGTTTATCAAACAGAGAAGCTCCTTGCCTTAGAGCCCTCACACATACTGTTACCCCTGCCTAAAACCCTCCTCCCTCCAACTGTTCGTCTGGCTAACTCTTGGTCATTTTAAAAGTCTCACTTTGAATGTCAGCTTCTAGAGATTTCTTAAGTGGCTCCTCAAAACTAAATTAGTTCCCACTGTTATACCTCCTCATAATATGCTTACTTTTCCTTAATCATACTCATGAATATTGTAATTAATTTATACTTGAAGTATAAGATGCTTTGGGTATCTCTCATACTGGACTGTGATCTCTAGGCAGGCTCTGACTATTTTGTGTTTAACACCTGCCCTTTGCAAGTGCTTATTCAATTTTTATTAAATGTGTGAATGAATAAAATATAGTTATAATGGCAAATTTTAGTGTTATCTTTTTCTCCTGGGAAAACCTATGACATACATAAACTATATATTAACATGTTATTTTCTGTGCTTCCATAAGCCCACAGCCTTTCATGTGACCAGTGATGCCAATGCCCATAGGGACCTCTGAGTCTCAGGTGAATGGTTCTACCTGTTTCCAGGTAGCAAATGTTTCATACACAGAAGCTTGTCTGTGTATGAAACATTTGCTATAAAAAAGGAGGCAGGAACCTATAAAATTGTCAGTAATCGATAAAGTAATAATAAATCATACAAAGCAAGAACAGTTGCATGGTAAGTATAGGACTGGTGCTGGGTTAAACTCAGTGAGTGGGCATTTACACTTTCCTAGCAAATGGGAAAAAGACCCACTGGATCCCCATATTCTTTTTTCCTTCTCTCCAAAGAATTTCTAATCAGAGACATCGGCAGGCATCTATCTATAGTAAAAGGTTTCTTTTTAGAGAATCAGAGTGCCAGAAATTTTTAGGTGGTAAATTTGGCAAAACTACAAGTTTTCATTTGCAGATGGATTTTCTTTCTGAAAACTTAATAACATTTTCCTAAATGAGTAGCCTGGATTAAAGGAAGAAGAAAAAAATCACTCCAAATATTTAGAGATAGATGTCGCTAGTGAGAACCCTTCTTGATAATGCTCCTTTTCTTTTTTAATTTCAATTCTTTATAATGTAGATTTCAGTTTCTTCATAGCCTAAGGCTTTGGGGGACATTAATGTTAACAAGTAAGTTGTCCATACAGATTCATAAGGGATATAAGTCTTTCTTTCATTTCCATTCCCCATTTCATCCATTCACAGTCCTCAGCCTATCTCAGTCTTTCCCTTCATGGAAAAAAAATGTCTGGTCCCAAGGACTCACTTCTTTCTCTTCTTGGAAGACTGCAATCAGTGCAGCTTTTCTTGCCAGCCGCCACCTCATGCTGAGAAATCATGCAGATAACTACCCTTCTGCAAATCATCACAAGCACAGAGACAATCATTCTACATTGCACCAAATGCCGCTGTGAAGAAATAGAAAATCAATCAGAATCTTCCTGCATTTCAGTACGGGCTGTCTTTCCTCCTTTGTAAGTGATTTCAGGGATTAAGTGAAAATTATTCAGGTCCTCTCCACCAATTTGCTAATATTCAAAATTCCTTTGTCAAAACTTAACTTAAACTTGATATTGTGGGCCCTGTTTAAAAACAATCTCTCTGTGTGAGGTAACATATAGCATGTAGGTATCATTTACATTTCAGTGTGAATAAGACTGCCAGATGCATTTTGAAAGTAGATGTCTACAGAAAGTGGTGGGCAATAAAATATAAAGACACTATATTAAACACAGAAAGGAGCAAAAAGGGTACTCTTGCTATGAGTATAAGCATCATCTGCTTTTGCCTAGAATCATCCCTTACTTTAGTCTCAATTTCAACTAACATTATTACATTTTGTCAAATATTGAAGGCTTTCCAAATAAAATAATATGCGATGAATTTTCTCTGATTATGGCCAAGTCAGAGAAGTATTTGCTTCATAATTAACAACCTTTCAACTTATAATATACACATATGTTGCAAAAACTAATAAAAATACAAATCTTACCTTCCTCTCTCCTCCCCCACCTCCCTTCTCTCTTCTCCTTCTCTTTCTTCTCATCTCTCCTCTCCTCCCCCCCTCCCTCCCTCTGTATGCCTTCCTTCCATTCTCTCTCTCTCTCTCTCTCTCTCTCTCTCTCTCTCTCTCTCACAGACATGTAAGAACACAACAATAGTATGTGTCACTTTGTATCATTACCCTTCAGGAAATGCAAACGGGGAACATTCAAAATTTATACTTTATCTAATGGTAACTGACAGAAATAATGTGTTTAAATTGATTTGGTGGGCACCGGGACAAGATAAATTGAAAAGTTCTTGGTCAACCAGCATCCATTATTAAATAAGGAATAGAAAGTACCAAGTAAAGCTAGACACGCACTAGGCAAAGGGAAGCCAAAGAACCTAGCCCACGAACAGTAGAGTAGGCAAAAGTTCTACAGGATGGAACAGACAGGGTTTTGAGCAGTATTTATATAGAGGAAATCTCACACCACCAAAAAATACCAAAACAAAACAAAACAATACCACACATTCCTCTTATCTAAAAACTAGTCCTTGTTTTCTATTTTCTGAGGGAAAAGTTGCAAACACTTTTTATATAAATGGGATCCATAGTGGTCCATTTTATTATCTTATCATAACTCTAGAAATTAACACTTCTGTAGACCCTCAAAGTCTTAAAAAGAAAGCAATGTTTAAAGTTCTCTGTATTTCTACCATGTAATATTTATTAGATTTATTTAAAAGTTCCTTGAGGACAGACACCCTGCCTTTTTCTCTGTTGTATATAGCTCAGTGCTAAATACATGCTATGAAAACCAGAGCAGGCAAATCTTCCCTCAGACCCATCCCCATAATGCTCACTTATCTCCCACCAAAAGTAGAAATCCTTATATTTGATACAGGCCATCTGACAGTTGAAGAAACCTATTCAAAGAATTGACTGCAGTTCAACATCTATCTTTCAGATCCAGCTATAGATGGTTTATTGTGCAAAATAAAAGGCTTAGGTCTTCAGCTGACAGAGAAAGTGGTACACTTCTTTGTTGACAGAAATGAAATGTGTCTTGTCATAGGTGTTGATATCACATATTAATCGCCCCTGCTGGGGAACATGAACACCCTAGTGCAGTGTGCTATAAATATTGATGTAATCACCCTGAACTGGCAGGACACCTGGGAAGCCCTGAGAGGTATAGATAGAAGATTTTCATAAAGGGATGCTCAACTGCTCTCCATTGCCTTTTTGCTGCTTTGGCATCTATGCATCTCCAACTTATTGCTTCCCTGTTTAGTCCCCAAAAGTCTGAAAAACCTTCCATATATTCTAGGAATAGAGTTGAATCCCCTTTCTCTTTTCAAACAACACCTAATCCTTTTATCTTTTACACTTTATATAGTTTTTGACTACAGTCACAGCTTCCCTCAGCTGGCTGCCTGTCTGGTGGAATACAGGGGTGTCTGACATCAGCTGCCGGTGAGGAAACATCCAGACCATTTCAGCTACAGAGACAGAATTTCATGCTGTCATGTTATTTTCAGTTCAGGGGACACTCTCCAGTAATCAAGTTACAGTCTTTCTTAAAGTTACATGCAGACCAGAAGAAAATTGTCCTGTTCTGAAGACTGAGCAAATGATGATACTTACAATGGCAAAATGTTATTTTGTAGTATATATATTGTTGTTTCACAACCGTTTACTAATCCTTGCTAACCATGAGACTAGACTAAAGTCAAAATAGTGTTCCATCATTTAATTATAAGGATATGTTTCTTCAGCAGACCACATTGTAAGCTATATCTATAATAATATTTTTTTCATCCAACAAATATTTATCAAGCATCCAATATATATCAGGCACTGTTCTAGATACTATGTATATGAGGATGAGCAATGAGGCAGACAAGCAAGGTCTCTGCTCTCAGTTTATGTTCTCATAATAGGACCTCCAAATCAATAAACAAGGAACACATCAATTATAAACACTATTCAGAACATTAAAATAGAATAGACTTGGTGATTACTATAGATTGGGTAATCAGCAATAGCCTGAAGTGGACATTTTTAAAAGTTACCCAGCAGATTACAGATTGGGTAAGAGATGGTTTCAAGCAGCATATATAGCTCATGCAAAGGCTTTAATGTGGGAATGTTTGGTATTTTCCAGGAACAGTTTGGTCAATATCTTTGAGTATATTTTAATATTAAGTGACAAAGAGGCAAAGCTGACTGAGGGCACGTGAAAAGAGAATGGAGGAACCACAAAAAGACTGGGTGGAAGCAACTCTTTATGGATATTTTACACACACACACACACACACACACACACACACACACAACTTGCCCTTCCAACAAAGGTTTGGACAACTAGGACCAAGAGCAGGTGACAAGATTTCCCAGTCTTATCTAAGATGAGAATTTTGTTGGTAGAAAGACTCTGTGATGGACCTTCACTCTCAAAAGGCTATCCCAGCACCTTACTTTGGATAAAAGCCCATCTGCCTTGGGAAGCAATGACAGTCCCCTTTTGTATCTGTTCTAAGTGCGTATAGAAGTCAATAAATGTAGTGTGCTCATATTTTATAGATGACGTCAGTGAGTAAGCAAATGTGAAAAATCTGACTCCTTACCCAAATTTGGAAATCTAGACCAGCTGGAAAGCTATATAGAATGTCTTTTCCTAATCAGTACCATTTTTCCCATTCTGATGCACTTAGAGAGAGAAATGTTTAAGGCAGAAAGACATATGATTCAGAATATTACTTAAAATTGCTCTGGATCTTTATTTTTCTAATATTGGGTATTGGACACACTATGAGGAATGCCAATGAATTGTAGTAACTAGGGAAACTTAATTTGACTTCCTTTTGTGATCTTATAAATATGCTTAATCCAGGAGAATTAAAGATTTATTTTTATAGAGTAAAACATACTTCAGGTTAACCTCTTAGGGAAACATAAATTTAAAAATGTCATATAGACTGTATTTGTCTGACTTTATTTATATAGATTTTATTTGAGTTGATCACTTAGGTTAGATATTTTCCCTGAACCTAATCTATCACATTCCCCCAACATTTCTGTATGGAGCATGACTGTCATATTTGGGAAGGTTTTCTTTAGAAGTAGTCTGAGAAATACAATTAGGCTTTTTAAGTTAGGGAAGTAGCTCAGGGAATTTTCTGCATTTAAGATATTTGATAATGACTACTAAAAAAAGTTCTTATGTTTAAACGACAATCGACAACTTAAGAAAGACAGGTTGGATCCCTGTGCCTATCTGCAGAAGTTAAAGAGATCAAATAATTCTGACTGAAAGCCATATTAAAGAGCCTGCCTAATGTGGAAAATTGATTATAAAGTCTGATCACAGACTTCATACAGAAATTGGATTTTATAGAATAGATATAGTGTGAATTGTACAAAGCAATCTATCCAACAGAGAAAGGACCTGAGAGTGCTTTGAAAATATTGGCTATTTCAGTTTAAGTGACAGATGAATAGGAGAAGCTAAATATTTGATATCAATTTTATTGAAATAAATTTTAATTGAAATATAAATTTTATTGAAATAAAATTATATTAAATTATTTCTAAAACTTTATCATTAACTTTGGCAAAACCGTAGGGCTTTGAATTAATCCTATTCTTTGCAAAACATAGTGTTTCTGTTCTGGATTACTAAGGCAATACACATTTATGAATATTTTTAGTTTCTGCTGAATTTTGATTGAAAAGAGAAGAATAGGCATTTTGATACTATGTTCTCTTTCTTGGTCCTTCTGACCTTTCCAAAATAGAATTGTCAATTGAATTAAATCTTTTATTGAATGCTTTCTGGTGCAAGGGCCTGCACCTGAAGAAACATGACAAAATGAGTGAAACAAGGTCCCTGCCCTTAAAAAAATTTAATCTAGAGGAGAACCTAGCAGAGTTAATCAAGCAGACCTGGGAATACGATAACCAAAATGAAAAATACATTGGAAGAATTCAACATCAGATTAGCTAATACAGAAGAACAGATCAGTGACCTGGAAGACAGACTAGTGAAAAATCAACCAATCAGAACAGAAGACAGAATTTTTAAAAGAATGAGGATAGCTTAAGGAACCTCTGGGTTAAGATTCAGCACTCCAACATTCTCAGAAGAAGAAAGAGAGAAAGGAACAGAAACTTTATTTAAAGAAATAATGGGTGAAAACTTTTCTAACCCAGGAAAGAAAAGATATCCAGGCCCAGGAAGCATAGAGAGTTCCAAAAAGGTGAACCCAGTGAGACCACACCAAGACATATTGTAATTAAAATGGCAAAAATTACAGACAAAGTGACAGTCTGGAAAAAGCAAGAGGAAAACAATGAGTTATGTACAAAGAAAGAAACCCCATAAGGCTATCAGCTGACTCTCAGCAGCAACTTTACAGGCCAGAAGGGAGCAGCAAGACATTTTTAAAGTACTGAAATAAAGGAACCAACAACCTATAATAATTTACCAAGCAAATTATCATTCAGAATTGAAGGAGAGATAAAATTTCCTGGACAAGCAAAAACTAAAGGATTTCATTACCATTAAACCAGCTTTATGAGAAATGTTAAAAGCTCTTCTTTAAGCAGAAAAGGAAAAGCCATAACCATAAATAAGAAAATAAGAGAAAGAAAAAAAACTCACTGGTAAAGCCAAATATTTAATAAACAGAGCAAATGAGATCTTTAAAAAACTACTACAAAGGTCACAAGAAAAAGTATCTAATGGCATTCAAGCTACAATAATTAGTTAGGAGATGTACAACACAACAAGATCTAAAATATGACATCAATAACAAAGCATGGAGTGATGGGAGTAAAAATATAGTTCTTAGAATGTATTTGAATTTAAATACCTATCAGCTTAAAATAGACTGCTGTAGATATGGAATGCTAGATATAAATCTCATAGTAACCAAAAACCAGAAACCTACATAAGATATACAAAGAACAAAGAGCAAGAAACCCAAACAAAATACTTGGAAAATCAGCAAACCACAATGGAAGAGATTAAGAGAAGAAAAGAACAGAGAATTATAAAAACAATCAAAAAATAATTAACAAAATGGTAATAAGTACATACTTATCAATAATTACTTTAAATGTAAATGTATTAAATGTCCCATTAAAAGATATAGGGTGTCTGAATGGATTAAAAAACATAACCCATCTTTAGGCTGCTTACAAGAGACTCATTTCAAATCAAAAGGCAAATAGACTAAAGATGAAGGGATGGAAAAAGAGATTCCATACAAATAAACACAAAAAGAAAGCTGAGGTAGCAATACTCTCATCATACAAAATAAAATTTAAAACAAAAAATAAAAGAATAAAAAGACAAAGAAGGACATTATATAATTATAAACAGGTTCATTTAAGGAGAGAACTTAACAATCATAAATATCTACATAACGGCACCTAAATATATAAAGCAATTATTAATAGATATAAAGGTATAAATCTACCATCACACAAAAATAGTAGGAGATTTTAATATCTCATTCACATCACTGGAGATCAACCAGACAGAAAATTAATAAGGAAATGATAGCCTTAAGTGTCACATTAGATGAGATAGACCAAATAGATATGTATAGAATACTTCCTCCAAAAACTGTAGGATACATATCCTTTTTATCAAGTGCATATGGAACATTCTTCAAGATAGATCACATATTATACCACAAAACAAACCTCAATAAAAATAAAGAAAATTGAAATCATATCAAGCATCTTTTCTGACCTCAATGGCATGAAACTAGAAATCAACTACAGAAGAAAACTGGGAAAAAACACAGATACTTGGAGACTAAACAACATGATACTAAACGACCAATGGAGGAAATAAACAACCAATCAAAGAGGAAATAAATAGGAAATCAAAAACTATCTTCAAATAAATGAAAAAAGAAAGCACGGCTTTTAAAATTTTATGGGCTCAGCAAAAGGATTGCTAAGAGTGAAATTCATAGCTATACATGCCTACCTCAAGAAACAAGAAAAATCCCAAATAAACAATCTAACTCTACAAGAAAGGAACTAAAACAAACAAACAAACAAACAAACAAAAAACAAAAGTCAAAGTAAACCAAAGGAGGGAAATAATTAAGATCAGAGAGGAAATAAATGAAGCAGAAATTTGATTTAAAAAATTAAAAGGTCAATAAAACTAAAAGCAGTTTCTTTGTAAAGATAAATAAAATAGACTGTTAGCCAAAGTGGTCAAGAAAAAAAAAAAGCCCAAATAAATAAAATCATAAATGTCAGAGAAAAGGTTACAACCGACATCACAGAAATATAAAGAATCATTCAAGAATAAACAGTTATGTGCCAACAAATTTGATAATCTAGAAGAAATGGATAAATTTATAGAAGAATATAACCTTCCAAGACTGAACCAGGAAGAACTATACAATCTAAACAGACCAATTACTAGCAATGAATTGAAGCAGTGATCAAAAAAAATAAAGAAGAGTTCCAACAAATAAACGTCCAGGACCAGATCGTTTTAAAGGTAAATTCTAGTAATCATTCAAAGAATTAAAACCTATCATTCTTAAACTATTTCAAAAAAAAAAAAAGAAGATGAAGGAATGCTTCCAAACTCATTTTACGAAACTAGTATTACCCTGATACCAAAACCAGACAAAGACATTTCAAAAAAATTTTAAAAGTATAGGCCAATATCTTTTATGAACACAGGTGAAAAAAATTAATAAAATAATAACAAACTGTATGTTATAATACTTTAAAAGGAATATACCCCATGAGCAAGTGAGATTCATCTCAGTGACACAAGCATGGTTCAACATCCATAAATCAATTAATGTAATACGGCACATTAACAAAATAAAGGATAAAAACCATATTGCCATCTCAATAGATGCAGAAAACATTTGATATTCAACATCCTTTATGATGAAAACTCTCAACAAAGTGGGTATAGAGGAATATATCCCAACATAATAAAGGCTATATATGATAAATCTACAGTTAATATCATACTCAATGGTGAAAAGCTGAAAGCCTTTTGTTTAATCAGGAGCAAGACAAGGATGCCCACTATCACCAGTTCTGTTCAATATAATATTGGAAGTCCTAGACACAGCAGTAAGATAAAAAAATAAATAAATAAAAATAAAAAGAATCCAAATCAGAAAGGAAGAAATAAAACTCTCATTATTTACAAATGACATGATATTATATTTAGAAAACCCTGAAGACCTCACTAAAAAATTATTAGAATAAATGACTTCAGTAAAGTGGCAGGATACAGAATCAATATACATAAATCTGTTGCATTTCTAGGATCAATAACTAATAATCAGAAGAAGAAATTAAGAAAAAAATCCCATTCACTGCTGAATCAAAAAGTATAAAATACGTAGGAATAAATTTAACCAAAGAGTTTAAAGACCTGTACTCTGAAAACTATAAGGCATTGACAAAAGAAATAGAAAAGGATACAAATAAATGGAAGGACATACTGTACTGGTAGATTGAAAGGATTAATATTCTTAGAATGTCTTTCCTACCTAAAACAATATAGAGACTCAATGTAGTCCCTATTAAAATAATAATGGCATTCTTTTCAGAATTAGAATAGTTAAGCCTAAAATTTATATGGAAACACAAAGACCTCAAATAGCCCAAGAAATCTTAACAAAGAAAAAAATATCATGCTCACTGATATCAAACTATACTAAAATTCTGCAGTAATCAAAGTATGGTACTGGCATAAAAACAAGTATATAGATTAATGGAATGGAATAGAGAGCCCAGAAAGAAATCCTCACTTACATGGTCAATTAATCTATGACAAAAGAGGTGAGGATCTACAATGGGGTAAAGATAGTCTCTTCAATAAGTAGAATAGGCACAAATGGACAAACACATGTAAAGAATGAAATTTGACTACTATCTTACACCATAGAGAAAATGAACTCAAATGGATTAAAGAGTAAATGTTAGACTTGAAATCATAAAACTCCTAGAACAAAATAGAGACAGTAAACACTTTGACATCACTCTTAGCAATACTGTTTGGAAATAGCTCTTTAAGCAAGGGAAACAAAAGAAAAAATAAACAAATGGGACTACGTCAAATTAAAAAGTTTTCACATAGCAAAGGAAATCATCAACAAAATGCAAAGACAACCTAATAAATGGGAGAATATATTCACAAATGATATATCTGATAAGGGGTTAATATCCAAACTATATAAGAACTCATACAACTTAACACTAATATATATATATAATTTCCAATTAAAAAAGGTCAGAGGATCTGAAAGACATTTCTCCAAAGAGGACATACAGATTGCCAATAGACGTGAAAAGATTTTCAACATCTTCGTGTGTGTGTGTGTGTGTGTGTAATGGATTATTCCGCAATAAAAAAAGAATAAAATCTTTCCATTTGCAACAACATGGACGGACCTAGAGGGTATTACACCAAGTGAAATAAGTAAAACAGAGAAAGACAAATACTGTATGATTTCGTGTATAAGTGGAATCTAAAAAACAAAATAAATGAACAAAACAGAAACAGACCCATAGGCATAGGGAACAAGCTGTTACGAAAGTTGAGGATTGGGAGCTTGGGCATAAAAAACACACACACACACACATAAAATTGACTTTAAAAAAAAAGTCCTGCTTGGGAATTTGATTGGTATTTAATTGAATTTATCTATTTAGAATAGAATGTTGTTTTTCCATTCATTAATTTTTAAATTAATTTAGATTTGTATATATCCTTTCATCGTGCTTTGCAGTTTTATTCATGAAGGTGTTGCACATCTTTTATTGTATTTATTCCTAGGTGCTCTATAGTTTTTGATTTTGTGGATAAGATCTTTGTTTCCATTACCCTTTTTTCTGGTTGTTTATAATAGAAGTTTGAGTCTGTTTATTTCCTTTCTTGATCTCTTATCAAGTAAGCCTGAAGGATGATGTATCCTATTGATTTTCCAGTGTAGGCAATCACATGATTGCCTAGTGATGAGTTTGTTACTCCTATTTTTATTCTTAGAGTTGTTCTTTTTTAGCATAGCAGTTAAGAGCACAGCTTTGAAATTAAACTGCCTGGGCTCCAACCCTTATTAGCTGTATAAACTTTGAGGAGAATAATTTCTAATTCACATATTTTTGTGAAGATTACATGAAAACAGTGCTTCACACATAAATAAGCTTGCAATAAATAATGCTGTTATCATTGCTGTTATTATAGCTAAAGCATACAGCATCATGTAGAAATGGAAGCTGTAATCCCTGGCATCACTGTATTTTCTCAAAAAGACAAAGTGAGGTTAAGCTAAAATCATTTTATGCCGTGTGAGGGTATCAAATTTGACAGCTTATTTAAATGTTGGATCAGATCTAAAATCTTTTCCTAACAAAAATTATTGGCTTTCTAACAAATGCTCACCTGTGGGCATAGATACATCATCAGTTAATAAAAAGGAGAAGAGTAGATTGTTTGTCAACAATTATAAGAAAAGATCACTCTATCTGCTCATTTGTTTTACAAAGCATGTGCAGCTTTCTTCAATGCATAGGCAGTGTAAAACTTTGCTTTTGAATCATTGATTGGAGAATATAATCTAATTTTCTACCATCTAGCTCTTAACAAAAGCCTGGCTGGAAAAGTTCCATTTAAGAAAAAGAAAGTATACTCACTACTTTTGTATATTAAAACAAATTAGATCACAGTAACTTGTCACGTAAGTTTGGTTCATAGAATCACCTTCACTCAGTTGTATTATATATTTAAGCAAGTACCATTTCATGAAATGCCATGTGTTTGCTATAAAAATGTCACCAAGCATTAGTGTCCATTGATCAAACAGGATCTCTTATATTCAATCCCAAATGAGAAATTCAGTCTTGAATTTGTAATTGGAAAATGTTTGTCTCATATAATGAAGTAGTGAGGGCCTCCCCGCGCCCACTTCACTTCTTACCTTGTATTTAAACTGACAATGTTTGACCTTTTGTCTGGCTGCCAGGAAGTCCAGAGTCAAGTTTACAAATTCAGTCATATAAACAGCATTAACCACCATGGCTAGTATCTTTTAATTCCTATTTTTAATCAATTCTTATTTTCCTTTTCTGATTTTTTAGTCTCAATTAACTATTCCTGTGTCTTTTTTCATGAATTTAAAAATCTAATTATCAGACTGTCTTTACGAAGTGACTATAAAGCCACAGGAGCAGCATTAAGGAAGCTCTAAATCAACCACAGTAAAGGCAAAAAAGAAACAAAACAATACAAAACAAAAACAAAAAACCAATTCTGCCATGTACTAAGGGGTTTTATTTCCTTTTTACTTTTGCTTATATGAATAAACCTTTCATCAAAGTTTGGAATTTATAAATTGCATATTTTAATACAATTAATTTTTATTTACACTTAAACCTATTTAGTTATTGAATTAAAAATTACCTAAACTATCTCTTCCTTTAGTGGGTAAAGTCAGACATAGTTCTCATTCTTTTCTCAAATGGTATAACTTTAAAAAATGTCAGCATGAGGTTTTTATAAAAAAAGATATCTTTGCTGACAATACACATTGACTTTTTCCTCACCAGGACTCTCTTCAATTCACAGCAGGGACCCTAATTTCTTTTATCTGGAACAAAGTTTCTTTAGCTCTCAAAGAGAAGATGCTATAAGTTGGAGCCAAGATATCATAATTGATGAACACATTTTTTCAAAAGTTACAACTCAAAATTGGCATTTACATTGGATAAAATGTATTCAACTCACAGAGGAAAAATTGGACTTGGAAAAAGATTTTAAGAAACAAAGAATTCAAATAGTTAAAATTCTATGCAGGTTAGCAGCGAGAATGGACTCTGACATTTTTTCATGTGTTCTTTTCTGTATTCTTTGTCTTAAAATTATTCTGAAAATCTACTTGCAGCAATTTGGTATCATTAAGTGACTAAGAGCACACACCAAGAGAATTAGTCAGTTCCCTTTTCTTCCAATGAAGAGCTCGCTGGGTGTGGATGAATGTACAAGTTTTCTCTTCTGTATTTACTACTCTAATGGCCTGATCCATTTGCTGAGGCCTCGCCTAGCAGACATGAGCAGCAGCAGCAGTGGTGATTTTGGACTCATACCATGTGTTGCTGATGTTGTTCAAAGAATCATATTCTGAACATCATTCAATTCATCATAAGTAGAAAGATGGAACCTAAGTGGAGGTCTGGCTAGGATGACTTTGGTATTCAGTGTGATTGCTACCTATTTGGCAATCGCTACCTCCTGTCTTGATTCTTTTTTATTTTATTTTATTTTATTTTATTTTATTTTATTTTATTTTATTTTATTTTATTACTAGTTTCAAGTATACAGTACATTGGTTAGACATTTATATAGCTTATAAAATGATCCCCCTAATTGCTCTTTCTCTCCTCTTTCTCTCTACCAAGCTAATACATTAACACTAACTGCATTCCCTATGCCATGCTCCCATCCCCACAACCAACTATCAACTACTAATTTGTACTTCTTTAACCCTTCACTCCTTTCTCCCAGCCCCCCAAACCCTCTCCCTACTGACTGTCACCAGATGGTCCTCTATATTTGTGAGTCTGTTTTTATTAGTTTGTTCTTTTTGTTCCTTAGATTCCGCATATAAGCGAAATCACGCAATATTTATCTTTCTCTTTATCCAATCCTCTGTTGATGGACATTTAGGTTGCTTCCATATCTTGGCTATTGTAAATAGTGCTGCCATGAACATAGAGGTGCATAGATCTTTATGAATTATTGTTTTGGATTTCTTTGGTTAACTACCCAGAAGTACAATGGTTAGGTCAAAGGTATATCCATTTTTAACTTTTTGAGAAATCTCCATACTGTTTTCCGTAGTAACTATACCAATTTGCAATCCCACCAACAGTGAATAAGGGTTCCCTTTTCTCCACATCCTGGCCAACACTTGTTGTTCTTTGATTTATTGATGATAGCCATTCTGACAGGTCTGAGGTGATATCTCATTGTGGTTTTAATTTGCATTTCTCTAATGATTAGTTACCTTAAGTATCTTTTCATATGTCTTTTCATATTCCCAATCTGTATTTCCTCTCTGGAGAAATATCTGTTCAGGTCTTCTGCCCATTTTTTAATTGGATTGGGTTTTTTTGTTGTTGAGCTGTATGAGTTCTTAAATGCCTTCTTTTTAAAGGAAAGTGATCCGAGTAGAAAATATAGAGAAAGAATGCCTAGAATGTTGAAAACTGACAAGCATATTTCTGAAGACTTCTATTTTTCAGTAACAAGGCTTGCTTATCTATCTTAGGTTAATTCACTAAATATACTTAAAAGCAATAAAGCATTGTTTTCTTCTTAAAAATTACAAACATGTCCATACTTCACTAATTAATCTTGACCCTCTTGGTTTGTTCATTCATTCATTTATAATCCAACAAGTATTTGAATCTATGTACCCCAAAGTAGGTTAGAAATTAGGCATGCATAAGTGGGGACATCACAGTCCCTTGACTTACACAGTTTATATGCTAGTAGAGAAGATAGATTTTGAACAAGTAATTGCCCATGAGTTGAATACTATAAAGTAGAAGTACGAGGTGCTATGAAAGCTTACAATACAGTGTTTTAGATTGAGTTTCCCAGAAGCAAACCCTGAGACAGGGATTCTGATCCAAGGGAAGTGCTCTCTGGAGAACCCAGAAAGGAAATGGGGGAAGTGAGAGAAGAAGTGTGAAGAAGCCATGCATGGGTACAACTTCTGGAGGATACCTTGAGCCCGATGCTGCAGGAAACTCTGGCGTGTAAATTATACCTTAGAGTTTGTCCTGAGCCCAGGTGAGTAAGTTGGCCTTTTATCTTGCTACACTGTGTGTTGTTCTTAAAGGACTAGATGTGAAGCAAAAGTGTGGGTGTGGTGGTGGTGAGAATGTAAAGTCCAGATACTTTCCGCTTTCTGCACAAGTGGCACTGGTAGCCTGAGAACAGTAGGCCAAAGAAGAATTACAGACGTAGCTCACTGAAGGAAAAGCTAGAAGCAGGGCATAAAAGCTGGAAGCAGGGCAGACAAATAATAAAGTGATCTGCGAGGTATCTGGGCCTTACAGGAACACTGCCATTAGTGTTGCACCCCTTGCATTGTTCTGATCATTTGCATCTAGCATTAAGTTTGTTCTAACATGTCACAGCCTCTTCAAGATGTTGGTCATCATAATTTCTATGTTTTTATATTTGAAGTGGGTTTCTTGTAGACAGCATATAGTTGGGTCTTGTTTATTGATCCATTCTGAAAATCTCTGTCTTTTAATGGGTATATATAGACAATTGGTATTTAAGTGGTTACTGATATAGTTAGTTAATAGCTACCATATTTTTTTACTGTTTTCCATTTGTTGCCTTTATCTTTTGTTCTTATTTTTTGTCTTCCATACTTTTTTCTCACTTTTGTGGTTTTAAATGAGCATCTTATATGATTGCATTTTCTCTCTTTAGCATATCAATTATATATTTTTAAAACTTTTTTTAGTATTGCCCTAGAGTATAATGCTTATGAGTCTTAAAATTAGGTCTCAGTCTTACAGTGAGCCTACACCCCTGGATTGTGCATTTTACCAGTGTTTCTTAATTTTGTTCTTTCCTTAGGTGAGACGGAATGACTAGAGGGGCTGCAATTGGGTATTTCCCTTCCACCAGATAGGCTGGGCTCTCATAAAACATCAGCAAGTAAAACAGTTTCACCTGAGGACAGGCCTTGTGAAGGAGGACAGAATGCTCTGGCATATTTTAAAATGGTTCCTTTTTTCCTTTCCTGCCTGAAGCCTTAACAGATTTTTCTCTGATACTCATTATGAGGACCTGGTAGAGCTCCTGGAAGTAAAACTGACAAAATGTGGGGGTACCCTTGTGGCTGGTTCCTCTGGAGTTTTAAACTCTCAAATTTGCCTATACCGAGCCTCTGGTAATTCATCAATTACAGGTCTGGCCCTTCTACACTGGCAGTGGTTCCTGGGGAGGTTTCTGCTCACGTAAGTTGTGATTTTGTGTATTTGCCTATCTGTCTCCACAATTTGGGGAGGCATCGGTTTGCTCTGTGACTTCGATTCTCTGGTGGATCTAAGAAGAATTCTTGCTTTTTCAACTCATTCAGCTTTTTACTTGTTAGAATGGAGTTACGGCTTCTAAGTTTCTTACATGCCAGATGGGAAACCAGAGTACAAACTCCACTACTTAGAGTTCTTGCTCCAGTTAAGTCTACTCTTTGACTATCCTTTGGATTGCTTATACCAAAACCCTTTGGGCCGTCTTTGACTTCTTTTCCTCTCATCCTCACAACCAATCTATCAGCAAATCCCTTTAAAATGCGTTTATTATCCCACCACTTACTCTCTCCACAGCTATTTTTCTGGTATATGCCACCAAGTTGTACCTGGATTACTGCAGCATCTTATCTGATCTTCCTTTAGTCTTGCCCCCAATTCCCTGTAGTCTAGTCACAACAGAGCAGTTAGAGTAATGCCGTTACAAAGTTAGAGTATACCACTCCTTGCTTCAAAACCTTCCAGTGACTTTTCATCCTACCTAGAGTAAAATCCAAAGTACTCGTAGAGGCTTACAAGTCCCTCTGTTGCATTCCGACCTATTTTTCTATTACTTTTTCATTTGTTCACTCCATTACAGGCATATTGGCCTTTTTGCTATTTCTCGAACTCATGATATATAACGCCACCTTATGTCATTTGCACTGGCAGTCTCTCTTTCTCAGAAATGCTTTTTTCCAGATATCCACAGAGATAACCTCAATTTCTTTAAGTTTCCTCAGTGAGGCCTCCTGTTATCATCCTATATAAGATTGCCACCTTGCTCCCACCCTGTTCCCTCTTTCTATGCTCCTTTTTTTTTTCCATAGCATTAATCACCTTTTTACACACTATCATATTATTTGCTTTTATTTATTAGGTTTTATGTAGAATATAAGCTTGTGAGATCAGCAGCCTTTTTTGGTCCACCAATGTGTTCCAAGTATCCAAACAGTGCCTGGAATGTGATAGGTACCCAAAAGATATATTTTTTGGATGAATAAATTGATCATTGTGGTCTTCAAACAGACTTTTAAAAATCTCAAAACAAAACAAACAGACTCATAGATATAGAGAACAAACTTATAGTTGTCAGAGGATTGGGCAATGGGGAATGGCAAAAGAAGTGAAGGGGATTAAGACATACAAACTTTTAATTATAATATAAATAAGTTTCAGGGATATAATGTACACCATAAGGAATACAGTCAATAATATCCCAATAACTTTGCATGGCGACAGTTAGTTATTAAACTTCTCATGGTGATCACTTCGTAAGGTATATAAATGTCAAATTGCTATGTTTCACACCTAAAACTAATATTGTATGTCAACTATAATTAAAAAGAGCTTTACATTCCAGAATGAAAAATAAATCTCTACTGCAAAATAACAGTTCAAATGATTTAATGATTTATTCCAGCAAATGATGGAACGAGGTGTGTCTAAAAAATGTCAATGGGATTAAAATTAGATAAAACCTTTCCAGTGTCCAAAAGCAAAGAAGCTAAACTGATAACAAAAACAAAATCCTGTAAAATCGATAAGCAACAACAAGAGATAACAAAAATCCACCCCAGTGCTATCATAGTATGTTTTGTCACAACTGTTGATTGACATTGTAAACTCTTATACAGAAAATGATTTCCATGGCAACATGTCCAATTTTAGCTTATGATATGAACCCATGAAAACAACATCAGAAGCACCCCCAAACCACAGAAAAACATTAAAAAAACAAAACTTCGTAGCATGCATATAATTTATACATGTACTACTTTCTTATATAAAAGCTATACATTATTTTCATTTTAAAATTAGGCAATTTATAGCAAAGTAAGTACAAATTAGTAAGTCCTAATGCTTTAAAAAATACTTCAGTTTAATTTTTTGCTTTCAGCATTTGAAATTATATACTCATATTATACTGACACTTTAATATGCAAGTGTTAACTTGTTTTGTTGGTTCTGATTTCCTACAGAAAGGTTTCAATCCCAAGTGAAAGATCAGTGGCATCCAGTGGGGATCCTCTTTAATTACTATGTCTTTCACAGTCTAAAGGGATGCTTATGATTGGAGAAGGAATTAACGTTTTATTTTGACAGGTATTTCAATTATAATAAATATAATAGGAGGCTCTTACACAGTTCATTTATGGTTTTGGATAAGCAATCTGTTGAGAAATGCAGTTTTTATAGCTTTAGTAGAACTAAGTGGGGCCACTACACAAGAGAAAAACAGGAGTTATTAGAAAATATAAAAGTCATTTCATTGTTAATGTAGTGTTTTTGCTTTTTGATCGTACTAGAGATTTCATCTCTTCACATTCCAGTCTTCTCACCTAGAATGAATCACTTCCCTTTTCATTGGTAAGTCAAGCCTTCTTTACTTTTCGATCCTTCTTTTAAAGTTTTTCAAACAATAAAATAATTAGGTCAATAACTAAATTAACTAATTAAAAATAATAATATCTAGGACATGTGCGTGTGTTTTGGAGTAGCTATTGTGAAGAGTCTCGTCTCTCCACATGAAATTTTTCTCGGAACTTCTTGGCAGATTGTATTAATTATTCCATGATGACAGACCCCATTGCCACTTCTCAAGTCTGTCACCCAATGTACCAAAACTACATGGAGTTATGGACTAAATGAGGTAAGATTTGGCACTCTCTTTTCTATGTATGTGGTTTTCTCTGTTACGCAAAAGCAGCCTGCACTGAATTCTAATTCCTCATAAGGATTTAATCTTTCCTCTACTCTCCGCCTCAACTTCTTCTACCACAAGATTAGAATTGTGGGCAGCCGGGACAGTAGACAGCAGTGATACTATGCTTAAGACTTTGTTAGTGTGTCTAGCTTGCTGTGACTGGTTCCTTCTTACCTTAGAAATGATGTTCTAAACCTGAAACCATGGGTCCTGACTAGGCCTGAATGCACTGCAGTGGGTTTATGAGCCTTGTGGATTCATACAAACATTTCGTGGGTATGTGAATTTAACTAGAGGTTTTTAAAAATCCTCCAAAGGTCAATAATCACAGCAAATTTTCTGTCACCTCATGAAATATATGTCTAGTTTGCCCATCCCATCAGTTTTGTAGATGTGCCAAGAAATATCTAAATTCTACAATTTTGGGTTCAAACTGGAATAATTCAACACTTCTACCCCCACTCCTTTCATTCTCCTGGAGACAGCATATGGTTGGTTTTTTTTTTTTTTGATCCAATCTGCAACTCTGTGCCTTTTCATTGGTGAGTTCAGTCCACTTACATTTAGGGTGATTATTGAAATATGAGGTATTCTTATAGCCATTTTATCTTTTACTTTCTGGTAGCTCAGTGTTTCCATTGCTTCCTTGTCCTTGTGTTTCTGTTTTCTTTATTTTGGTTGGCTTTTGTGGGTTTTGTGGGTTTTTTCTTTGGTTCTTCTTGTTTTATATTATATACTTTAGTTCTGAATATTCTGTATGTGTGGTTACCATTACGAATATGTAAAAGATAGCTATATATATATATATATATATATATACACACACACACACACACACACACACACTTACACACACACAATAACACACACAATCATCTATTTTCTTCTGCGCATGCCTTATCTCCATTCCCTTTGTGAATTTAGATCTTTGAATCCTCTCCTTTTAAGTCATTGTTATCTCAATTTGTCCCTATGTATGCTGAACGTTCCATTACTATCTTGTTATAACAATTCTCTTATTATTTAAGCTTATACTGCCCTGTTTTTAGTAAGGGTTGCATTCCTCTACTTCTATTTGCCTGATAGTCACTTTACTCCTAATTATGTTTGTTTGTTTGTTTGTTTTGTCATTTTGTTTTAGATGCACTGACCCCTTTCAGTATTTCCTAGAGTGCAGGCCTTGTAGCGGAGACTTCCCTCAATTTTTGTATGTCTGGAAAAGTCTTAATTTCTCCTTCATATCTAAATGAGAGCTTAGTTGCATACATTATTCTAGGCTGGTAGTTCCTTTCACTTTGATTTAGTATCTCTGGTTCATGGCCCACAAATACGTACTTTGAATAAACACCTGAGTAATTATGACCTGATGGTCTAGAACCAGTTTTGAAAATGCGGAGAAAGCAAAACCCAAATGATTATAGTTTCAGTGGCTTTATTCCTCATGATTTAGGTATCCATTCTGAAAAAGAGACATTGTTTTAAGTACAGATAATGGAGGATATGGCTCTGAGAGTATCCCTATAAGACCATCAACTTGCAGCCTGTTTTCTGACTCAGAACAAGCATACAAGTGTGCCTCAGGTGGTAATGTCACCGGCATAGTTCGGAGGAATGCTATTATGACATGCTGTGTATTTCCTAGTACTGATCCATCTTCCTGAGAAGCTCTCCATCTTTGAATATGGAAAAGTGGCTGAAATTAGGAGTCAGGGGACTTAGTGTCCATTTCTTCAAATATGTGTGAAATTGAGCAAGTCATTTCACTTTCTGAGTCCTAGTTTCCTCAGATGTCAAATGAGAAGGTTGGTGCAGATAATTTGAAGATTTTTTAAAATCCCGTGTCGTGTGTATATGTATGTGAGCATGTACCTAAAAGGCAGAGTGAGGGCACTACTAATATTTCTACATTATTGCCTGTCATTGTTGTTGTCATTGTCATTTCCTTCCCCCCAGAAGAAACTATATAGTGTTTATGAAGTCAAGAAAGTGACCTCACAGCAGGTAGGGCAGTAAAATATTTATCCCCATCACCTGTTTAACTCTTTGTCCCCCTATTCTCATTTGGTAGCATATATTTTGTTTCAGTTCTGGACTTGGTTACCATAATCCTATGAATTCAGAAGGTAGCAGAATATAGTAGGAAATAGTATAACATAATTGCTGAACGTGGGGATTCTTGGTCCATAAAGACAATTACAGATTCCTGTTTCTGAAACTTACTGGTTATTTAAATGACCAAACCCCTCTAGGATCAATTTTCTCATCTATAAAATTGATATAATAATGGTAACTACCTAATAGAGCTGTTATGAGACTAGAAAAAAAGAATACTCGTGAACAATTAAGTGCAATGCTCAGAATATGGCAAAAGCTTAATAGATACAAGTTTTTTGTATATGCCGGAAGTTCTCAACTCTGACTATCCAGTAGAATCACATGGGGAGTTTTTAGTATATTTTAATGACTATGCATCATTTGAGATTAATTAAATCAGTACTTCTGAGAATAGAGTCAGGGCATAAGTATATTTGGAAAGCTCAGGTGATTCTCTATGTGTCTAATGGTTGAGAACCTCTGTTATTTGCCAAGTATGATATAGAAATCATGGAAGAGTCGATTTTTTTGGCCTCTCTTGTACATATGACTATTAGACACTGTCAACATAGCTGATACAGACCTCCCCTCAAGACTCAGGAGAGAGGCCTTTGGTAATCACTGCAGTGTTAGTACTTAACTAGTCCTTTGCCCCAGAGGCCAAGTCTTTATGTGGTAGTGAGAAGATATGTGTTGGAGAGTCTATTTTAGCCTGTAAAGCCCAACGAATGGGGGACCTGCCCCCATTCTTGAGTCTTGACACAGTGACAGGTCTGAAGATACACATGTAACTCAACGAGGGTCTGTGAGAGACCTTTTTGGAGATTGAGATAAATAATAAAAACGAGATGCTGATGATGATCATCTGTCTCCACTAGGAGAGAATATGCCTTAAAATGTAACAAACGTGGAAGGAGAGAGAGAAGAGGAAGAGACCTAATGACTCTTCTGTGCCTGAACCTGGCATACCCCTGTGTCTTCCCAACAATGAATCAGTCAGTTTCCTTTTTAGCCCAAGGGAGGTGAACAGATCAATAGAAAGTTTCAGTATAATTCATTTCACAGTTTTGACAAGAATAGGCCCTCTGCAGAGCAGTAACAATAGATTTTTTTTTTCTCAGAATTATCTTGAATAGGCTGCCTCTTCTAACAGGAAAGTCCTTGAGCAAAATAGTTCATCCACAATTATTTGCTCTGTCGGTATTTTTCTATCGTCTCTTCCTCACATTTATCCTGGCCCTCATGGATTGAAAGCTCCTCAGCTGCATTCCAGATTTAGACCCAGAACACCTAAACTCAGGGCCTGATAGTTGCCCGTGCCCACTTTCATTCTTTCAGCTGAGGCAGCTCCCTCAATTTAATGGTGCCTTGTAACTGGTGGAGGCGAGCAGAATCAGGACCAGAGCAGTCGATACTTCCGATGACTAGAAGCCCTCCCTGCCTTGTCCTACTTCTTAACAGGAACCCAATGCTGACATTATTTGGATTCATAAACTAAAATAATTCATCTAGGGACAGAAAGGGGACTTTAGAAAGAGACATTCTATAGACTGGTGTGGCTAGATAGAGCTAGGTAGAGCTAAATAGATACTTTTGAAGAAGAGCACTGAAATTAGGTTTTTAAGGAATTTAACTCACCCCTTCATAAGCAGCCTGGTCCTGAAGACAGTGTGCACTGTTGGTAGGTACTAATTTAGAGAGGCACAGTTTAGAAAAGGCGGCCTTCTAAACATCCTGAGGCCAAAAAAAAAAAGCCTTGGAGTAAATGTCAGGCTAAGAAGTGGTTTTAACCAGGGGTGACCTACCTGCCCCCCACCACCACCACCACCAGGGAACATATGCAACATCTGGAGATATTTTGGTTGTCATAACTGGGGAAGAGGGTGCTACTGCCATTAGTGAGTAGAGGCCAGAGATGTGGTGAAGCATTTTACAGTGCACAGGACAGTGCCCCACAATTATCTGGTCCTAAATATTAATAGTGCTACAGTAGAGAAACTGAGCTAAATTCATTAGTGACAAATGGGAGACATGAGGAAATCCAGAACAGACAGACTTTTTTTTTTTCCCCCCCTAGAGTCAGAGGTAGGATCAACTCCAGAAACAAGAGAGTTTGTAGTTAGGGGAAGAAAGTGTTAAAAGGAGTACAGATCAGGAACATAAAGGTCTTATGGCAGCATGAAGCATCTGTGTTGGTTGGTCCTATGTATAAAGGTCCAGAGTAGGCTTTCTATCATTGTTCATTTCGCAGTAGAAGTGCTGAAGTAGTTTATACTAAGGTGATTGAGTAAAGTTATTGCAGCAAGGGCTACTTTATATCTTTCTATATCCTCAGTGCCTAGTACAGAATAAACACATTAAATGGCTATTAATTGATTGGAAGTAAATGGAAAGATATGTCACTCTATCTGGAAAACATGTATGAATTTTTACACATAAGTGTAAAGCCACTTATATTTATATACATGCATATTTATTGTTTTGCACACATACTTTGGAGGCATAAAATCTGCGCTAACCATGGTTAATAAATATGCATTTATTAACTATGAGACCTAGATTAAGTCACTTAAATTTTATAATCTTAGTTTCCTTATAAATACACCAAAAAGGTACTAATACTGATAGTACAAGGGATTTTAAACTTTAAAAATTGAGATATAATTAGATACCATGAGCTTACCTTTTTAAAACATATAATTCTGTTCTCTTTCATATGTTGAGGAAGTTATGCAGTCATGACCACGATCTAATTCAAGTACATTCTCATCACCACAAAAGAAAACTCTGTGCACATTCGCAGAGGCCATTGGGCCTCATTCCCCTACCCCCTGCCAACCACTAATCTACTTTCTGTCTCTATGGATTTCCCTATTTTGGACATTTCATGTAAACAAAATCATACAATACATGGCCTTTTGCATCTGGCTTCTTTCAGTTAGCATAATGTTTTCAAGGTTCATTGATACTGTAGAATGTATCAGTACTTCATTCCTTTTTCAAAATACTTTTTTAATTTTTCAATTACAGTTGACATACAATATTACATTAATTTCAAGTGTACATCATAGAGATTTGACATAAATATAACTGACAAAGTGATCACCCGGATAAGTCTAGTACCCATCTGACAGCATACGTACTTTATTACATCCCTTTTTAAAGCTGAATAATAGTTCACGGTATGGATATACCACATTTTGTATATCTATTCATCACTTGATGGACATTTGGATTATTTTAACTTTTTGGCTATTATGAATACTGCTGCTGTGAGAATTTATGTACAAGTTTTTGTTTGCACATATGTTTTCTATCCTCTTTGGTATCTAACTAGGAATGGAATGACTGGGTCATATGGTAACTCTATATTTAAACTTTCGAGCACCTGCAAACTGTTTTCTAAAGCAACTGTACCATTTTACATTTGCATCAGCAATGTTTAAGGGTTCTAGTTCTTCCACGTTCTTGGCAGATTTGTTATTGTCCATCTTTTTTATTATAGCTATCCTAGTGGGAATGAAGTGGTATTTTACTCTGATTTTGATTTCTATTTTCCTAATGAATAATGAAGTTGAACCTCTTTTCATGTGCTTGTTGGTCATTTGTATATCTTTTTTGAAGACAAGTCCTTTGCCCATTTTATAATTGGTTTGTTTGTATTTTTGTTGTTGAGTTATGCAGTTTTTAAAGTATATCCTGGATACTAACTAGTCCTTCGTTAGATATATGCTTTGCAAATATCGCCCACACTGCGTGTTGTCTTTTCACTTCCATTTTTCCATCTCCTTTTCTAGTTTTATCAAGATATAACTGACATATAACATTGTATTAATTTAAGGCATAAAACATAATAAACATATATATATAGTGAAATGATTATCACAATAAGTTTAGTTAATATCCACCACCTCACATAGTTATAACTTTTTTTCTTATGATTAGAACTTTTAAGATTTACTCTCATAGCAACTTTCAAATATACAATACAGGAATTGAATATAGAAATGTGCAATTCCATATAGTCACCATGCCATACATCACATCCTCAGAAATTATTTATCTTATAACTGAAAGTTTGCACCATTTGATCACCTTCACCCATTTCCCCCACTGTCACCCTACTCCCGCACCCTCCATCTCTGGCAACCACCAATCTGTTCTCTATTTCTGAGTATAAATTTTTTGATTTCCACATATAAGTGAGATCACATAGTATTTGTTTTTCTCTGTCTGAATTATTTTACTTAGCATAATGCCCTGAAAGTCCATCCATGTTGTTCCAATGGCAGGATTTCCTTTTTTCTAATGGCTGAATAATATTTCATTGCTTACTTTCTTGATAATATCTTTTGAAACACAAAGGTTTTTTTTTTTTTAATTTCGATAATTTCTAATGTATTTTGTTTTAATTACTTATGCTTTTGGTGTCATATCTAAGAAATCATTGCCTAATCCAAGGTCATGAAGATTTGAGCCTTTCTTCTAAGAGTTATATAGTTTTAACATTTACATTTAAGATTATAAACTTTAGCTAACTTTTGCAAATGGTGAAAGAGGTAGGGGTCCAATTTCTTTCTTATGCATATAGATATCCATTTATAACAGCACTATTTATTGAAAAGAATATTATTTCCCCATTAAATTGCCTGTACCTTTGTCAAAAATCAATTGACTGTATATGTATGAGTGTATTTCTGGAGTCTCAATTCTAGTCCATTGATCTATATGCCTATTCTTGTGACCATACCACACAATCTTGATTGTAGTAGCTTTGTAGTAAGTTTTAAAATCAGGAAGTGTGAGTCTACCAACTTTGTTCTTTGTTTTAAAGTTTCACTATTCTGTATTCTTTACAATTCTAAATAAATATTAGGATCAACTTGTCAGTTTCTGCTCAAAAAATAAAGCAGCTAGGATTTTGATAAGGACCATGTTGCATCTGTAGATCACATTGGAGAGTACTGTGATTATGATACTATTAATACTAATAAAATATCAGTGGAGTTTTTCCCCATTAATTAGTTCTTTAATTTCTTTAAGTGACATTTTGTGCTTGCATTTTTTTTGTTAGGCTTATTCCTACGTCTTTGCTTTTTTGATGTTATTGTAAATGAAATTGTTTTCTCGATATCTTTTATATATAAATACAGTTTATTTTTGTATAGTGATCTTGCATCCTGAATTGTTATTAAACTCTTTCATTAGTTGTAATAGTTTTTTAGTGGATTCCTTTTCAATATGAATGTCTTTTGTGTCTCTTTCTTGTCTAATCATCTTGGATAGGGCCTTCAGCATAACGTTAAATGGAAGTGGCAAAGTAAACATCCTTATCTTGTTCCTAATTTTAGAGGGAAAGTTTTTAGCCTTTCACCATTAGGTATGATGTTAGCTATGGGTTTTTCATATATGGCTTTTTTCAGATTGATAAAGTTACTTTATTTCTACTTCGATGAGTGTTTTTATCCTTTGCATAGATTTAAAATTGCTCTATGCAGTTGTCTTTTAATAAGATAAGAGAGAAATACACTTATGTCGTTCTTCATATTTATCCATCTACTTGCCTTTACTGTTGCTCTCTAATTCTTCATGTTAATTCAACTTATAGTCTACTGTTCTTCCTTTCGGACTGAAGGAATCTCTTTGGTGTTTCCTATGAGGCAGGTCTTCTAGTGATGGATTCTTTCAGTTTTAATCTGGGAATGTCCTAATTTCTTCTTCATTTTTGAAAATAGTTTTGCTGGATAGCAAATTCTTGGTTGACAGTCTTTCTTTCCTCACTGTGAATATGCCATTTCACTGCCTTTTGGCATGCATGGGTTCTGATGAGAAATCAACTGTTAATGAGTAGCTTCTCTCTTGCTACTTTCAAGATTCTTTCTTTGCCTTTGGTTTTGACAGCTTATGATGTGTTTATGTGTGGTCCTCTGAGTTTATACTGCTTAGAGTTTGTTAAGCTTCTTGAAAATGTAGGTTAATGTTTTTATCAAGTTTGAGAAGGTATTTTTACCCCCATTACTTCTTCAAGTATTCTTTCTGCTCCTTTCTCTCTCTCTTCTTCTGAGACTCCTGTTATGAGCTTGTTTGTAAGACTGATGATCTTTGAAGATTTCTTCTTTTTTCTTCATTCTATTTTTCTTTCTTTCAGGCTGGATAATCTCAGTTCACCTATCTTTAAGTCCAATGGTTCTTTTTTCTCATAGTTCCATGAAGGCTGTTGCTGCATACCTAATAACTAGATATACCACCTTCAGCATAGATGTTTATTATTGGAGAACTTCTCTTCCAGTAGAAAGTCACATATTAGAATGACATGTATTTGCTTGTGCAAATGTTGCAGCACAATCTAAGAGTAGAATAATCGAGTTTCAGATCTCTAGATTTACCTCATTCATTTTATAGGTGTAAACCAGAAAAACATTAATTTTCTTTTTAACAGAACTAGTTATGTGATAATGCTTTGGGGTGTTGGGATCTGCTTTGTTCAAAGGAATTAAACAATTTTGTCACAGTGGCACTGGTGGTGATAGGAGTAATTCTAATTTGTATTCTTTCCCCTGATTATACTACTAGGGACATCTAAGTCTCTTCAAAAAGAGAGAATATTGTAGGATGGTGTCAGGAGATTTAGTTTCAGATTGAACAAAGCAGTTACCCTGACTTTTTATTATAATTCAGCCCAGTTTCATGAGGGAAAGCTCTTAATTCCAGAAAAACAATAGCTTGGGAATGTAGAAAGTATGGTAAAATAGAAACTTAACATTTTGCAACCCCTTGTGAATGAATTGATACATCTACAAGTCAACAATGAATGCTAATACATCCTAGATGGCTGCTCTTTGGGTCAGAGGCTGGTCCTGGTCGAAAGAGCTATGGCCTTGGGATCTAAAACATGGATACCTGTTTATGTAAATCGGCTAATCTGAAGAGATATCTAGGGATGACAGACAGTTGGGATGTAGGTCCAGTCCAATAATACTAGTTTTTTGAGTTTTGATTTGCTATGTGAAGAGAATGGTACCCAGAGATGTAAGAATTTTACTCAGAGTTGCACAAGATTTGATATTAGAATCGGTCCTTCAGTTCACTGTTCATGCCATTGTGTCACACAATTGTTACTTATTTCAAGATTTGATGAAACAACATTCTAGTACATACGAAGAATCTGAATGGGCCTTTGGAGGTTGTTATAATAGAAGAGCTCTGAAAGAGAATTTGTGAATTGTTGCTGTTTCAGACTAAATTTAATGGAAAGAGGATTTCATCAGTATCTTAAACAAAATGCACTATTTTGTGACCAAAAGGAAGTGTTTTTTATCTTCAAATAGCTCTATGACTGTCTTCTCTCTGGGCTCCAGGCATCTGCTCAGGCCACATTTTTGTCCTGAACTCATTGCCAGCCAATCCAGGCCATCAGGGCCCATTCTTATCATCTCTACTCTTGTCTTAGCTACAGAGGATGCAGAGGTAAAGCTATCTCTCTAATACTTTTGCTATAGAACTGTCAGGAACTCTGTCCATCAAAAGGAGCTGGAGTTGGTTTGCTCCAAGAAGAAGGATTCACAATTTAATATCCTCATCCCAGATTTCATGACCTTCCCTGGTTTAGGCTGCTTGAAGATTAGAACTAAAGACTGACATTTGATCAGACCTGAGAGGACATGTGCTATAGAAGAAAGGGCATGACCTGGAGTTAGTTCTGCTACTTACTCTCTGGTTGTCCTTTAGGACATTATTTTGCAATTCTGAATCTATACAATGGGGAAAATAACATCTATACTATCATGAGGATTAAATAAGATAATATATGTGAAGAACCTACAAATTTGTTTGGCATATACATGTTACAGAATGTTTTTTCCCTCCCTCTTTATAAAATATCTAAAAAATTTGCAGAAATTCTTTAATTCTCTCCTTCATTTTTAAAAACAAAGTAAGGAAACAGTTTAAATGTTGAAAACCTGATCAGAATGGAAATATTTTTAATAAATTCATTGTTTGGTAATGACATAATGACTCAGTGTTGTCCTGGTTATGTTGGCAGTTTTCTACTTGACATCAGGGCTGAGCTGAGACCAGAGAACAAGGGTAGGAAGGAGGAAAGAGAAGACTGAGTAGCTTAAATTTGTGATATAAACAGGGATCTCTGTGAGAAATATGAGAAGGCTCAGAGCTCAGGCCCAAATAAATATTCTGTCACCCCTTCAATAGTTATTTATTGAGTACTTTCTATGGTCTAAACACTGGATCAGACTGGCACCGGAGCTATAGTCACAAACAAGTCATAGTTTTTGGTAGATTAATAGCTATATTAACCCTATGCAGTGCGACCTTGCAGCTGCTCCCTTCTTGAAGTGGAGAATATTTTTCTGCCCCTCAAATCTAATTTGGCCTTAAGTTTCTTAGGCCAACAGAATGCATAAAGTAATGATGTACTAGTTAGTTCCAAGCCTAAGCCTCAAAAGTCCATGTACCCATCCCTTGCTCTCTTGAATCCTACCTGGGAGCTCTGTGTTGTTAGTAAAAGAGCAAATGGGGAGAGACAAGGAGCCCCAGCCCATAGCCAGTAAACTTCTATAGGAGAGCTACTGATTGCAGGTCTCTTAGCTGGGAGTCCAGCCAAGATCAGAATGGCCCAGTGGCTTGTAGAATCATGTGCTGTTGTTTTAAACTAGTAAGTTTAGATATGGTTTATTTTGCGGCAAGAGCAAACTGATCTAGAGTTCCTGACCTCAAGAAGCCTAGAATCTTATAGACGCTAAAGCCAAACTCAGGTTTTCAGAAAAAGAAAAGTCTACCATACCCTCTTAGTAGGCAGCATAAAGCCATAGAACTTCCCTGATATGTAATGGTCAAGGGCCAGGCAGTTAGATGTGACCAAACCAAGGAAGCATATAAAGAATGAATAAAGATTTGCTCTTCTCTCACAGGGACAGGAGGCAGAGAAGTGCCTTGAAAGGAGACATTAGAGCATGTCACATTATTAAATGTCCTTTAGAGTACACTCGGTAATATTCTTGCAACCAAGTAGTGCCATGGGGGTTTCACCAAGTGATCTCTGCTCTCTCCAGTGTAAGTCAGGCCTCAAGATCTGGAAACTTGCTTTCTGATCTTTCTTTAAGAATTTAAGTGCTGAAGCAAGTTCTTCTCTGAAAGATGATAGAAATTTTAAATTAATTTGTGTGGTAGTATATTTTGAGCCTCATGATGGTTCTATATAAACACCAAGTCTACTCTAAATATGGCCTAATTTCCTAATATGCCAGATACTGTGACTCCTCCTTAATTCATGGAACCAGGTCAAGTAGACTTCCAGGGAGTAATATGCAAAACCTCTTATAATGTGACAGTCCCATTGTGATAAGCAAAGTTCAGATAATAAGCAAGTGGCTGATCAAGGTGTGAGAAGATTTTCATTTTATGGGGATTTTCATTTTTCTGGTGTTTGTTGTTGTTGAAGGATTTGGCCAATATACCAATTTCAAGGCTCGAATTTCTCTTTCATTTGAATGTGAAATTGTTCTACACTGTTTCTGGTTACCACTTTTATTACTGCAACTGCTACTGTTACACACACACACTCCTGCTCTTTAACACTGTTGCATGTTTTGCACTTTGCTGTATACATATGATTTCATTTATCCTTATAATAAACTTTTGAGGTTGGTTGGTATAATATTCTTATCTCCATTTCGCTAATGAGGAAATAGATGTCAAGAACAACTTAGGAAGTGATTCTCGGATCCAAGTCCAGTTTTCTTTCCACTATTCTAATATCTTCTCTGTAAAACAGAGATGGGATATCTCTCTTACTATTCTTATAAGGCAGAATGAAGAGTCAAATTATAGAAATGTTTTAAAATATCATTTGAATATAATGTATTAAATGAGCCTAACAAGAGACTTTAAAGAGGAAAAACAGAGATGAAGAGAGAAAAATAAGGAGGTACCAATAATACTCAAAGAATAGGAAGCCACCAAACATTCGTTCATTTAGCATATGTTAATTGAGCATTTATTATATACCAAGCACACTCCTATGCACTGAGAATACAGCGAGGGCAAAGAGAGACAGGATCTCTGCCTTCATGGAACTAAAATGTAAGTAGAAGAACCAGACAATAAACAACTAAAGAGGATATTTACCAACTGCGACAGATTTTTTTAATACAGTGAGTATAGTAATGTGACAGAGACCAAATGAGCAGGGTTAACTTTACTAGTCAGAGATGATCGCTTAGTTGAGGAGATATTTGAGTCCAATAAAAATCATTCCTTCATAATAAGAATAATGAAGATGGCAGTTTTTAACACAACTTACCACCATCTTTTTTTTTTTTTTTTTTTGAAGTCTTTCCCACTCCTTTTTTTGACTTCTTAGTTTCACATTTATTTGAATTTCCTTCTATCTCAGCTACCTTAACTGGTATGTATTCCTCCATCCAACCTGTAAATGTCAGTGGACTTCAGGAACATATCCAAATGGAACTCTTTAATTTTATCTTCAAAGATGTTTCTCCCCATAGTCTTCCACCTTTCAGGAAAATGAGTCTCAAACCTGGAGTCATTCTTGTCACTTTCTGCCCCTTCACTTTTATATCCAGTCCATCAGCCAGTTCTGCCCATTCCAACTCCTTAGGTTATCTCTACTCTTTCCTCGGCTCTGAAGTCTTTAGATGATAGTGACACCTCTTCCTTGGACTACTGCAGTTTTTCCCCCAAATGGGCCCCTGCTTCCCTTCTTGCTCTCCGTCATTCACTTAGCAACCCTTTAAAAGTATAAACCGATCAAGTTTCTGCCCTGTTTAAAGTCAATGTTTTCTTTTGCATTACAAAATCAACCTCCTCCTGGTGGTTTCAGAGATCCCGTACCATCTAGCTCCTGTCTGTCCCTCTGACTTTTATCTTCCTTCGCTTTCTCCTTTGCTCACCATACTTCAGCCAATGACTTAGTTTCCTTTCAAGGAAAAATTTGCATAAGGCTTTTCTTTTGCTTTTGTTCTTTATATGCCTTTCTCATCCTTAAGGAAGATGTCATCTCTTTAGAGAAGCGTGACCCAAATGTTCCAGCTAATGCAGACCACTCCTTCATTCTGAATTCCATCACTATTTGCTTCTTTGATAGAATTACTTATGACTTAATTATTTGTTCAATTACTAGTATATTGTCTTACTTCCATATTAGCTATAAAATCTATGGAAGCAGATACTACAACTCATGGTCACTAGTTTCTCCCTAACATTGACCACAGTGTCTGGTATTTAGGTGTGCCCATAACTGTATGTTGAAAGAATGAAAGAATAAAATGCTTCCTATATCCCAACCATCACCTCAAGCACTTCGTATAATCTGTTTCAGTCCTCAAAAGTTTCATTGTGGTGGGTACCAATATGACTCTATTTTGAAATGAGGGAAGTCATTTTGAAATGACTCTATTTTGAGCACGGAGAAGTTTAAGAGAACTCCTTAATGACACATGGTTAGTAAGTAACAGAGTTGAAAACTCACCTCTGGTCTTTTTAATTCCAAAGCTCAGACTCAGCCATTGCATCGCTTTCACTGCCTGCCAACCTGGGGACATTACTTTGCATTGGTTATACCTTTCTTTTCTTTGCTTTTCTCTTTAGATTCTGAAATCCTTGAAAGATTTCCTCCTGTATTCTTCAAGATGACTGCCCCAAGCAGAATGTTTATATGACAATACACGTTGGTGGATGGTAGTGATAAAAAGTCTTGGAAGTTATTACAAGTAATCAACTCAGAAGCTTAAGCTTTTAATCTAAATTTCTTTGTAAAGACCTCTCTCAAGAATATGTGTTACTGCCAAAGACTGACCAAAATCACAGCATTATACATATATTATTCACTGAAAGGCTAGTAGATTTCAGCCATGGAACCAGGGCATTATACTGATATTATTTACAATCCTCACTCTGACTTTAATGAGTTAGGTATTTTTATTTTCATATCACAGTTGAGAAATTAGGCTCAGAGAGGCTAAGCGATATATATAAAGTTGCACAGTTAGTAAGTACTACTGCTAGGTTTTGTTCCTAGTTTTTGTCACAATCAAAAGTAGAGAATCTTTGCAGTATTGCTATGTACTTTCCCTTGCTTCTATCTGCCCAATTTTCCAAAAATTTATAACTTAATAGTAATCTGTGTAAATGTTATAATATATATATGCATATATACATATATAAACATTCTCTTGCACCTCACTTTCAAGCTGAAATACTTTAAAAGCTATTTTGTCCACATGTTTTTATGTTCTATTTCTTTATGTCAAATTACAAATATCAAAATCAATCAGACAGATAGGAATTGGCAAACTTTTCAGTAAAGGGCTAGAGAGTAAATATTTCATGCTTTGTGGACCATATGTCTCTGTCATAACTACTCAAGTCTGCTGCTATAGTGTGAAAGCTTCCATAGATAATATGAAAACACATGAGCTTTTCTGTGTTCCCATATAATTTTATTGACACCAAAATTTGAATTTTTATAAATTGTTATGTGTCATGCAATAATCTTTCTTTTCAACTATTTTAAAATGTAAAAATCCTCTTAGCTTGTGGGCTATACAAAAACAGGCAGTGGGTCCAATTTGGCCTTTAGGTCTTGGATTTCAGCCCCTGAGCTAGATCAATATTCTATGGGTTCCAGAATAGTTTTAACTTTCTTAATTTTTTTGAAAATTCTAAATGTGTTTGGAAACCCATGACTCATCAATTAAGTGAATTCTGAATTAAAGCACATGGTTACATTACATTTGCTCTTTGGAATAGGGGACAAAGCAATAGTGGGAAATATTCTAGTTTTTAAATTTTAATTATAGTACCATTGGCAGTTCCACAAGCAATGAATTCACAACATTTATATAATGCCCTTTTCACAGGGTCCTTTTACCTTTTTAATAATACCTTTGAATACAAAATAAATGTCAATGAAAGTGAATAGAATAAAAAGTGAGATGGCTACTAAAATATAAAATGTCACAATAGAAATAGGTGTCATTGGTGAAGTAAACTAGCTCTCTTATGGTGTTTACTTTTTATCGATAGCAAGAATTTGACACTCGAACTGCATTCCTTTTCTCTGGATGTTTGTATCTACAATATGGTACACCTTTAGCTTTAAAGAGAGGCATTTACTTTTTGGCGAGGAAGTTCCTGAATGAGCCAAAGGTGAGGTTCAGGCTGGCCTTGGCCATTGAACTGGAGCTCTAAGCAGTGCTCAGGCTCCTCTGCAGGAGCTGATTGGCTTGGCAGGTGGGTGGAAAACGGTCTGGCTGGGAAGAGTGTCGTGCCTGGGAAAGTGGAAGGGAATGTAAGCTGCTGCCTCTCTCAGCTCAGGAACTCCTGAAGTCTATGTCTCTGAGCTTTAAGAAGAGACCATTTTCTTCGACATTTGTGCAAAACACAGTATGATTTAGCCCCTTGAGGCATGAGGTAAAGGCAGTATGGTTTACCACATGGAAAGTCTTTCAACTTGGGGAACACCAAGAAATGGTGGGTAGAGCAGTGGTAGAGCTCTGCCTTCCGGTAACTCTGAGAGTAGCAGATACCCCAGGAAGACAAAAGGAAGAAAAGAAAGACTTTAGAATGGGCCCATGTTGGGACATCCAGGTCTCCCAGGAGTAATCAGGTAAGACTACAGAGGCACCCCTGTTAGGTACATAAAGATGGCAAGACATATTCATTGAGTAAAAATGCCAGATGTGACTTCACTTCATCCCATAGGCTGGAATGGGGTCAAAAGATGGACAAGGAAGCACAAACCAGGGGTAACTTTTGAGCTAGATAGTGGAAAACTTTCAAATAAAAAATGCTTAATGTCTTTCTACAGGATTTGCATTTAACAAGACTGGCAATGGTTAGCTTTGAGCTTTTTAGAATGTCTTCATTTTTTGAATTTGGAAAACAGTGCTTACAGAATTTTTAGGAAAATTAAATTATATCATACCTTTGAAGAGCTGAGCATAATTCTTGGACTTAAAGGTTTCAATCAAAGCTAATTCTTCTTATTATTGTTATTAATACTACAATATTATTAGCATTAGTAATGAGACTTTTGCCTATATAGTCTAGACTGACTCAGAAGATAGCTAGAGCCCCTGTCAAAACCTATTCACAAGTTTGGAGATGTTGTTTCTAGGCAGTCAGTTGAAAAGAAAAAAGAAATGTGGTCCAGGTGAGTATTGGAACTTCTTGTATTACAGGCAATTGTATGAAATCAGACACTCTGAACCGCATGCTACCTCTCTTCATTGGACACATTACTTTCAGATCATGACAAAGTTTCCAAGTCTGAATTCCCCCAAGTTAGTATTTCTTACCTTCCAAGAGCCTCTGGATTTTGTCTTTAATTGGAGAGTGGAGGATATGAGCAAAACACATTTTCCAAAGGGAGAAAAGTTAGCAAGGGTGACTGTCCATAAAACAGCCAGGACAAATTCCTGTGAGGTTCCAACCCATCAGGCAGCTTCAAGATCTGGCAGATCACCTTCACTTCCTCCTGGACACCATGAATATGTGTGCTGCCTTTGGGCCAATGCCCAGAAACTAACCTCCATGAGTTACTGGTATAGAGTTTATATCTTCCTCTCTGTTCAATAATTTGTCTTCCTTTCCAACTTTATTGAGACACTCAAGTTTATACCATCTTGGGCTGTAATTTTTAATTGGTTTTAAAATTAATCTTTCATTTTGATAATATGTTCATTATAGAAAATTTGGGAAAATACACAAAAGCACAAAAGTTGTAACCCCAACCATCAACAATAAAAATTATCATGTTATATTTTTAATCTATTTTCCATTTGAAACATTATTATATATACATTATTATTGTATATAATGTAAATAATAATATACATTATTGTATATAATGTAAATAATAATATACATTATTATTGTATATAATGTATCTTTCTCTACAAAAAGGTATCATGTGTACATATTTCTTTCCCTGTATGCTGCTTACTTTTCTTCTATGATACTTAATGAACCACAGTATTTCCACACCATTTAATATTATTCTAGAGCATGATTATTTTCATGGCTACGTTATATGAATTTATCATAATTTATTAGCCAATCCCCTATTTTTTGACAGTTAGATTTTTCTAAATGTTTCACTATTTAATATTTAACGCTTAGATGAAAACATTTATAGATAGATATTTGCACATCTTTGATTATTTTCTTATAACAAATTTCTGGAGGTGAACTTTTTTGGAGGAAAGTATATGTACACATCTAAATTTTTATTCAAAAGTGTTGAATAAAAGTATAGGAAGATTGAATCAATGTCCATTTCCTCAAGCATCTTATAAGAGCATTTGCTTCTTCACACCCTTGTTAATACTGATAACTATAACTTTTAATTATCAATTTGATAGGCAATGATGGTATTCGTGCTATTTTTATTTTTACTTTGGTTACTAGAGAGATAGATTTTTATGTGATTATCAGTCATTTTTACTCCTTTTTTATATTGAGAGTCTGGGTCCTCTGATCATTTTCTAATTGTATTAATTTCATTATAATCTATATGAGTTTAGAAATTTATTAGCCACTGTTTGTCATATGTCTTACAATAAAATGCACATATTTTATTTTCCTAAATTCACACTGCATTTTAAATTTCCTTATGGTTGTTTTTAGCTACAAAGAAAATTTTAAATGTATGTAGTAAAAATATCATGCTTCATTTTTTATTTCCTTCTCTGCTTTTAATCTTTAAAAGCCTTTTGTCAACTTGATAGAGGATAAACATCACTTATATTTTATCTGTGATTTTATTAGATACATTTTCCCCCTACATAGCTCTTAAATCCATAGTTATTTTATGACACTAGATTGCCTTTTATTTTCACATAAGTAGATTGTGTTTGAGTCTGCTCCACCTCCTGAAGATACTGAATCTTTCTTTTATGTCTGTGTGCTGTCTGTTAATGCTGTGGGGATATGCTAGTGCTGTACATTTTCCATATTCCTGAATTGTCACAATTTTTTCTTATTTATCAAATTAACTAGACTCTTTAAGTTCTCCTAAAGTTGCAATCTTGAAAGTGTCATCCCATATTCTTTCTCCTGCATTTTTCTCTGCTTAGCAGTATTCTGTGGAGTGGTTTTACTGATGCTTCTAGATCTGTCTTGTGCAATTATAGAGTTGGTGGGGAGTCCAGTCCTCTTCGGGGCATCTGCTTCTAGAAGCAGCCCCTATCTATCACCTTGACAGGCATGTGTAAATACCTCAAAGTGTCTGATATTATCATCTCTTTTTTAAGAATTATATTTGTAAGGTCTTTATCACAAGAAGATAATTTTAGAGGATATTTAGGTCCAGGTACCTACTGTCAGTAGAATTCTAAAAATGCACCCCCACCAAGATTTTCCACCCTAATCCCTATGACTGGGAATAAAATATTATACCCATGAATATATTATTTGTCAAAAGAGACTTTGAAGATGCATTGATTGCTAATTAAAATAGGGAGATTATTCTGGATTATATGGTTGGGCCTTATCTCACCACGTGAGCCCTTTAAAAGCAGAGAGTTTTCTCTGGCAATAGCAGAAGAAGTCAGAGATTTGAAAAATGAAGGGGATTTATGTACAATTGCTGGCTCTGAAGATGGAGCAACCATGTGCTAAGGGATGCAAGTCGCCTTTAGGAACTGAAAGTACCCCGCAACTGACTGCTGACAAGGGAATGGAGACCTCAAACTTCTACCTGCAAGGAACCGAATTCAGCCAATGACGTAAATGAGCCTGGAAGTGGGTTTTTCCCCATGGCCTCTGTTAAGGGCCCTGCTTTTCTGACATGCTGATTTTGGCCTTGTGAGATGCTATGCAGAGAACTGTGCTGTCTTCTCACCTATAGAAACTGCGAGATAGTAAGTAGGTGTCATTTTAAGCCATTAAATTTGTGGTAACATGTCTTGGCAGGGATAGAAACCTCATAAGGTACCCACATTAGGGCTCTTATTTTCACAAGAGCACAGAGGACATATCACTGTCTGTAGCGGGAGTAGACTATGACTCAGAGCCCATGTCTTTATCCAAGGAGAGCCTCCTGCCCAGTCACTGCAGTGCAGAGAGATGGGTGGGACAAGGTAACCCTGCCAAATGTGGCCACTGGCATTCCTTCTTTAGATTTTTATTCCTTTAGTAGGCAGTCCTGTAACCTAAACAGGGGTAGGCCATCTTCCGAAAATCCAGGCACTTTGCTACTTGGTTGCAGTGCCAACTTTTGGAGGCTGCAAGGGTTTGTACCACACACCACCAGTAGCTGACTTGGCAATACTGAGAAATAGCTTCATCTGCAATTAGTAGAAGAGAGAAAGTTTACACAAGTAGAACAGTCTGTGGAGGCCACTCACATCTGTGACTGCAGGGGGTAAAATTGAACTTTGGCTCCAGGTGCTGCTCTCTGAAATCCATCATAGCCTTCACACCAATGCTGTTTCCCATGCCGCCCCCAGCCAGTGACTGAGTGAGGTAGGTGATCTCCTACCTCAGGCAGGTGATCTCCTGGAAGAGGCTGTTCTCCTTTGATGGAAACTGCCTTGAGCATGACCCAATGGCCTCACAGACTTTCCTTAGAACTGCCCTGCAGTGTAAAACATTACAGACCAGACTCCTTCCCTCCCTTGCTCTTTCCTTGGAGTCGGACCTGCACTGCTGTCCTAAAGTTCTCCTTGCCTCTTCTCATTTATCCCCACTTTCTCTCCCAGGCATTTCCCCTAACAAATTCTTTGCACATTAAGTTCCTTCTTGCTATCTTTGTGCTAACCTGAAAAATAAAAAGGCCTTTCAAAGTGAGAGGCAACAAGCATTTATTTGAGATCAAAAAAGAATAGCTATTCAGGAATCAATGATTCAGGCAGAAGCCCAAGTAGTGTTCCGATTAGGAGATAAAGGCAATGGGTATTTATGAGAAAGAGAAGGGGAGCAATCAATAGAAGAAAGACGTTTCTCCCGGTGCAGACAACCTAACATAGTGACCCTAATTCTAACCAATATTTTTAATTTTCGGTCCAGTAGTCATAATATCCGCTTTCTTGTTGTCTTTGCAAATAGAGATATAATATTGCTTTAGGACCAGTTCAAAAGTTATTTTGCCATTTTCGCATTCCAAAGGTTTAAGACATAAGACCTGCAAGGCAGTTTCTCTGGGATGGCAGCCTTAACTCCACTTTAAAATGGCTCCATTTTGTCTGTTTGTTTGTTTGTTTGTTTTTAACATTTGTTTCTTGGAGGACCCAGACTAACATGCCAGGTACGAGTTAAACAACCCCTTGGGAATGAGGCTGTAACTCACTGTGAGCACCAATGGCTGGAAGCACCGAGGATCATTCAGGTTCCCCAGACACAGGGCAGTTTTTAGGTCTGGGTAGAGATACCTCAGCTATGAGCCCCAAGCTTTAGAGGACCCTAAAGACACAAACGCTGACCATATCGTAGTTGGACCTGCATTTGTACCTTTGTCCCATGCCCCACAAATGTCATGGGCAGGCTGCATTGGGATGTGACATTTCTGACCCACTTCTTCATACACAGTTGTACATTCTCATCATAAAAAAAAAGAAAGTCAAAACCCATTCTTTTGGTAGCTATGTCTGGTTGGGCCCCAGAAACTTGGTGAGTTTCTTCCAAAAAGATTCTAGCTTGAGGGTTAGCCTTTGAATTCTGGGAGTGGTGAATTTCTGGGAAACCAATTAACTTAATGAGAATAATTAGTGTTTGTCAGGCTTCCTTAACTAGGCAGGGAATAGTTACTTAAGCTGATCATGGAGTAAAGCTTTCCAGAGGATATTATTTTAGTTTCTCACATTGAAGACTTTTAGTGTCTGTGGTTCTCAGCCAGCTTTCATTCTGGTAATGAAGGATATAGTGAACCGTTGAGATGTTTCTCATGAAGGACATACCACAGCATCACAGATTCTGCACTAAAATAAAGATCACACAGTTGTGGAAACTGAGGCTCAGAGGGGTTAACTGGCATCGAATAAGTCACACAGCAGGGGCCGAAGTCCACTGTCCGTCAGATATTAATTCACTGAGTGTTCTCCCATGCTCTCGACTGAAGGCATGTTCTGTTAGAGGCAATGCGAACAAATGAGCCTTAGGTCAGGGGCGATGTGGAAGGGAGTGTTATTTACAGTCTGGTGTCACTTTCCCCAGGATTACTTCAGCTCTATCACTTGGGTTGCCATAAAACCATTCGCTGATTTACTCTGGGCTTCTGGCCCTGTCTCATAAAGGCATCTTTGCAATTCTCAGCAGAGATCATCCTCTGGGATGACAAATAACATCGATCATTAAAAATGACATCCGTAATTTCACAGCCAGGGAAGGCGATCTTTTAAGGCTGTCACCGAAACAAAAGGGATTTTAAGAGATGCTGATGCAATCTATTTAAAATCTTTGGAAGTTCTAACAAAAGAAGATGAACTATCCATTTTGGAACGGCAGGATTAATTGTGTGCTAAGGCATGCCCCATATACTCCCTGGTGTCAGTGGAGGTGAAGTTTGAAGCAGCCGGGGTTCCCTATGGCTCAATCATTAACTTGTCAAATGGCCTAGGAGTCAAAGGACTTAATAAGCTTCACCCAGAGCTGGAGGGCTGGCAGGGAGAGGGCAAATCTCAGTGTCTGTTGTAGGAAGCGGAGGTGGGAAGCAGAGCCACACAGAGAGGTGAGGAGACAGACACTCAAGAGCACCAGCTCAGCTTTGGGGCTGGTGGTCATTTATACCATGAAGCAAACCCTGCATTGCAGACTCTCAATTTTATAGAAGCCGAATCACCTCGATGAACAGTATTGTCTCTCTCTTATTAAAATTTTCGGGATATCAAAATTGCTGAATCATCAGCCATGCCAATCTCCAGAACTCTGCAAAAAATAAAGGGGAGAAAAGAAATTAGATGACCATTTTCAAAAATATGAGAGAAAGGGAAGAAGAGAGGAGTGAGCCTGGTCCCCATGTTCTTTTCTCACGAGAGGCAGGGAGCTAATTGTCTAAATGAGCAGAAACTCAGAGCAGCAAGACCGATGAACAGATTTGCTCTCTCCAAATGGAAAGCAGGAATCCTGCAAACAGCTGCAACTACAGAAGGGCTGGAGCTGAGGGGATGGGGTCACCTGTACTGGGAGGGGTGATGGTGCATGTGAGGGAGACATCTCCACTTGAAGCCCACATTATCCAGATGTCTAGAACATTCTAGACAGCTGCAGCACCAATGTGGTCTGTGGACTCAACGAACATCACCCACACCTGTTTTGCTTCTCCAATGTCAATGTCGAATATGCCACTATTTATCCCTTTGGGTATTTTTTAGAGGAAACTCTAACTGCGGCCATTCTTGCACAAGTCTGTGCGGCTGATGACCTACATCGTTAGTCTCATTTGGTTCTTCTAAAGCGTTCCCTGTTTTGTTGCCTGATTTTATGTTTCCTTTCTCTGTTCTTGGTCAGCAGTGAATTGTGGGCTTGCTGCTGACCCCCTACAGCCCCTGGGGTTCCTAGGCCAGAGAGCAGGAGGTATATAGTCAGCATGTCAGACTCTGGCGTGGAAGTCAGCACAAGAGGGTGGAATAATTTTCCTGTGCCATTGCTTGCTGACTTGGCATTTAGCGTAAATACCTCCTGCCTCTAAGATATCTCTTCCATAATTGCCAAGCACGACTCTATTTTCGGTGCAATAGCTGAGAGGGCGTAATTGGAAACCACAGAAGCAGGTTGTTTTCCCTCTCTCGAAGGGGCTTTTTGCTTTCATCATATAATCTTTTGTTTCCACTTATTTATACCAGGTATTTCTCATGCTGAAAAAGAATATGTACTGGTTCTGAGGATCCTTCTGCTTATAGGTTATATTGGTTAAAAATGGAAAAACTGGTGAAACATTGTTGACAATGAAGGCCTTAACATTCCCCTCGGCTTGACTAAACTTGAGATAGATTTCCTGACTCTAAGCTCCTGACCTATCTTTTCTCGGAACATTTACTTTAAAAAACAAACAAACAAACAAAAACTTGTAATCATAAATTGTTTCTCTGCCCCTTGGAGCTGTAAGTCTTCGATAACCCAGGAATGTCTTTCTCAAGGACCTGGAAGCCATCTCTTTGAAAGGATCAAGAAAGACAGGACCCCTATTTCTCAGTCTCCATGGAAGGGTAGGAGCCTAACTTTGATTAGTGACAATTAGCAAACACTGATGGCCAATCATATTGACTGTCCTCTCCCCAATATCCTTCAGATACCTTAAGTAGTCACCCAGTACTTAAAAACTCTCTTGACTTTTGTTGTAATGAGTTGAATTCAGTTTCTCTCTTCTATTGAGTTAGTTCTGACCCTTACTGTGAGATTCTTGAATAAAGTTTTCCTTGACTGTTTAACCTTGAGTTTATCTGCATTCTCTACTTAAGTATCTCTCTCATACTGCAATAGATCAAATAAAATCTGGTCGTTGTTAATGAGCATTGAATGTGATTTCTCTTTAACATGGTGCACCTGGAATGCCACATTTTCTTTCTGCATAATATGAAAAGGCTCATCTTAGATATTATGTGTTAAGTTATAGAGCTAGGCATTGCCTAAGCCACCCACCTGCCATGAGTTAGGAATATTTAAAAAAATTATTTGCTCAAAAAAATGTCTATTGCCCCTACCATATATAAGCACTGGAGATGCAATGGTGAGCAAAAATAGACATGACTTCTGTTCTCATAGGATTTATTGTATGAGAGGAAAGCAAACGTTAATTGAGAAATCACACAACTAAATAAAAAATTGCAAATGTGAAAAGTGCTGTGAAGGGAAAGTATATGGTTCTGTAAAAACCTGTATTAGGGTGAAGATGATCTCATCGAGAAGGTCAAGGGTTCACTGAGGTATTTAATTGAGTTTGAAAGGAAAGTGAAGGGGTTGGGGTACATGCAGGCAGAGGGAATAGTATGTCCCCTTCGAGAATTTTGAGAAAGTAATTTGAGAAGGAAAATCAGTGAGAGTGGAGTACAGACTCTATCTATGTCAGTATTAGTTGATGTTAACTGCTCTGGTCAGTGGTCAAATGCCCACCTTCTCCAACAGCTTCCTTCCCTTTGATGTATGTGGTCGTTGGCCTCTCTCCAAGCCCTGCCTCTCTTCTATTTGATCAGTTCTTGACCCAATACTTTGAAGTCAGCTCTTGACTCATCCCTGATAATTTGTTTTCATCCTTGATGACTTGATATTTTAGATGATGTGCAGGTTACTCCCCACTGACCTCTCATCCCCCATACCTAATTACTGTTCTCTGTCCTTTGTCATCCTGTGTGGGCCCCAGGACACTAACTTTCCAAGTCTGTACCACCTAGGCTCCCTTGTTGTTCTGTTCAGTTCAGCCAAGGAGAGACACCTGATGGAAGTAGGTAGGCAAGAGGAAGGAGAGGTTGGGTTTGGGTGCTTGCTTTGGGCCGAATTTCTAGAAGTGGCTATATTACTTCATTAATACAGCTCTTATGTTATCAGGGAGGGTCCAGTTCCAATCAGCTTTCGTATTCTTCCTTTTGCTTCTTTAAGCCTGGATTGGTAATGACTTCTAGCTGTTAGTAATCTCTGAGTGCCTTAATATCCTTTGTTTTTGAGTGATGCCTATGTGTCTATAAATTTATCTTTCTTTAAAGTTTCTTATGCTATCTGAATTGGAGTTCGTTTACTTCTGGGAACCTGACTGTTACAGATGACCTCGCTAAGCAATTTAAGATGGTAACCTAATTCTCTATGCTCTAACTCTAGGTAAGAATTAGTCCTAATTATTAACCTACCTGTCCCCAGACCTTGGAAACCCCAACCTAGGTTTCATCCTCAAGTCTTACCTAGCCCAGGAGGGGCAGATTGAGTAGTTTCACTGTGTCCTCTAACATGGTGAGGCTGCTTCAAAGACATTTCTGTAGAAGAGACTACTCCTACCACATTTATGTTCTTCTGAAAATGTGTAGGTCCATTTGCTTAGGAGCTCAGAGATCTCCAGCTGTCCTGAGGATGGATTTTAGGGTTCTCTTAAAGTAAATTTGTTCACCACCTTATTTGTGGGTGCTCAGTGTTGGTGTCTCACGTGCAGGGACGATTTGACTTCGCACTCTCTAGAGTAGATCCTCAGCAATGGATCTACTAAACAGAGGCTAATAGTGTACTCTATGAGATGAAAAATGACCAAAAAAACAGAACTCTAGCTTTAATGATCTGAAGATATCTTGGTCTCCCCAAATCTCAAGACTCATATTGGCTTGACAGTTGAATAATCCAGTTAGGTTCCATAATTCAGTATTGCTTTCTAGGGCAATGCCTCTGTTTAGGATTTATTTGTTAACTTCCCATTTCCCCCTTGCCTTTCTCAGGTTCCACTTTTAAAGAGTCTCGACTTCAGCTAGATATCAAACTGAAAAGGCTGTGCTAGATGAATTCAGATGGAATTATTTAGAGCTATTGACCTCCACACTTGTGTGCAGCAGATGGAAAGCTCTTCTATGCAACAGATGGAAAAAAATGCCCTAGTTTCTAATGTATAAAATTTTTGGCATTGAGACAGGCTAGTAGAAGTAATAACAGAAGGGAAAGAGTAAGAGTTTATACAAAAGGGCCTTCTTGGTGAAGCAGGTAAAATGTCTACTCTACCTGTTTGGCATAATACTTTCTATTAGAGAATCAGAGGGAGACTACTGTTTTAGCCCAGCCCTAGATTCTTTGTTTCCAAGAATCCTTCACTTCATCATCCCAGCTAAAAAATAATAATATAAATAAGTAGAACTATTACAGAGAAGACTGAGCTCCAATTTCTGTCAGTTGCAACGCTGCTGATAGAATTTGGAATTCAGTATTTGATAAAACAAAAATATATGTGAAAATTATAGATATTTTTATCCATGAACCCATCACTCTTCCCAAGGACTAGAATCACTTTGTAACTTTCCATGTGGTCCTCTCTCATCCCACCTCTGCTTCCTCACCAGAGGTAAGCACTGTCCTCTACAGGCTACAGCTTTGCCCCTGGGTCTAGTATTCTCAAGTTCCTCCTCCCTCTTCAACAGTCCAATCTATGACTTGTCCCTCCCTGTGTTTATTTTCCTAATGAAAACAGAGGTGGCACAGATAGAGGCGACACAGATATAAGATAAGGAAAATAGAGATGATCATTTTATGGAATTGAAATGAGGGTATCTAGTTTCCTTTAGGAGTACCCGTTTTCTGTTAATTCTATTAATTACTTTTTAATGTAACATTTTAAAAAAGAAATCTCCTCTTTGGATTGTTTGACCGATATCTTGTCATCCACTCTCATTTCACTTCCTTGGAAGTAGCCTTGCTGCTTCCATGACAAATTGTGAATGACTCAGCTCACTCGACACAATTAGCTGCTGTTTGCCTGTCATTGGGAACAAAAGTCAAAGAAAAAGTAACATTAAAATATATACTAAATAATATACCATATATAATAATGTTTACTCAATATTTTCTCAAGAAATTAAAAACAAGTCATATTTATAAGTCAAAGTGATTATAGAATGGAGGCATAATTAGTCTAATTCTTTTATACTATAGGATGTGCCGGGGTTCAAAAATAAGAGATGTCTGACTGAATTATTAATCCAAGAGACTTGGAAATGCAATATAGCTACCACTCCGTATTGTTGTATATCTATAATTTCAAAAATCAAAAGTAAAGACGAACAAAAGAACACATCACTAAGCTTAAACCACAGGATAATTAATGATGGAACAATAGAACCTATAATGACTTATCAGTTTGCTCTTCACCCATCAATGACTTTGAATAAAATTAAGAATAACAGAAGTTTAGGAGAAAAGGTTTATCTATAGATAGCTACATATATGTCTCTTGATTTTCTAAGGCATGTGGCCAGAGGGAATAATTTTTTTAACCTGTGTTTTAAATTTATGTGGTGAGCTATGTCCCTCTGTTGATATATATATATATATATATATATATATATATATATATATATATATATATATATATATATATATATATCTCTCAACACAGTAAATGACTAATTGAGAAAGTCTGTGTATTCTAGTTCCATGTTCTAAATTGACTCTGGGCATAAGCACAGTGCTTTCTCCTCTCCTCTCATACACATATAAACTTATCCATATATACACTCACTGCTGCATTTTCCTGCCTCGAAAATGAGAGCAGTGCTAGCCTGACTCCTGAGGATTTTATCAGGGTTAAATAAATAATTGAATGATTGCAAAAGAAGGGCTACGAATGTATGAAAGTGTGAAATTATACTGTAAAGCAATACATGGCTGTGAGGGCAAGAGGCAAATTTAAGTGCTGAATGAAATCCTGCAACACAAAATGGAACCTATTAGTTCATAAAATGCTCTTGAGGTTCCAGGAAAAACCAAGGGTCTTTGGGACTTGACCTGAGACTCCCTTTCCCAGTGAAACAATCTATATTTCAAGAAGCAGCACTAATATTTATAAAGAAAAATTGCTTTGTTCTTGAGGAGATAGAGTTGCAGGAGGTAAAGACGAAGTTCTTTTTATAGGTGCAGACCTGCCAGGAAAAACCACCAGCAGCTACAACTACTTGACATATGGCAGAGAGGAAAAAAAAAAAAGAAATCTAATGTAATCAAAGGTATCCTTTAGCTTAGATGTCAGAGCTAAGAGGCCAGCACTGAGAAACTCTCAAGAGTTTTCCAATGGGCAGCTTGCACACATAGTTGCAGTATGAGAAGGCCATGCTCTGGAATGTAACTCACTGGAGATAATGCTTGCCACATAAACTCATCAAAGGTTGGCATGGAATCCCTCCACAGGCTCTGGAAATAGGACGCATATTTGCCCAACCTGCATTGATTGATACTCCATCATTTTGAGACCCCCTGCCTACAATGTGGCCCAGTCCATAGGTATGACATTTGGATAGAGAAGGATGTCACAGTCACCTAGCTCCCACCATGCTGTACCTGCCACTTCTTTTTGCTTTTTTCCAACAGGAGAAAGTTCAGGATGATCCATTTTATCCCTGTCAAACATGTGCCCTCCTTGGCTTGGAAAGGAAAGAATACAGATTTCATTTACTTTAGGAGGGGAGGGGAATGTTGAGGTTTTTCTGAACTCAATTAAATCTATTTACCAAGCTGCTTTGATATTGTCAGTTTTGAAAATGGTGATAAAGTTTTGATGTATATTTCATTTTTGATCTTAATACAATTTTATACATCCTTTTGCTTTTATGCATCAGAAAATAAGACAGGAAATCATTGAAAAATTTCCATGGCTACTTTGTATTGAAAACTCTATTATTTTGCCACTGTGGGGAGGAAGACTAGAACTTGAAGGAAGAGTGTGATAATTCTAGTATTATTTCCCACCATAAATAAGCACCCAAGATAATGTGTATTTCATAAGTAATTTTTTGAGGGAAAAAAATCTCCTTTACTTTGACAAAGTGATGTTACAGCAAATAATGTGAATAACAATGGCATATTTCTTTGTTAGGCAGCCATGCTGCCACTATTGAGATAACACTGTGCTGGGCACAGCAGTCTAACTCTACACTTTGGGTTTAGTTCAAGCTTTTATTTATAATTTGAGACTCTTCATAGAGCCATCTTTCCATGGAAACTCTTTGAACTGACAAAACCAAACTTCAGAATGACAGCAAGTTCTTAGCCCCTTTTTTGATGGGATTCTCACACAGCCTGCTGAGAGCAACATCCCTTGAAGATTCCTACAAGTAATTATCTGTAGAATTATTCTACGAAGTAATTCCTGCATCATGAGGGCACCCCAAATTCACAACTGGATAATTGCTGATTTCCCCTTTCTTCTGTAAGATGACATAAGAACTTATCTTTCCTCACATTTTTCTATTTTAAAAAAATGACAAAACCATAAAGCATGTCTCAAAAGTCCAAGTGGCAGTATTGCTCAGAAGGTTCTGAAATCAGAGAATCTGCCATTGATCCCTGACCTCAGGACCTATTAGTTGTGTGACTTTGGGCAGGTCACCTTAGACCCACCCATCCCTTGCTCCATGAGTATTTTCTCAGGACTATAACCTAGGCCAGGGCCCAAGTGGGATGCTACTGTTTCTTAGCCTGTTAAATCTTCACAATGACCTCACTCCAAGTCACTAGATCATCAATAGCCACAGTTTCCATTCCTGAAGATATTGAGCAGGACCCTCTAGTTGTTTTTACTCAGAGAAATTACCAGTGAGTTCTCTCCAGAGAGCTTGGTCCTATTCCTGCAAGCATAGCATCCACAACAAACCCAGTCTTTTCACTGGCCTAAAACAAACCTTAAATTCTTGGCTGAAAAGGAAGCTGAATTATAGAAAACATGTATTTTGAGTTTATAACAATCAAATTATGATGGTCCCCTCACATATCCTCTAGTCAATCGGTTGCTTTTATTTTTTATGCATCAGAACTTCACAGTGCATTTTTCTTATGAATGTAAATTCTTGCTGTCTTCTCACAGGAGCTATGTAATAGTGATATTAATGACAATAGCAATAGCTAAACTTTATTGGACACATAATGTTTTAAGGTCTCTGTAATTAACAAAAATAATTTTAATTATCTCAACAGTATTATGAGGAAGATGCTATCACTCCAGTTATATAGGCAAAGAAACTGAAAATCAGAGAAATGAAGGTTCCACACAGCTCTTTTTACAATTAGGCAATTCTGTCTCATGCAAGTCTTCCAGCTTTCAGGTCTAGGAGTCTAACATTCTGTAGGCTAATCTCAGGTAAAGGCCAAGATTCAGTGATATTTAGATGCCACACAAGTAGTTACTGTGGATATCATTGTTCCCATTTTGTAGAGGGGAAATAGAAATGTATAAAAAGATGAGTCTTGTGCTTACACATTTTCCCCTCGGCCCTCAAAGGATTAGGATTCCATTTTTAGCAAGGATAGAGTAAAACTTTAGATTTGACTTTAAATTTAGAAACTCCAAATAGAACTGCAACTACTTTTCTTAAAAATGAAAGAAACCACAAAATTAAATTTATCAAATCCTAGAAATAGCACCTTCGTCATGAGTGTGTCTATCTGTGAAGGCTTATAAATTAAATGGAAGTCTTCCAGCCCTACCCCCTACACACACGCGCGCGCGCACACACACACACACACACACATTAAATTTATCTCTAGTAGCTGAAATGTGTGTGCGTGCATTACAATCGCCATGACTGCCAGCACACGGCTAGGCTGAGGGAGCTCTGTGATAACGCCCTGTCCCTGCTGTGGCTGAGGCCCCCCCACCCCATTTCTGATACTAGTGAGGAGGGACAGACTTTGAGACTGTCATGGGGGAAGCTCAATTTCACCTTGAACCTCTGACTCTGTTTATTTACCCTTACCGGTGAGATGTTTAAAATCCTGAGAAAAACTTTTTCCAAGGCTATATGAAGAAACTGGGGAGGAGAAAAGTGAGCAATTGCATTTTCTCTTCCTTCTCCTCTTCTAAGGCTTGTGTTTCTTTCAACTTCCGTAACTGACTGTGTCACAGAGTGGGGAATGTCCACCAGACCTTACCAATCAATACCATTCTCCCTCCCTAAAATGGTTCGATCACTTCAGAGTAATCTGTGTAGCTTGAGTTCTGCTTCCAACTAGCCATGTATCCTTGGACAAATCACTGATCTTCTTTCAATATCTCAGTTTCTCCTGAATAATGCAAATGCAAAGTGCGTCAGACTTGATGTCATTGGATCTTGGCTCCTGTCCCAGCTTTACCCCTTACTGTCTCTCTAACATTAGACAAATGCTTCTTTGAGCCCCACCTTTCTTATCTGTACAATAAGGAATAAGGATCACTACTTTCCAGAGTTTTTACTGTTTTTATGAGGGTTAAATGAAGGGGGAATATATATATAATATTTATAACATATATATTTATATGCGTATATATGTGTATGTGTTTATATGTGTGTATATATACATATATGTATGTGTGTACGTATGTATGTGTATAAATATACTTTTTTCTCTTTATGAACTATAAAGTCTCATGTATATATAAGAGATGGAGATCACATTTGTTCTTTGCAGACAGTGATACCGAGTCCAAGACACAATGAGCTCTCTTGCTTGTTCCTGCCCAGTTCTTTGTTACAGCATTGTACTGAAGCTGTCGAAGATGGATGGAGAGCCAAATTCTCTGGCTGCCCATTAAGTCAACATCCACCAGATTTTATTTATTTCTCAGCTATTTCTCTTCTCATGAGATTCCTGTAAGACAGAGGCATTAATATGACATAGATGGTTGTAAAAATGGCTTTCCCAGATCTCATAAAGGAACTCATACTGGGATGTCTATACAAGCTCAGTTCCCAAATCTTAGTTCCCAAATCTTCTATGTTTAACTTGTACCCAGAAATACATTTTTATAAACAGAAATGAGAAGTCTTTCTTGAAAGTAACAACATACTGTTTGAATGAAAAGAAACTGGAGGTAAAACTAAATAGAAGCAAATAGAATGGTGTTTTCTTCCTTCATGACTTGTAGGCAAGCAACACTGACTTTAAATGGCACTTCCTATGAAGAAACCGCACCCAACTCCTTCTAATCTCCTTCCTTTTCTCCCCTGCCTTTCTTTCTTCTCTCTTCTCTCCCTCCCTCTCTCATATATCTCTGTTCTTACTTTTTAGGAATGGCTATTGAATACTAGGTGGGGGGAACTTTACAACTTTGCTCAGGCAAACTGATTCTACATTTTGATCCTGGCTAGCATCTCCCATTTGGCATGCTTTTACAGTAAAAGAAAAAAAAAAAGAAAAAAAGAAAAAAAGAAAGCAAAAACAAACTGCCTCAAGCTTTTGCAGCAAGGATCCAAGTCGCAGAAATAAAAAATACATTTCCCCTCCTCTGTTGTACATGTATGCATGCCAGCCTGCCCCTCTATTCACTCAGTTGCCCAGGCTCAGTGATTTACATTTTGGGGAAAAAAAAACTGGCCTTCTTTCCTATTTCTACTGTCTTTGCTACATTTGCAAAAGAGTTTTTCCTCTGGGTTGACAAAGCTTTTGGGTTACTTGATTTGCCAGACTCCCAGGCACCTTTTCTCCATTTATCTATGAAAGGAACAGAGATAAATCCCCTTAAACATTTAAAGGGGACCCTAATCTTATGCCTTATCTGGAAGCAGGGATAAGGGATGATTGCTAAGGTCTCTTAGGAGTCTGAAAGAAACCCATTAATAGTTTCTAACTAGATCTAACAACCCTCCCACTTGCACAGAAAATGCCAACATTCCTTAAGTCCGGTCTTAGCAAAGCTGCGAGGTCACCAACTCAGTGCTCTATAGAATACTAGTCTGTCTTCTTCCTAAGAACATTTATCTCTTTTCTCTTATCACATAGCTCACACGTAATAAAACTCAGCAAATACTGTTTATTTGATAAAACAACATTCTGATTTGGTAACTTAAGAATATTGGCAATATATTAATTACTCAGCCATAAGAAGCAATGAATACTGCCATTGTGACAACATGGATGGACCTCGAGATAATCATGCTAAGCGGAATAAGCCAGACAGAAAAAGTTGAAAACCACATCATATCACTTTTATATGGGATATAAACCTAAAAGCAACAAACGAACAGGACAAACAGAGACCCATGGACATGGACAATAGACTAGTGGTTACCAGAGGGTGAAGGGAGAGGGGAGAGGTAGGTGGGGTAAAAGGGGTCAAATATGTGGTGACAGAAAGAAATCTAACTATGAGAGGTAAACACACAATGCAGTATATATATATATATGCCTTACTGTTAAATTGTATACCTGAAACTTACTGGATTTCATTAACCAATGTCACCCTTAAAAATTTTTTTTTAATTTTAAAAAAATATATTGGCAATAGGGTAAGAGAGAAAGGATTTTCATTCTAAGCATCATTTCAAATATGAAATTAAAACATCAAATTTGTCTTTGTGAAAGTTATTTTAGTAGAATAGATGAGAGAAGGTTTTGAAAAAGTAGAGACACTCAGACTGTGCCTCAAGGGAAAGAGCAAATGGAGATAAAGTCTATGTCAGTGTTCCTTACTGGAAAGTATCTTGATGCTGAGAGATGGGAGATCTACTGTGGTTAGGTGCTTTTGTCTCGTTTTCCCTTTTAGTTTAAATGAGAGTTTCCTAAAGTGTGTTCCTCCAGGCACCAATTCTGTCACAATGCATTGGAAACATTTTGGTCAAATGCTCTTCAGAAGACCTCAATACTGGACCCCTTCTCATAGATTCATTATGTACTTTAGCATATGAAATGTCCTGCACTAAAGAAATCAGTTTAACTTAGTATTTCCTCAAGTGCTGTTCACAAAAAGCAATATTTACACGACAAAAAATATAACACTCATGGATCAAGTGTTGGGAAATGTTGGTTTAAAATATGATCCTTGTCTATGGCTTTTCTCTTAAGAGAAAGATGTGTTTGGGCTTTGACTCTGGGTGTTTAGGATAAAATGTTCACTGGACATTCTTATTCACAAGGAAACAAATCATGTCTTTCAACATTCTCATTTTAAAAAGAACTTCTCTATTTAACATGGGTCACTTTTAGCTGTGTATATAGCTCCCAAAGGAGCTATTCACTCAGAAGAGGGAAAGCACAGACAGCCACTGGTCTGATTAATTTCTCATTGTGTACCCATGACTCCTGAGTTGACTGGAGTAATCACAGTATCTAGATATGGGCTTTACTAGTTGATTGGAATGCAATGATCTCCCCCCAAGTTAAGGCTGATTATAAAAGGCAGACAGAAAATGATAAGAAATACCCTTTGGAAAATGTATAATTCCAAGAGGTGAGACATCTAAAAAATATCTATATCTTTCATTCCAAGGTGGGTTCATAATCTTATCCTCACGTACTAGGTGAGGCCCTTGTAAAGATACTTGGGCCTATAGCTTACTTTACCCTATCAGTGATGAATTGAGACCTCTAGATTTGAGAACTCTTTTTCTGTCTCCACAGTGATCCTAATTCCCAAAATGCTTACAAAGTCCTGATCTAAAGCTGGGTACACTATTATGCCAAAGAAGCAAACCATGGATCAAAAGAGATCTTGCCAGGAGTGGAATGAAGTCTTTGGAGAGTCACTTTAACATTTCTGTGCTTGCTTCATTCATTCATTCATTTGATATTCAAAATTATGTATTTCCATAGCCACTGTATACCTTAGATTCTGATAAGTGCTAGAGATAAAAAGGTTATTAGACACTGATCTGACCCTCATAAGGTTATGATAGACAAACTGTTACCATGCAGTAAGATTCATTTATTTATAGAATTGTTTACACTGGGCTTAGGTAGTACAAAAGAAGGAGCAGGTGACTAAGCTGGATATTCGTTAAAATTTTTTTAAACTATAAATGAGATAACTGTTAGATGCAATTACAGACCACTTCCCCCTTTCTTATTCTCAGTCTTCTCTCTATCTAGGGGAAACTGAGTCTTGAAGGACAAGTTAAAGTTAGTAAAATACACCAATGAGAGCAAGTATTCTAGTCTGATGAAATGGGATATATTAGGTATGGAAGTGTGAGGGAGAAAGGCTCATCTTAGAAATGCCACTTAGGTCAGTATGGGAGCGTGATAGGAGATAAAAAAAAAAAGGTAGAGTTAGAGAGACGGATAATGAAGAACATCCATGTTTGGGATTGTGGTAATGAGGAACCCTAGGGACATTAAAATTAAGAGAATGTCACAAACAGATTTGTATTTTAGAAAGAATACTCCAGGTGAACCAATGTACCTTAAGACTTCTTCCTGAAGGGAAGCTGGCTAATGAGGGCTGCAGGACGGAAGCTGTTCTCGGAGGGCAGTCAGGCAAGCCCCCAGCTGCATGGCAACAGGATTCATTTCCTGGTGATACAGGCAGGCTTTATGAGATACAGACCACAAACGCCTCTGAGGAGTTGTTAATCTGTTTTTTTTGAATCCTGAATCTCATACTTTAAACCATCGCCAAATAATATAAATGAAATAAATACTCATACTCACACTAATACAAGTATTTTTGAGAAATTACGTGACAGAGCACACATAGTGTCCTTTTATCATGAAAATCACCTTATGAAGAAGAATATTGTAATTAACACAATTTTATAGCAGAGTAAACTGAGAGGCTGAAACGTTGCTCAAGGTCACAACGTCAAAGAGCTAGCAGTTAGTCCTGAGTATGATTTCTGAGTTGGTACTTTTTATTTACTGCCTTTGCAAACATTATAGGGTTTTCTTTCTTAGAAACCAAATATCTGAGTTTACTTCCTTTTAGTCCATATCAAAGAATTTAAGCATACCTGACTGATACCACTTGGGACTGAGCTAATTACCCTAAGTCCTCAATGCAGACCTGTGGGCACCTATGCCAGCACTAAGGGATATCCTGCGTTCCCTTCAATTGCTTCATACATTCAAGTTTAAAAAGGTGCCTTCAGAGTTGGCCTCAGGCACAATTAGCCCTTAAACGGCCTGAGGGGTTGAAATCAACCTTTTCTAGAATGCGCATACTTTAAGAAAGCTTATTTTAGCCCAGAACCACAATGTGTCAAGGATATTTTAGTTCTCACAACTTTAGGTGGTTTAAAATCTTTGAAGCAGTTATAAAACGATAATTTGAAGAGTCTTGTAAAGCCTGTTATAAGCGCCATAAAGAGAAATATGGTCCATGGAAAATGTTAGGTTATTAGGCTGGAATTGACCATTTAGATCAACCCCTAATTTGAAGACCAGTTAAGAAGCTATAAAGTAGACTTGAAGTTCTGACAAAGGCCTTCAGACCCCTCCAGAACACTTTTGACCTTTTCTGTTTAACATCATTTGGACATTTCACTATCTCTTTCCTTCACTACTATCTAGAGCTATGAGTTATTTCAGGGAAACTGGGAATGCACACATGCTTAAAATAAAAGGGCTCATCCACTTGGCTCATGTCTGAAATTACTACAGCTTGAAAGAAGAAGATGAAGTAGGAGGGGAGAAGATTCTAGGGATGAGAGAAATTCAGACTGAGAGTATTTGAGAGGCTGGGAGCACCGGAGTATAACATATTAACAATTTTGCTCATTAATGATTTCATGCCATTGACAATTTATCTCTCACATAATGAATTTTATATTGATTTTTAAGTGAAACTCTGTTTTAATAGCCACAGGAGGAGAGTCTCTGAAGAAAATAAATAGTATCATGCATATTGTAGGTGTCAGAGAAGCATATATCAGTGAATTGTTTAGAGTGAAATTAAAGGTACTATGGTTTTTAATCAGAGTAAATCTGTAGAGCCTTTTATTGACTTTGGCACCTAGGAATGATCTAAGTGACTTGATTTCCCTCTGCATTTCTTCTGTCATCTCTCCAAATAATGGGGTAATAGGAGAGTGAATAAATAGCACTACAGGCAAGAGCACTGGAAGAAACAATCAACCTTTCAATATTTAAGATAATGATGTTATGTCACTAAGTCCATGACACTTAGTTAATCACTTTTAATATATATCTGAGCACTTTGTAATAACTTATCAGTGTCAAGGGCCTAACTCATGAGAGTAAGTTAAAAATACCACATGAGCCATTACGCAGCCTTCATTGGCCTGTGCAGATTATCCTGATTGCCTTTACAGCGTGCTGTCTTGGAACAATTCCAGAGAAATAGTCCCTTTGTACTCTCTGCTATCAGAACATCCCAGAAAAGCGTGAGTTCAGGTTTTGGTAACATGATGCTACTATTATTATACAAAGCTCAGAGTTGGTGGGATTTAGAGATAAGGTGATCAAAACAAACTCACAAAATATATCTGGTTCATAAAAAGATAGATTTCTCTAGAATGTGCCCGGAATTTACTTTTACATTACTCAACTTCAAAGGAAAATATACAGAAAACACTTATGTCCATGTTATGGATGAATAATGGTGTCAAGTGATTCAAATATCTGTTTTTAATTTTATAAATTCAGAGAAGTTCTTAAGTCAGCATCAAGTGGAATGAACTGATATTCACTCCAATTTTTCAGACCAGGGAGCTGGAGGCCACGAATAGCTCAGGATTCTCTCTGGCCCAGTGAGCTGCTTGCATTTAATAAATGTTCAGTATTAAAAGCATCCTAATGTGTGCTGATCTGAAACAAACCAAGAATGCTAGCTTCTAATCGTTGTTTTTTGCTTCCCATGATAACTTAAGTGATTCTTTTCTTGACTTTTTCTGTTAGATAACACCAGCACTAACCAAAATATTTTGGGAGCTGGTTAGCACATAAGAAATTTGACCAGTCTTCCTTGATTCCTCAATCTTGAAACAAGATTTCAAGATCTGAATATAGGATTTTAACTGTGAAAAGTCTGAAGTGTCTAACCATACATACCTCTTTTCTCCACCCTAAAAAGCCATGAGTTACTTTATGCCTTGTCTTTTAAATCTAAAGAGATCATTATTTTATTTCAAGTCAGTTGATTTTTAAACACCTTTATTGAAGAACAATTTGCATAACAAAATATTCATCCATTTTAAAAATACAATTCAATAATTTTTAGTAATGTTATAGAGTTATTCAACCATTCCCACATGTTAAAATATTTTCATTAACCCTAAAAAGATTTCTCATGCCTAAATCATACAGTGTGAGTTCTCCAGCTTTGTTCTTCATTAGCAAGGCTTTTGTTTACTCTGGGTCTCTTGCAATTCCATATGAATGTTAGGATATTCATATGGAATTAACAAAAGTTAGTCATTTTTTGCAAAAAAAAAGTTGAGGTTTTGATAGATTGCATTGAATTTACAGATCAATTTGGGGAGTATTTTTATCTTAATTTTGTCTTCCAATCCATTAACATTGCATGTCTTTCCATTTATTTAGGTCTTCTTTAACTTCTATGATATTTTGGACTTTTCGGCATGCATCTTATACTTTTGTTAAATTTATTCCTAAATATTGTATTCTTTATGATGCTATCATAAATAAAATTAATTTCTTAATATCATTGTCAAATTGTTCATTGCTAGAGAATGGAAATGCAGTTGTGTTTGTACATTGATTTAGTATCCTGCAATTTGCTGAACTAATTTATTGTAATATTTTTTGTGATTTCTTACAATTTTCTATGTACAAGATGTCGTTTCAAAAAGAGGTAGTTTTACTTCTTCCTTTGCAATCCAGATTACTTTAATGTCTTTTCTTTGCCTAATTGCCCTGGGTAGAAACTCAAGTACTATGTTGACTTGAAGTGGCAAGAGCAGACATTCTTGTCTTGTTCTTGATTTTAAGAAAAAAGCTTTCAGTCTTTTATCGCTGAGGATGATAACTATGGTTGTTTTGTACATGTTTCCTATGAAGTTGAGGGAGTTCCTTTCAATTTCTAGTTTTTGGAGTATTTTTTACATCAAGGGGTGTGATATTTTTGCCAAATGCTTTTTCTGTGTATATTGCAATAATCATGTGGTTTTTGTCCCTTATTCTTTTAATATGTTGTATTTCACTGATTTTTGTATGTTAAGTCAACCTTGCATTCCTGGAATAAATCCCACTTGGTGATGGAGTGTAATCCTTTTCATGTTGCTAGATTCAGTGTGCTAGTATTTTGTTGAAGATTTTTGTATCCATTTTTATAAGAATTATAAGTCTGATTTTCTTTTAATGTTTTGTTTTGGCAATTTTGTCCTTGTAAAATGCACTCAAAAGTGCTCCCTCTCTTTCTAATTTTTAGAAGAGTTTGTAAAGGATTGGTATTAATTTCTCTTTAGATATTTACTAAAATTCACCAGTGAGTGCTTACAGACCTGGGCTTTTCTTTGTGGTAAATTTCTTAATTACAAATTTGATTTCTTTATTAGTCATATGTCTATTCAACTTTTGAGTTTGTTTTGGTAGTTTGTGTCTTTCTGGAAATTTGTCCATTTCATCTAAGTTATCAAATTTGTTGACATATAATTATTCCTAGCATTCCTTTCTAATCCTTTATATTTCTGCAAGATCGGTAGTGATGTCCCTCTTTTATTCCTAACTTTAGTAATATGGATCTTCTCTTTTTTTTTCCTGCTTAGTCCATTTAAATAAAGACTTGTCCATCTTGTTAGTATTTATCAAAGATCCCACTTTTTGTTTTATTGATTTTCAAAATTGTTTTTCAACTTAATTTAATTTTTTAAAATTTATTTCTGCTCTCATCTTTGTTATTTCTTTCTCATTGCTTTGGGTTTAATTTGATCTTCTTTTTCTTGTTCCTAAGATGGAAGTTTAGATTATCGATTGAGATCTTTCTTCTTTTTGTGGTGTAGGTACTTAGAACTACAGTTTTTCTTAGAATTGCTTAAGTTGCATCTCCTAAGTTTGATATGTTGTGTTTCATTTTCATTCATTTCAAAATTTTTTTAAATTTTTCTTGTGATTTCTTATTTGATCAATTACTTAGTTGACTTGTGTTGTTTAATTTCCACATATTTTTTAATTCCTCAAATTTCCTTGTTACTGATTTCTAATTTTATTTCATTTTGGTTGAAATACATATTTTGTATGATTACAGTCATTTCAAATTTATTAAGCTTGTTTTATGGCCCAGCATTTGATCAGTCCTGGAGAATATTTCATGTGTACGTAAAAAGTATGTGAATTAAGCTGTTCGGTGATGAACTGTTCTTTAAATGTTTTTTCATCTTTAAAATTTGTTTTAAAACACTGTCAAAGTCTTATGTATCTTTGTTGATCTTCTGAATAGTTGTTCTATCAGTTATTGAAAATGGGTTATTGAGGTCTCCAACTATTAATGTTGAATTGTCTAGTCCTTCCTTCAATTATGTTTATTTTTACTGTATTTTGAGGCTCTCCTCTTAGTTGTATATATGTTTATAATTGTTGTGTCTTCTTGATGAATTCATCCTTTTATCATTACAAAATATCATTCTTTATCTCAATTAACTTTTTTTTAAAACTCTAACTTGTCTGTTATTACTATAGTCATTCCTACTCTCTTATCATTGCTATTCACATGACCTAGCTTTCCCTATCATTTCACTTTCAGTTATTTCTATTTTTAAATCTAAACTGTCCTTGCTCTAGGTAGCATATGGTTTTGTGTGTGTGTGTTTAAATCCAGTCTAACATTCTTTGCTTTTGATCAGATTGTTTACATCATTCAAATTTAATGTTATTATTGATATGGTTGGATTTTTCATCTGCCATTTTGGTTTTTGTTTTCTATGTACTTCATATTTTTATTTCCTCTGTTCTATTCTTTTGCATTAAATGAATTATTTTCTAATGGAACATTTTTATTTCTTTAATGACTATTTGTGGTAAGTAAAATAATGAACCCCAAATCCTCAGAACCTGTGAATATGTTACCTTGCATGGCAAAAGTTAAGGATCTTGAGCTAGGGAAGTTATCCTATCTATCTGAGTGAGACCAATGTAATTACAAGGGTCCTTGCTCCATCCCTCTTCTTCCTTGACGAGGAGGGGTTAGTTATTAAGATTGCATGCCTTCTCTTGATCCTGGAAATCCAGGCTGAGTGCTGAGAGCCTCCTGTTTGTTTTCCCAGGGCAGTGCCCTGAAATGCTTGAGTTTGTATGTATTCTCTCAGTCCTGTATGGTCAGGCTGTCTTTCTGCACATGCTCCCTAGCCATCTGCAAAGGCTCACATTCTCAGTCTGCAGAAGGTCACCCAGGGAGCTGGCCATGGAGGGGTTAAGGCGGGTAGAGAAGTGATGTGGATGACACAGGTAAAGTGAAACTGCTCTTTTTACCCTCTTCGTTGAGTCTTTTCTTTGATTTATTCGTTCCAGTGGTGTGCTGAAACTTCTCTGGTGAACTTTTAGACTCCCACAAAGGTACTCGAATCCATAGGTAGTTGTCAAAATCAGTACCTTGTGGGAAGATGTCAATATAAAACTCATATTCTGCCATCTTGCCGAAAATTTTTAAACATTTTGATTATCAGCCTTTAGGGTGGTAAAGCTGTAGTCTTTGGAATTACTGCTATATGACCTTAAGTTCAGCTTTCTTTTCTCTTGTCAGATAGCTAATAAAATTTTTTGCCCTCTTCCTGCTATTTTATTTATTTGTATAATGAGCTTAGCAGTTAGGTTTGATTTAATCCAAAACTATATCTGAAATTTAATAAGGTAATATTTGCCTTTTAAGCTAGAGATTCTTCCCCACTCCCCAAAGACTGTCAAAGTTATACCTTCCTCCAGCTTCACCTACTGTGAAGGACAGTTTAACTTCATAGGAGATGTTAACAATTCTAAACATAGTGCTAAAGAAATTTATTTTACTCCTCTGTTGGGAGGTGCTGATGGGGATAGGGAACCAATTAACAAGAAGAAAGGGGGTAATTATTAAGTGTATAAAAGTTTCCCAAATCAAATTAGCACTTAAACGGAGAGGCACATAGACTTTTCGTCTTTAGACATATCACATGTTCCCTTTTAAAAATGCTGCAACATCTCCATATTGGGAGATTTGTAATTGCAGAGGATTCCCATTCTTACTAGAAATATAAAGCCCTATTAGTAAATTCAGTAAACTGAGTAAATCTATTAAATTCGATCCTGGAAAATACTGTTTTTATTGTGTTTTCTCCCCTTTTCTTCTGTATGCATTAAAAAAATGTTTTAGACTCTTCTTGTCTATTTCACTCTTCTCTGGTTTTGGAAAATTCCTTCTCAGGTTATTTTAATATGAAGCCTTCTCTAATTATTTAGATTACTTCTTTCTCATTTACCTCTAAATGCTACTTTTATCTTGAGCTATCATTATAGAGGTCTTTGAGAATTTTCTTTCCTTCCTTAAGTTTCTGCTCTTTGCTAGATTTTTCTAAAGCTTAGATTTTAGATAAACTTCCCTACCTATCCCCAGGTGGCTTCCATAGAGTTGAAAAAAATGCTTCCCAAATAATTGCTACAGAAGTGTTCTTAGTGCTACAAATGTAATTAATCTGTGCTGTTGACATCTTTTCTTCCATGCTTATAGTTAATGACTTCCTGTTTGATTGTAATAAACCCAAAACTAGATCTTTATTTGCTTTCTCGAGTTTTGAAAAGTAAGATTTCTCTTCTGTGAAGTTCAAATGCTTTCTGAGGATGTTTGGGCTCTGTCAGTGACTCAAATGTGGTTATCTAATTAGTCTCTGAAAACCAGATATTGACATTTTGTTTTCTTCTTTAGGTATTTAAGCCATGTTTTTGTAACATGACCATCTAAATACTATTAGATATGTCTTTTTTTCAGTCCCTGAATTACAAATAATCAAATTCTATGCACCCTTGTAATAAAAATATCTGCAAAGAATGTAGCTACAAGGGGAACTTTGCTTAGCAGGATTTATCTGCTTTGCTACAGCAGCTGCATACTTTACCCAGTGTTTTCAGAAACCTTCCTTATTGCATACTGAATCCTAAATTAGTCCTGATCTCCTATCCTTCCAATGATAGTTTCTCCTAGGGAACCACAGTGGTGAAAAATGAGAAAATGAATGATGTATGACAAGGAGACTCTATCCATGTGCCACTAAGTGTAACTTTTACTGGCTCTTTCTATCGCTCCTCTTAGTGGCCTATAAATGTCATTTGAAAACTGGATTATCACCATTATTCTGCTCTCCCTTCCCAAACTGTCCCTGTTTTCACCCAATCATCAGCTCACACCCAGTTTCTTAACACCTTGGGAGCCTCTTGTGTTAGTTGGGAACCTTTCATTTGCAAATAAAATGACTCAACATAAACTGATGAACAAACTTGGGTATTTAATTTACTGTTACAGAAAAGGTTCAGGACTACATAGACCAGATCAGTCCAGTTGCTCATATTCTGTCATTTAAAATCTCCTTCTCTCCAACTTTATATTCATATTACAATAGTTTTAAAACTTGACTGATCAATGTGGCTAAGCAGGCTGCTTTCTCTTTTTAATACACAAAGGCAAAAGAACTCATTTTTCCCTTTGTCATTGACCTACTAGCTCATCTACCCTCATCTATGACTAGGAGAATCTCCATACTCGCTGCTTAAAAATGGGAAGGAAACATGTTTGAGGCATGACTGAGTTGGATTTCCAAATGCATTTTCCCAAAGAAATATTTTAGTTATTTACACTTAAGTTCTGCCTTGTTCCAAAAATGGTCCAAAGTAGAAAAAAAAAAAAGTGTTGTACATGACGGCGAGCTTCAAAGTGCTTCTGAAATTATATTTCAGGTACTTTATAAATTAAATAGATTTCCATAGATGGGTTGGCTCGATATCCAATCATCATTTTTAACATTTTCTCTAAGGGACATGCATCCCAAATGAAAAATGATTTACAGATGGAATTTTTGAGCACAATCTGGTCAGACTTACAAGGGACTGCCTTCAATTCCCTTTCATGTCAATGGCTAACTGAATTTTTCTGGGCATCTTATGTTAGATTTTCTCATTGTGTTTGTACAAATGCTTTACCAAATAAACACTTGGTCTCATTTATTTCAAGCCAGATTTTTAGTCTAGATGAATCGTATTGTTTGGTTTTCTATCTAGCCTGCATTTCAATACTGAAATTTTGTATATGTGTAGCAGTATTGACTAATCTTTGCTAATGTCTATATGCTTTTTACCCCAAAATATAAAATATATGAAATATGTACTGCCCTCAAACCCTCAGGTCTCATCAATCTGTGGAAATGATGAGTTTACATTAGCATTTACACTCAAATCCTGCTGAACATTGGGGCAGGAACTCAGCACCCCAGAAAATCCCCTTATCATTGCCACTCCATTATCCTTAAAAGTATTCTTGGGGATAACCAGAAAGCATTTTTATGTGAGTTTATAAAATCCATGTCCACCAGGAATCCATCCTTTCATCAGATTTTTCTTTTTTGGAGAGTGAGCTCTGGAACTAAACTACCTAGATTCAAACCCTGGTAACAGCTGGTGACCTTGGGCAAGTTGCTTAACTTTTCTAAACTTCAGCTTCTTATCTGAAAAGTGGGGATTGCTTTAAAATTAAGTGAGATAATGCATTTGGAATAGTTAGAGAGTGCCTGAGATTGCCTGACTTCTGTTAACTGCTACCTAAACAATTACTACTATTATCATCAGCGTCTTCTCCTTTTTTAAGGCTCTTGCCCTAAATCTTAGTATGTGATCCTCAAAATCTGCATATCCAGGGAACATCAGAAGAATCCTAGGTGCCATTGTGCATTCATCACAGAAATGGCAGAAAGCCCCTGTTCACATTTGGCTCAAATGCTTTCCCTGGGGCTGTTTGGGATTAAGGTGGGTCAAAGTGTCTTGTCTTTCTCATCTCTCTTCCGGGTTCTAGTGTAACAAAAGCTACCTTCTTGCACGCACCTTTCATCTGATGAAAATCAACCAGTGGGACCTGAAGTCTGAATGGAGATAAGAGTAGAGACTAAAATCTAGTCCAGCCACCTAACTTCAGTGACCTCACTTTACTGTCTGCCATGCCTTCTGCACACAGAAGGAACCATTTTCTCCATTGTACTTTCTATCCTTAATTTATCTAAATACTAGTTTTCTATATATTGTGTGAATTAGTGGACCGAATCCATGTAATTCAAGCCAAAACCTTATGTTCCTTTGCACTTATATAGACATTTCAGTGAATCTTATTCCCTCAATCCTGCAATGCATTCCACTTTTGTTTGCCTTCAGAAAATGATATTTTTTAAAAAAATCTAGATAAGCAAAATAACGATTTTTAGAACAAAAGTGACAATGGATTTACTAAATATATTTTTTAAACTAAACTTTAGAATAACTGTTTTTGAGTGATTTAATATTTTATTTATTTAAACCAGCTCCAAGATATACAATGTCTTATTTTAAAATTATTTGAAGATAACAGGAACAAACTAGACCTACATGAAATTTTTTTAATAGGTAACTAGCAAGTATTGAAAATATTTAGAATTTGTTTCAGTTTTTTCTTTCTTATGAATTCAGAAAAGTAGGAGAGTATAATGTCTTGATTATGTGAGAGCTAGTTTGCCTAGTTTGAATACTGGCTTTGCTATACAGTAGCTGTGTGTCTTGGGCAAGTCACCTAACCTCTCATTTCAGTTTCTCCATTTATAGAATGGGCATAATAGTAGCTCAGATGTCATAGGACTGTTGTGAGGATTAAATTAGTTAATATATTTTAAGTGGTCACAGTGCCTGACATAACAAGAAGCACTCAATAACTGTTGGGTATTATTATTAACTATGTTAAAAATAATGAAAACAAAGAACATTATTTTGACTCACTTTCTTGACAAATACGTATTGAACATCCAACTGCATGCCAGGAACTGTACTAGATTGTGGAATAAAAGATAATTAAGACAAAATTACTGCCTTCAAGGAACCAATAGTCTTGTATTCTAAAAATTTCAGGTGACTATATCCATTAAATACTTTATTTGGGGGAACAGCTGCATTCATGAACCTAGCTTATCAAAGAATGGTTATTTTGAAAAGAAAACAAAGGTATCTCTTGAATAAATAATTTTTTAATTATATGCAATAATCCTTATTTTTTTGCCCCACATATCCAGATGTCAGGCAAATATGGCTATGTAGATGAATAGCTTTAATGGAATCCAAGTGTCAAGAATGAGTTAATACAGCTGCAGAGAAAACTCTATGCTTTTCTCCTCCTAGAATTCATTAAAATAATTTCTAAATTAGCCTTCCGAAGATAAACCAAAATAATTTCCATTTTTAATGCAACATTGTGTAATTAGCATTTTCCCATTTATTTGGCATTTTTGTTCTTCAAAGAATATGAGTTATTTAAACTTGAGTAATACAGCTAAATTTAAATAACTAGGATCACTACTTTTCTGTTCTTTGGAAAAAAAATACATAATATTTCCTTGAAATTCATCATGATCAAGTATTCTTAAAATAACACAAATTGGGAAATAATTTAGCTACCCAATTATTATTGAGAATTTACGATAAAGACTGCTAGTTAATCTCTTGGGGGTAAATGTAAGTGAATTGACAACAAAAGGTGCATATGTAAGTTCTGAAGAGAAACTGACCTTGTGCCAGTCTCTCAACCTTTACTTCTTAAGAGATGAATGTCATTTGCTGCGTCAGTGGTTTGAAGTCAATAACCGTTGATAGCCTCCTTTGGGACCTCTTGTGCTTACACAGGCAATATTTTAGAATGAGGACACAGTCTAATGAGTAAGTAAGTATCTCTAATGATGGTAGGAAGAAATGTTACTTTGAAGTTCTAAAATTCAAAAGAATTACTGCTGCTCTGTTCTTTTTAGTAGTTATTGAACAATAATGGTACATAGTCCCCATCTACACTCAAGAAGACAAATAAAGGTTATGTGCAATAAGAATTTTAAAGTGTTCGTGTTCTATAATACATCACTCTTTGGAGAAAAATTTCAAAATACTGACCCTGGTAAGAAATTTGGTGGAACAACACCTTTTTAGATGAACCTATTCATTGATGTCTGGGTCAGAAAGATATGCAGACATTTCATTTTCACTCCAACTATATTTTCAGATATGATATGTGTTTTCCCATTTTGTCACACCTTGCCTTTGGAGTCCTTATCCCTGCATTTTGTTGCTGGCTTTGGGCGAATTACGAACATTGGTCTCATGGCCAGTTAAAATCTGCTGCCATGTGTAACTCACGAGTTTTGGCCTTTTACTAATCACTTCTTTATTCTCTTGCCCTCACATCTTTCTAGATACCATACAGTATTTAAGAAAATCATGGAGGATTTAGGTAGTATTGCAATCTTAGAGTGTTGCCAGACCTTGGTATCAAAGAAAGCTGGACTGGAAAATTCATGAGTCTAATTCTACAAGGTAATTTTGTTCTTATCATGAAAGCATGAATCCTAGTGCCAAGTAGGAGCTATCAGAGATGATGATGACCTCCATCTGGGTTACAGACAACACCTGGAGATATGACTCACTGAACATGAGCATGTCTGCTTTAAGATTCACTTTTACTTTTGGGTTATTTTTTGCCCAGGGTAAGAATGATTACTATAGCTGAATGTAAACCAGTGTGGACAATAGTTCTCTTTGCCTCAAAAACTGCATTTTTATAATACAGGGTAGAGTTAGTGTTTAGTTTCACCCTTGTTTTTCATCTCTCCCCACAAATGCCTCTTAAATTGAAACGAGTAGAATGAACAATAACCTGATTAGATGAGACAGCTACAATAAGTTTCTGTAGTACTCTGTCAAAACATTCGTCATACCATATTGTAAGTTATCTTTTAATATGTCTGTCTTCCCCTCTAGACTGTGACCTTCTTAAAGAAGAGATTGTGTTTTACTGCTATTTCATCATTGCCTAGCACAAGTTCTGTCATATAGTAGATATTTGATGTTCAATAATGAATGAATGAGTAAATTTGGAGTGAATCACTTTAAGAAATATTTTCTTAATATGTACACAGAGCTGCCTCTTAAATCCAATTAGAAAGCTTGATGTTTCTCAAACTAATCAAACTAATTTGTCCTCATTCTAAATGTAAAACTTGCACATGGATGCTGGCAGAACCAGTTGCTTGAACCTTGATATTGCTGAAGAGCATGAATATTTTTGGTTTGGAGTCAATTTAAGCACTGTCCGAAGTGATATATTTTCCCCAATTATCAGAATTGGTTTCTGAGTTTAGTTAGTATAAATCAACTGTGCAAAATCTGATCACTTTCTAAAAAGCTGCTAGCATTGAGAGCCCAGATCAAGAAACCTTTACTTAAAGACCTGGCTGATGTACTGATCAGCATCATTCAGATCTCTATGTGTTTCCATTCAGAGAGTTTATAAACACATTAATTTTAAAGATGCTTTGTATTATTCGCTTCCAATCAAATTAAAACAGTAAATTTCCTTTTAATAGAAAAATTTCACTTGAGTTTACATATATAATAGCATAATAATAATTGGAAGAAATTCCCAATAATTATGTATGGATACCCTTATTTTATTCATCATAAAATTTAGTCATCTCACTGACTTTCCATTTTCTTAAGTGAAATGACCAGGTAATGGAACTTGTTCTGATTGATTTAGTTGTTTCAGTGATTAATTTGTGCATGTATTTATGAGGCTCTGTAAGAGACTTGTTCAAAGTAAGAATAGAATTTGACTAGTCAGATAAACAATCTTTTTGAAAAAAAAATCTATGCCCTCTTGAGTTCTATAATGAGCATGTAAACATGAAATCTCTGTTTAAGAGACAGGAGCCTCTTGAGGCCAATTCCGTTCCTTTGACTGATAGAAAGGAAACCAACATATATGGAACAACTTCTCTTCACCAAATGCTATGTGAGATGAACAGATATAGGCCAGATTATGTAATAATAGACTTTCTATATCTGAGTGCGTGAGCACCTTGCTATGCTTTCACAAAAAGTTTCTTTCTGATTTCTCATATAATTCAAGTTTATTCATTATACAAATACACAGACATACAGACACACATATATTGAGTATCTGCTATGTGTAATCCAAATTCAAAGATTCCAAATCTTAAATTAAGCTGTATAATTAATGCAGTCCTCATAAAATACCAACATTTTGGGGCATCTGACAAAATGATATTAAGTAGGAAGAATAAATATATGAGTCTTTTTAAATCAAATGGAGCTTATATTATAGTTGGGAGAGACACAAACATAAGAAATATATAAGTAGGTACATGTATCATTTTTAGATGATGAAAAATACTCTGCAGAAAACTTAAGCACAGAAGGTGAATGTAAAGATAAGTATCTATGGAACTTCAGTTTTAAAAAAGTACTGCAGAGAAAGTATTATTTAAATTTCATAGAAGAGAAATTTTACTTATTAGTTATTATTTAGTGAGTAACTGAAAATTTTAATTAGAAAAAATAAAAATTACTGGAATTTACTCAAAAAGATGTAGAAAAAAATTAATAATCCAAAGATTCAAAATAAAAAATGAGAATCGTTTGTTATTCCCCATAAACATCTCACTCTGAAGATTTTACAGATGAAGTCTTTTAAATATTTTAGAACTTTAGAAAGAAATGATTCTAATTCTGTTAAATAAATCATTATAGAAAAGTTTAAACTGATATCAAAGACTGAGTAATGATAATAGAAAGGAAAAAACAAAAATGGACCACTTTATTAACCCATGAAAGCAAAACTGCAAAACAAACTATTGGGAAATAGAATGGTGCTATATAAAGGGTGCCTTAATATTTGAAAAACTAGTGATATGATTTACCATATTAAAAGATGGAAGAAAATAATATGATCTCTGTAACAGATGATAAAAGTGCAATTGCTTTAAAGCAATATTTATTTTTTAGTATAAGACTTTAAAAACTCTTAAACGTAAATGGAAAGTTTCTTATCATGAGGTAAATACATGTCTTAATTAAAAAGCAATCATCAGATTTGATATTGAAACACTAAGATAGTCCTGTTACATTCAGGAGAAATACGAAGATGCTCTTTTACATCATTATCATTTATTATTTTTCTGGAATTACAACCAGCACAATTAGAGAAAAAAATGAAATTAGACACATAAGTATTGGAAAGTATGGACCAAATTTTTATTTTGCAAATGATAGCAACATAAACCTTAAAACCCTAAAAGAATCAACCAAAAACTATTCTAAATTTTAATTTAGTGAAATAACATTAAAAATAATAACAAAAAAGTTTTTTGTATGTTTAGAAAAACATAGTTTCTATATGTGGTATAAGAGAAGTATTACCTATGAAAGGCTATGTTTTGCTAAATTGGACAACCTAGAAGAAATGGACAAATTCTTAGAAGCATACAAGCTTTCTAGACTGAATCATGAAGAACCAGAAAACAAAAATGGACAAACTAACTAAACTGAAATGTGTTAAGTGTAAAAATACATGTTGAGTTTTAAAGACCTACTATGAAAAAAACTTTTAATCTCATTATTTTATGTTTATTACATGTTAAAATGACAGTCAAACATTCTGGGGTAAATAAAATATATTATTAAAATTAAATAAGAGCAATGGAATAAAATAGTAAACAGTATCTGGGAATAATAATCAATGTGTGAAACTTAAGTTTAAAAAGTTTTAAATCTTTTCTAAGGATAGTAAAGAAGTATTAAAAAGACAGATATACTTTGGACAAGAATAGTCTATGCAATTAAAATTTATGTTTTTCTCAAATCTGTACATTTAATATACTCCTTTCAAAATACCAGCAAGATTGCTTTTAAGAAAATTTGCAAAATAATGCTAAATTTTATTTGGAAAAATAAATAGTAAGATTAAAATGTAGGATTGTAAATAAGAAGAGTAATGTGGGAAAACAAGCCCTACTGGATGTTAACATGAATTATAATTCTAGACAACTTGAAAGAGTTTATTACTGATTTTAGAATAGACTGAATGTAGAGTGTGGAATTAGAATCAAAATATATGTTAAAGGTAGAATTCACATAAATGAGAAGGGAATGGATTAATAAATGATGTTCAATAAATTGGCTTAACATTTGGAGAATAAAAATGAGACCTCTATTTCACTTCTTACACTAAAACGAATTTCAGATAGATCAAACATTATAACATTAAAAAAAATCAAATCATAAAACCGATGGAATAAAACATTACAGTGTTGCCGTAGTGAAGGACTTCTAAGCATGGCACAAAATTTGGAAGTTGTGAAGAGAGACTGATAAATTTAGAAACAAAAAGATTAAATCCTTCAGTCAAAACAAAAAGTCGAAATCAGAACATGAATGACAAACCGCAAAAAGTAATTAGAAAAGCATATGAGAAAAGGATAATTTTATTTTTAATAAAGGATTCATAATCAGAAAAAGTAGCTCGACCCTATAGAAATGTGAACAAAAACATGAAGAGGTAGTTTGCTAGGATGACCATCACAATGTATTTGTAACAACCACAAAAAAATCTGGAAGCAATATAAATATCTATCAATTATGATTCATACAAATAAGAGAGTGTATTACACAAATTTTATTTTTAGTGAGGTAGATTTTCTTGACAGATATAGAAAAATATGCAAACTAAATTATCATGTGAATAAGTGACCTAAAAATATGCAAATTTGTTTTACTTATGGAAAAAAGCAGGGAATTTCTTATAAGACATCTCTATTATCATTTAATGTGAAGCACAATGGGTCTATTTGATGATAATAGTTGATTATTTCAAATGTCATCAAATTAAATATAATTTAAAGGAAAAAGAAAAGGAAGTATAAAAACTGCAATGTGTATAATTAAATGCATTATGTTGATTTCCTATAAAACTGAGTCTGTGTTAGTTTTTCAGTATTGTATGAATTTAACAGTTTGTTTTGGAGATGGTTGTCTTGAAATATGGAACTCATTGTGTAAATTTATAATAGACCCATAAGAAACATAGGAAAACTAAATTATTCAGTTTATTCCAGTGGAATAGCAAATGATTCCAATGCCATATTTTAAAGTTAAGTATAAAGAAGCTTCTTTAATTAAAAAAACAGTAACCTTTTCCAACTTATTATATTTTTTTAGCTTTGTGATCAATTTTCTATAGATGTTCTTTCAGAATAAAAGAATGGTTATTTTAAATCACTTGATAGTTGTACCTCTTTCATTTTATATATATATATATCATATATATATCATATGATATATATATGATATATATATATATAGCAGACTTTTTGCTCAGTTTCTGAAAGTTCCTAAATATGATAACTGTTTCTCTTTTGAACACTTTGCCTATTATTCATCTTTATTTTCAAAGTTTTAAAAAGCTGTGAATAATTATTATTCCTTTCTTCTTTTAGAAATATTTTTATTAGTTTTAAGTATACAGCATATTGGTTAGACATTTATACAGTTTATAAAACAATCTCCCTGATTACTCTATCTTCCTTCTGGCTCTGCACACAGTCATTACCTTATTATTTAAAAAATACTCTGCCTTTGAATATAAACCAAACATAAACCAGAGAAATAAAATTCATTCAGCCATTGAATTAATAATAGGTTACTAAGAACTTGAAAATTAATTAATCACAGAGCTAAATTTAATCCTTTTTCTCTTTTTTATCAGATCCATTTATATATAGCTACAGTTTAATGAGCAAAGAGGAAATCTGACGAAAGAAATTACTAAGATAATTCTGTTGCTAACAGCAAGGCCCTAGAGTAGTTTCAGCCATTTTAAATGGCTTCTGTTCTTTCACTTAGAATCATTTAGAATTGATTTATTTAACCTGGTGGGGTTACACCGCCCCTTCATTTTCTGCGCAAAGAACCAGAAACCCCATCAGAAGCTATCATCCCGCTGCAGCTCATCAGCCCTAGAACAAAGGTTGGCGCTGGAATTCCTAAGTTCTCCCAGCTGCCCCTGACGTCCGATGCGCATGGTCTGTCATCATGGCTCTTTACTCAAATTGCAAAAGTGTGGGAAATTCAAGGTTAATATTTGGACTTGAAGAATAAATATTTTTGACAAAATGAAGTGAATATAGTTATCTGAGGAAAAAGAATCTTTTACTGTGAACAATGCCGTGTTGCCGAATTTTCCAAAGAACGTGCTCCAAAAACAAATGTCTCCAGATATTTAAAGGCTATATATAGAAGGACCTATATAATGAAAACTACAAGACCCTATTAAAAGAAACTGAAGAAGATACAAAGAAATGGAAAGATACTCCATGTTCTTGGATTGGAAGAATCAACATAGTTAAAATGACCATATTACCTAAAGCATTATACAGATTTAATGCAATCTCCATCAAAATCCCATCGGCATTTTTTAAAAAAATAGAACCAAAAATCATCAGATTTGTACGGAAGCACAAAAGACCCTGAATTGCCAAAGCCATCCTGAAAAAAAAAGAACAAGGCTGGAGGCATCACTCTGCCCAACTTCAAATTATACTGCAAAGCGACAGTAATCAAAATGGCATGGTATTGGCAGCAAAACAGACACACGGACCAGTGGAACAGAATAGAAAGTCCAGAATTAAACCCATATTTATATGGGCAAATAATTTTCGACAAAAAAGTCAAAAACATACAGTGGAGAAAAGAAAGCCTCTTCAATAAATGATGCTGGGAATACTGGAAAGCCACCTGCAAAAGAATGAAATTAAACTATTGTCTATCACCACACACCAAAATTAATTCAAAATAGATTAAGACCTGAGTATAAGACCTGAAACAATAAAATGCATAGAAGAAAACATGGGAGCTAAACTCAAGGACCTTTGACTTAAAGGGGATTTTATGAATTTGGCCTCAAAGGCAAGGGAAATAAAAGCTAAAATAAATGAATGGGACTACATCAAACTAAAAAGCTTCTGCTCAGCAAAAGACACTGTCTACAAAGTAAAGAGACAACCATCCGAATGGGAAAATATATTTGCAAACGACGCCTCCAATAGGAGCCTAATATCCAAAATATACAAAGAACTCATATGACTCAATGACAACAAAAAGGCAAATGATCCCATCAAAAATGGGTAGAGGATCTGAACAGACACTTCTCCCTAGAGGACATACAAATGGCCAACAGATGTATGAAAAGATTCTCAACATCACTAGCTATTAGGGAAATACAAATCAAAACCACAATGAGATATCATCTCACACCTATTAGAATAGCTATCATCAACAGGATAAGTAATAACAAATGCTGGAGAGGATGTGGAGAAATAGGAACCCTCATACACTGCTGGTGGGACTGGAAATTGGTACAACCACTATGGAAAACAGTATGGAAGTTCCTCAAAAAACTAAGAATTGATCTACCATATGATCCAGCAATCCCTCTACTGGGTATTTACCCCAAAGACTTGAAAACTCATATCCATAAAGATGTTTGCACACCAGTGTTCATAGCAGCATTATTCACAGTGGCCAGGACATGGAAGCAACTGAAGTGCCCTATGATAAATGATTGGCTAAAGAAGCTGTGATACATATATACAATGGAATATTACTCGGCCATAAGAAGAGATGAAATACTACTATTTGTGACAACATGGATGAAACTCAAGATAATCATGCTAAGTGAAATAAGCCAAACAGAAAAAGTTGAAAATCACATGATATCACTTATATATGGCATATAAACCTAAAAGCAACAAAGGAACAGGACAAACAAACAGAGACTCATGAACATGGACTATAGACTAGTGGCTACCAGAAGGTAAAGGGGAGGGGAAGAGGGGGTAGGGGGTAGGAGGTAAAAGGGGTCAAATATGGGGTAGGAGTAGGGTAAAGTAGGTAAAGGGGATCAAATATGTGGTAGCTGAAGGAAACCGGACTTTGGGTGGTAAACACACAATAGAATATACAGATATCAAATTATAATGTACACCTGAAAAATATATAATGTGTTAACCACTGTTACCCCAATAAGCTTAACTAAAAAAAAAAAAAAAAAAAAGACTATATGTAAAAACTTGGTGGGATAAATAAGTTTGCAAATATCTGAGTTGAAAAAATGGAATTATTAAACTTCTTAAAAAATAAAAAGCATCCCTAAATCCAGTTCATATTCTAATAAGAATGGAGAATATCCCAGAGGGGGATATTTCCCAAACTTATTGGACCATGGAAACTGCTTTGTCCTCTATAGAATATCTGTTTAGTATAACAGAACTTGGGTAACACTGATGAGAGCATATCTTCAAACATTCAAAAAAATTAATAATTATCTTAATTTGACTTCCAGCAAAATCTCCTGCTGTATTTAAATAAATTTATACTTTAGAAAGTTTATAACCTTTTATTAGTATGTAATAATGCATTTTATGGTTTTAATAAGAGGCTTCACAACGAGCTGAGAAAATTACACCTTGGAAGTGAATCTATCAAGACTCTATTGGTCAACTTGCTGCTGTGTGTTCTTTTTGTAGAGCTTTGTCAGTCATGACGGGTTCTGGCCACAATGGCTAGCCTTGTTATATTCCATAGAGTCTGTCCAAATTTTCAGCCACGGAGGCATTCTAGATATGATGACTGGCTCTAAAAGCCATGTAATTTGCCCACCCACAGGCAATGACTATTTTGGCTATGCAGTGGGCAGGCCAAAAAAAAAAAAAAAAGTCATTTTCCTATTGAGTGCTGTTCATTCTCAGAAGGCTTGATATGAGCACGAGGTGACACCTGTAATAAATTTGAAAGTTTACACGCTTTGTCATTGCTGTCGGCATTGTTAGGAAATTTAAACTGTCATTGCTCCTCTGGTCTGAGGTTTTCCCTAAAGAGTCCATTTATTAATGCTTATTTGATAGAAATTTTAAAATTCTTTTCTAGTTTTTCTTCCATATAGTTAAAGTCAGCTTAAAATTGTGAATACTCTCAGGCAGTTAGGTTACTCTGTTATATCATTTGGCAGCTTAGTTTTCAGTTTTTTCTATGCATCTGTTAAATTTCATATCCAAATGATAGATCGCCTACCAGTACTTTATTATTTTATCCAGCAGATCAATTTCATTGTGTTCTCCTCTCAATTTCTGTCACCTACCACTCTTAATATATGTCTACAGAAACCTTCACTTTTACTGTCTTATAAATAACAAATGGAGAATTGGTTTCTACTTGTGAAATATCCTAGATTCTAAAAACATCTTCAATATGAAGAAAAACAGAATTCCCATTATGTTTGAGAGAAGAACTATAAGTGATAAAAATCGGGTGTGTAATTTAGTCAGTGACTATGTGATATAATTTTGGGGATCTCACAGCACTAAAACATGGCCTATAAACATTCCGTCCTACTTAATGGGGTCTCATCTGTCTTAAACCCTTTGGCCAATATTAAAATGTGCACAGGCCTCAAGTTCTCAGTTATAAACATATTAAATATTGAGAATTTTAAGTGAATTAATTTAAGAGGAAGATTTAAGTAGGGAAAGAGATGGCAGGAGGATTTTGAATAGCTAATTTGGGGAGCAAAGAAGGACATGGAAAAGAGACTGGGGGCACCAGACACAAATAATTCCACTTGGTGCCAGCTCTGAATATCTCTCTTAGTAAACTAAAGAGCAGATGGCTCATATTTTGTCACTTTGTAGTCAGAAATATGATACATTTTTAAATTGGGGGTAAGGTACAAGAAAGGAAAGCATCTTTGCTAAAATACCACTAAAACTCTCTCATGGATCTTGGGCTTATTTTTACTTGAAGCTTGGCTGAAAGTCTGAACCACGATCTTCCTGAGTTTTCTGAGAGGCTTGGGTTTTGACTTCTCTGAAGCCAAAATCTCTTCACTCATCCACAGGATCTTCTTTTGCCTTATACTTTAATATCTAACCCTCTTGTCATTGAACTTATGAGCTATGCTCCACTGGGAAGGTAGGCTGAAGGAAGGAGGCTAGAAATAGTGTAAATCCAAGAACTGTGAATTTGCGAGGCTTATTTTTGTGGAGGATTAAGCATTAGTAGTGTCTAATCCCAAGCATTTGAGGCATAGCTGGTGCCTGAAGCTGTTTGACCTTTGTAAAAACATGGCATGCTATACACCACCTGGGTCTTTCAGAAAGGAGGTCAAGAGAAAACCATGCTGTTCTTTACCAAGCTTGTGTGTTTTAACTTGCAGATATCTATTGATTGTATCAAAATGATATTGCCCTCATCTTTAGCTTAAATGTTCCACATCTCATGTGTCATGTTAATTCATTTTCCTTACAAAGATCAATTCTCCTTAAAACCATTAAGGATTGGATATGCACAAACTAAGTTAGTAAGCTTTTCTAGCAGAACTTTTGAGTTACTTTATGACACTGTAATCATAGTATCTTAGAGGGAGGAAACTTAGTAACCATCCATTCTTATTCATTCCAGTTCATGGATGAAGAAGCTAAGGTCTAGAGAGGTGAAGTACCTTACCCAGGGCTTCAGGCTGGGCATGACAGAGAAACCTTTGAGCTCTGTCCCATGCTTTCCCTCACTGTATCACACTGCCCTCAGTGCATCTTTAAACTGACTTGCTCCCACTTTAAATAAAAAAGAGAATGTTTCCTTTAAAATACTCTAAAACATCAAGTTATCATTTAAAATTTTTAATACCACAAATCAAATTAGAATATGGGAAACAATCATAATTCAACAAAGAAAGATCAGCATTAGCTCATTAGTACATGAAACGCTATTACAGTTTATTTAGAATCCGAACAATAATTATTTAAAATTTAGTAAAGACAGATAAATTTTGCAAATCTACAAAATACAAGTTGTCTTGAGGAAACATAATGTAGGAATTCAAAGAGAAGACATCTGCTTATGTTAGTCTCTGCTCAGCTATCTGCCTGCCAACCTGTTCCACTAATGAGCTTCTTCTTACCATATCCCTTCGTTGGTCCTTCTTAGCTTGACAGAGCATTGTGAAGTCAAGAGGTTATTGTCCAGAAAAGTCCTATTCAGCATGAACAAAATAATTCTTTAATTAAATGCCACTGTCATGCATATTTCACAGGTTATCTTCATTTTTTCTACAATGACTATGATCTCTGCTTTCAAATCTTCAGATGATTTTCTTGACTTTTTGCATCTGACTCAGAAGACATTCATTCATCTTAAACCAATTCACCTTCCTTAACCTCTTCCTCCATATTCTACTCTGAAATAGACTTGGAGCTTGAAGTTTCCTGGGTGAGGATGTTTTGCATAAAGAGGAAGATAGATACAGCAACATACTTTAAAAGTCGTTTTTTGATTTATATTTTTCTAAAATAATACTCCATGTTGCAGGTTGCATTCCCTAGAGAAAGCATTCAGATTGAGAATTTGTGTGAAGAAAGTTTATCGAGAATGCTCTTTGGAACATGTATGAGCATGAAGAAAGAAGGATAGTCAGAGGGAGAAATTAAACTGTACTGTGGTCACATGGAGGCCTCTGCAGATCTGATGGGAAGATCTGGAGTCAAATGGCCCTGTGGAGTTGACACACGTGGAGGCAAGAGCACTGGGCCTTTATACTCCCACACTGACCAGTATTTAGATATAAGTGGCCTTTGGAAACCAAAGGTAGGGGGTATGGAGTGTGGGGAGATATGACCTACGACAAGGGGGCTCTCTTTAACTCAGATAGCCTTCTTCAGCCCAGAGGGATGCCTGAGATAAACTCAGCTAAGAGCTATCAGCTGCCAACACTTGCAGGAAGTGGGAGAATGAAGTTTGGTCCTGAAGGTTGAGCTGGGCACCATGGCATCCACGACTACCCACCATTTGCTCTACTCAGATCCACAAGCTTCATATAATATACTCTGGGAACAGCTCCTCATGAGCTTTTCCTAGAAAAGTAATAAGAGGAATTTTAGTGGGATGAACTATATCAGCGGTCCCCAAACTTTTTGGTACCAGGGACCGGTGCTCCTATGAGAATCTAATGCCTGATCTGAGATGGAGCTGAGACATTCATGCTAGCACTGGGGAATGGCCACAAATACAGATGAAGCTCCACTTGCTCACCTGCCAGTCATCTCTTGCTGTGCAGCCTGGTTCCTAACAGGCCATGAACAGGCATCGGTCGATGGCCTGGAGGTTGGGGACCTCTGAGCTAAAGCTCTAGCTGTATCATCTGGCCTCAAGGCTACATCTTAACATCTCTTTCTCTTTTACTAACCATTCTAGATCCCACTTACCTTTAGCTAGCACCTCTGCTAGTCTAGATGCCTCACTTACTGGGGTGACTCAGACCTCAATCTCCGAGGGGTCTGAGCCTCTGGTCACCATGTTCTTCACAGTATGTGGCTACACATTTGTCCATTTACAACTAAAAATTGTGCCAGAGAGTACTGAGAGACACAGAAAAAGATCATCTGTGTGCCAACATGTTCTTTTATGCCTTCATTGTATAACAGCAGTCCTACTTCTTCCTGATGTTCAAGCCAATTACCACTGCCAAGATGTGACTCCTTTCCCGACCAACTCATCTCTTAGTACAAGAAACATAAAGCAGATTGGAAGCACCCATACCTTTAAGTTCAATGGCACACTTGCTGTGTCCCATTCCTATAGGAACCAGAAGTCCTAAACTTTAAAAAGCCCAGTGTTAAGGGGAAGGGAAGCACACATTCCTCAGGTGGGTCACTGAGAGTAAGGGTAAGCTGGGCCACTCCTGTTTTCACTCTTTCGTTCCTGGACCCATGTCTTCTACCTATTGGGAAGACAGCACCATTAAGGGGTCATAGATTTGGGGTGTTGCATGGCATCCTGAAGGAAGATTCCCCATTCTCCCAGGGTATTATTTGCAAACTGGTGCCTCAGCTGTGCCTTCAGGTCAGCATCTTCCAGATGGCACAGTAATATATCACACAGTAATCCACTGATGACATAGCACCAGTGGATTGCCCAGTCATGTGACCACTGCAAAGTATGTGGGATCCTGGGTCAGTGGATCAAACACTGTTTAAGCTCTTGGAGAGTGAGCCTAGGTTAGGTCCTGCAGGAGGAAAGGCAAAACCATACTTGAAATATATTCTGATTTCAATCAACTTGAGTTGCTGCTTCTTGTGAAGAAAAATCCAATCTGATCAATTTATCACCAAGAGGCTGGATGCTGATTTCGAGAGATGATGACAACATATAAGGGGCTTGGATTTGGTCCCTATTGTTAGCAAGCTGGTCATTTGGCAGTAGCAGTAGCTAGATAGTGTTAGTAGGTGGGAGTTCATGCTGTTTGGCCCATGCGCCACCTCCTTCCTTGCCACAAGGGCTGCCCAATTCAATTGTCTTTGTGCCAACACTAGGTGGTCGATGACAGAGGCTAGCTGATGTCATTTAGTCCAATATTTCTGTCTACTTGGTTATTTAATGCCTCTTCTGAGGTGGATGCTCTCTGATGGGTGTTAACATGTGATCAAAGGCCTTCACACTTATACCAACTCTCATAGGTCCATCTTTGTATCTTTCTCAGACCACCTTGTTTATGATCTTTCAATGCTTATCTTCAAGGGCTTTATCCCACCATCAAAGCCATTCTTCCACTGTCCATAAATCTGCACATCTTCTAACAGCAGGGAACTTCCCTTCTCGTGTAAAGTGAATAACTAGGTTCACTACCCAAAGCAATTGATTGCTCCCAATAATAGCCATCCAATTACATAGTCTTTATAATTATTACCTTCCATATTTCTTAAAGCCGGAGATATTGCACCCATCAGTGTATTCTCTTCTACCACTATCCCCTCTCAATTCATTATTAGTGAAAGTGTTAACGGTTGCCCCACTACTGCATACTAGGAGCTGTCAATGTCCCATTCACCAGTGATACAGTTTTTATTGCCAGCCAATCAGCAGGTGATTCAGCAGCAAAATCCCATTTTGGAGATTGTTTTTTTGAGTCATTCCTGGCACCAACTATTGCAGATTATATTCTCCCAGAAAACAGATGCGGAAAAGGAGATCTTCATGCAGAAAATTTAGTAGGCCATGCTATTGGGGTTAATAACGCCTGTTGAATTGAAAGAAGAAGGATTGTGCAGGGGGCAGGGGAAGAAGTTGAAATGTGATGCCATCATAAATAGGTCTCACCTGATCTCATAGGAAGCCCTAGAGTTGAGATGGCTTTTCAGAGTCAAATCACAGTGAGGGTCTGGACCTTCATAACTCTAATAGCTTAGTCGATGAACGACAGCTGCCCTGGGAAGGGGGCAACTTTGGGTGAGATAGCTTTCTTCAGGCCATGGCAAGTCCCAGAGAAACAGTCAGCTGAGAGCTGTTGGCCACCTAACCTCCTGGTAGCTGGGGCCAGGGAAGGAAGATCGGTGCTCAGTCCTTCAGAGAAATGGGAGTCAGCAAATCTGGGTGGTTCACCACAACCTGTACTATACTGTTCATTGCAGAAAATTTAGAAAATGCCAAAAATGTAAAACGATAAAAACTGCTTATAAAACTGTCACCCAGTTTTCACTGCTGTTAATATTTTAGTGCATTTTCTTACCTCTTTTTTCCCTGGGTAGCTATATTTCCTAGATACTTGAAACTATGTCAAAAATATCATTTCATATGCTGCTGCATCAATTAACATGATTTAAATAATTCTTCATATTGTTAAAAAAATTTATATCCCTAATTTTAATGACTTTAAATATTTAATCTTGTCTATGTACAAAAATTTACCTAACAATTTCACTATTATTGATCGCGGTCTTCTATATTTTGCTAATATAAATAATATCAGTATATATTTAAGCATCCCCTTCCTTTTTGTTAATTATAAAGTTAACAAATCTTCATTGGAAAGATCCTTTCAACATTTCTTTCCTGAAAAACCCTGGGATTTGTTGTGAGAAAGAGAAATTGACAGCTGGGCCTCTTCTGTTTATCTTGTGCTGTTATTTTAATTCTGCCACTTGCAGCTCTGTGGTTTTAGGCTAGTAACTTAACTTCCCTGACCTTAAGATTTGTTTTCTTCTACATCCTTTCAGTTACTGTATTACAACCCATACCATACATGTGCAATAAACTATTTAACCTTTGTTTTTCTAGACATTTAGGCTGTTTAAATTAATTATTATGATCATCAACACAGTCATAAACATATCTATAGCTCAATCTTTAACCACATCTATGATGATTTTAAGATAAATTCCCTAAAGTTTATCTGTATCAAAGGGTATGTCAAGTATTAATTACCCCCAGGAAGAAATGTTGCTAAATTACATTCCCAACAGCTGAGTTTTTCTTACTTTTTAAATTTTTTTTTTTATTTTTTATGAGTTTCAGGTACACAGTACAAAGGTAAACCAACATTTACATAATTTATAAAGTGATCCCCGTGATTACTCTAGCACCCATTTGGCACTACATACAGCCATTACAATAATATTGACTATGTTCCCTATACTGTACTCTACATCCCCATGGCTGTTTTGTAGCTGCCAATTAGAAATTTCTTATCCCTTCACCTTTTTCAATCAGCCCTCCAACTCCCCTCCCCTCTGGCAATCACCAGTTCTCTGTATCTGTGAGTCTTTTTGTTTAGTTTGTTCATTTCTTTTGTTCCTTAGATTCCACATATAAGAGAAATTATATGGTATTTATCTTTCTCAATCTGACTTATTTCACTCAGCATAGTTCCCTCTAGGTCCATGTCATTGAGAATGGTAAGATTTCATTTTTTATGGCCAAGTAATATTTCATTGTGTATGTACCGTAACTTCTTTATCCAGTCATCTATTGATGGTTGCTTAGGTTGCTTCCATGTCTTATCTATTGTGAATAGCACTGCTATGAATGAAGGAATGCATAGACCTTTATGAACTAGTATTTTGGCTTCTTTTGGATAAACATCCAAAAGTGCAGTTGCTGTGTCAAAAGGTAGTTCTATTTTTAATTTTTTAGGAATTTCCAAACTTTTCCATAGCAGCTGTACTAATTTAAGCTTTTATATCTATAAGTGTGTAATTTCTGCCCTTCTCCTTAACACGTTTATTGTGAAAAAACTCAAAACACCACACTAATATGGTAGAGACAGTTTTGTAGTGATATTATGTCTAAGGATAGGATAATAGTATGATGGGGAGAACTAGAGAAAAATCAAAACGAAAACAGAAAACATCTTTCTTTTTTCTTTTAAACTGTATTCCAATTTGCCTTCGTTAGAATCGTATACATTTTACAGAGAAACGAGGAAAATACAACTCATTAGTTTTGTTTCAGAGCAGACAGGGGTTGTGCCTGTATAGCAACCAGCAGAAGATGGAGAAAGGCAGATTTCAACTGATGGTCCAGATGCTTGCCGATATTCACAGTGTAAACAAAGCAGCTGAAGGGTTTATGAATCTCCCATTCATCACCAAGATGTTTGGCTTTGTGTGGACAACACTGCAAGTTGGTGATGGGGAGGAAAAGATCCATATAGACAGAAAAACAGAATTATATGTGCTTCTAGTCCAGTATGTTTGAATATAAATGCTCTCTTTGTACTCTCATAATAAGTCAGAATCTGAGGCAGCCAATTATAACAGCAGGGGCAGCCATAAAGACGGTAGGGATGTGAATGATGACAGAATAAATAGTCTTTCATTCTGTTGCAGATAATCAGAGGGGAGGCTTTTAAAACAGGGTGTTCTATGAACCTTTCCAAATTGATGTGTCTTTACTTATTTCATCTTATGCTTTTTCAAACGGTGGTCTCCTGAGAAGATATAAATCATGGTAATTACTAGAGGAAAAACCTTTGGCACTTGCTTCTTTTCATGGTATCTGAAAACAAGACTGAGACTCCTCAGGATGTGATACGACTGAGTTAGAAACCCCAAGCCTCAACCTAAGATGTATCAATGTATCCAGATTCCAGACTGGGATGGGACACTTAGGGGATTTGGGCTCATTTATTCTCTACCTTCAGCTACATAGAGAGGGGAAGAGAGACAAATATTTGTCTAAAGGGAGGAGGAAGTAAGCCTTTTCAGTTCCTCTTCTTCCTTTTCCTCTTCTTTTTCTATAGCCTTGTGAGAACTTTGGAAATGTGATTGTTTTTAAAATGAATTTACCCAGGGTTATGATTAACCAGACATTTATCAGCCATCTGTCTTTGGGGGCAATTCTTCTGCTTATATTATTTTACAAATATAAATTATATAATATACATGTAGTAGCCTGAATTGAAACACAATATAACATTATTATAAGTATTTGTTAATCATTCAGTTTGCGCTTGTTTATGTACTAGGCACTCAAGGCCTCCAGGTGTCTGGAGAAATGGTTCCCGGTACTTGCTGTCTCCTCATCTCTGATTCACGCCTTAACCTCCTGCAATATGACTTCTGCTCCTACAAGTTAATTGAAATTTCTCTCCAGGATCAATGACCTCTTTTTTTTTTTTTTCTTTAAATAAATTCAATAGAGAATCTTATCTGACCTCTCCGCAGCGTTCCACATTTCTGACTAGTTTCTCCTTCTTGGAAAGCCTCTTCCTTGGCTTCTGGGATATCAAGCTACCTGATTTTCCTAGTACTTCTCTCTGGTGCCTCTTTCTTTAGTCCTTAGCATGTTTCTCCCTCTTCTGCCAATGCCTAACGTGTTGGCATTTCTCATGGTTCTTATGTAGTTTCCCTCCCTTTCCTGTTCCTCCCTTCTCTTCCTCTTCCCTCTTTTCTCCTCTCATTCTACTCAACTTCCTGTAGTAAACAGAGTCATTTCAGTAGTCCTGCAATCCCTAATCCCTCTACCATACCATATCTGACTGTTCATAAATTTATACTTTCAATTATCATGCCCGGACACCATTCCATATATAAAATTGCCCCAAGATATCAATTTAGATATCTTGTTTCTGTTGTCTTGTAGGTATTTCTGTTTTAATATAATCAAGGAAAATTTTATCATCTCCTCTCACAAATTTGACTCATGAAATTTGCTGTTTTGCCTTCTTCACTGAATGATACTAATATCCAAACTACATGAGAAATGTGGGTGGCATGGTTACTGCTTCTTTCTCTCACACTCCACACATTTGATTAATCACCAAGTTCTATAAAATTTAACTCAAAAGTATTTTAAAATATACTCACATTCATTCCCCTAGTAATGCCCTAACTTGAATCTCACCATTGCTTTCAAAATTACTTTGTAACTCCTCATTTAAGCATGCAAAATTTGGAAGAGAGAATAGATATAATGCATTGTTAGGAAGAAAGTTTTAATGTTAGCTAGACTGGAATAAACAGGCATCCGCAGCATGGGCAATAGCGTTTCTTCACATTTCTCTTATGATCACCCTTCAGTTCACATAGAGTTGACTTCAGATGAAAATTTAAGAATCTCTTCCACTTCTGATCTCTCTTCTTCTTCCAACCATTCCTTTGGTTCTTCTCCTGCACCCTTTCCTCAAAATGCTTTAAATCCCGTGAGATTCTAATAACGCTTTCCATTTTCATCTTATCTGAATGGCCGTAGATGTTTACTTTTCATAGATGGAGAAACTTTTAGGTATTCTAGATGCTTCAGACCATAAACAAAACACAGCTCTTTTTTTTTTTTTTTCCAGTCGGTATTGAGTCCTCCTTGGCAGAAATGTTCTCTATTACTGCACTATCCAAATCTTTCTCTCTAGGAATCAAAGAGTAAGGAAAGAAGGTGTGACTTCATATTCCATTAATGGTTCTGCTCACCTGCCGATTTGCCCCTATTTAATATTCTCTTTTTCTGCCGTCAGAGAAAGCCTTCCAAAAGATAGGTCCAATAATATCACTTACTCACTTAACACTTCCATGGTTTCCCATTGCCAGTAGGATAACTTCAGCTTCTTAACAAAGAGGACCTGTCCACTCCCTTTCCTATTTCATCTCTTGAAAAGTCTTCCTCTTAGCCACAGCCAAAGTGGATTTTTTTCAAGCTCTATGTAATCTAGTTCTGTTATCTCTACATAAACCTTGGAATCATTATAATCTCATTCTTTGGCCTAAAGTGTTCTTTCTTTCTCATCTGTAGTTCTTTTTTTTGCAAGCAGATAGAGGAAAATGTGAATTTGAGTCTCATATGGATGTTTGCTTATATCCTGTTTTTGTTTTATGTACTGAATCCTCCCAATAGCAGCAAAGCTGAAGTTGAATTCTCAGTCTGCTGTGAATAAGAAATGAGCCTCCTGCCTGGGGAGCACTATTCTTTCTTGTGCCTCTGTTGCCTGATAATTGTCTTCAGATGGAGAATGGTGAGATGTGATTTCTAGTTAGGGTCTCCCAGCTGTGGGAGTAAAGCAATGGCCCCTTCTGTACAGGTGCACATGAGGACAGCTGCAGTGAGCTGGGAACTGGTGTTTAATTTCCAGTGTTGGTGTTACAAAGACACAGATGAGGGTTTGTTTTAGCATAAGGAATTAAATACCTGTCAAGATGCATGGAAAAAATTTCACTCCTACCAGTTTTCTGGGCTTAGATTCAATGAGTAGTTATTGCATCGTTATTTAGTAGGAGAATTTCTATCAACAGAGTTGATGTATTTATGGTTCCTAATTTAAATTTTTTTTTTCTGTTAGCAAGAAAGATGTTTTCATCTGTTGGATTTGATACTGGAAGCAAAGCAGAAAGAAGCAGAGGATACAAAATTGTTAGTTTAAACAGTAATAATGTTTAGAAAAGGAAACAGTCCCAGGAGAAAGAATTGGGTAAACTTGATAGGTTTTCTGATTTATCTTCTTCACAAAAGTATTTTTACATCCCTAATGAATTTCTTTCTCTCTCTACTGCATTCTCTGTGGTATGCCTTAAAAATCACTTTAACCCTTAAAGAAATAAGTTGGCACAATGGCCACTAGTATACCAATACTTTTATCAGCTTTAGAAATTATCCTCATAAATTTTCGTAGAGTTACGGTGGGTCTGAAGGAAATTAGTATCAGAAAACAGAATAAGAGACACAATATTACATCTAGGAAATGGCTTATTTAAATTCTTACTTTTTTTTAAGCCACGCTAACCTCTTTCTGAGGAGCTGTCCAAGCATGGAAAAAATATAAAGATGTTTTACTTATTTTCGCTTAAAAGGTTGTAATGAATGTCTACCCCCCAGCAGTGGGTATCTTTGAGCCCTGTTAGGTAGCATGGCATTACAGACATGGGCTATACAAACCTTAGGGTGCCTGTTTACCAAGAAGATTCAAGTGATTCTTGAAGCTCCCATCTATCTCCTGAGAATGCTACACAGATAAGGTTTTATATTCAGTTTGTGATTTTATTACTCAGAGATACTGAGATAATATGGACGATGAAGTCCAGAGGCATTAAATATGTTCATTTAGGTAATAATTTTCTCTTATCTATTAGCAACCTTTATTAGAATGGTTAGAATGGTAGCTAAAATGAGACCAATCTGGTTTATAGTATTTCATTTCCTTTGGCTTCACTTAAATGAAAGGCGTTAACTAGCAATGAGTTGACCAGTCCTCTGAGAGAGGGATAGAAGGATAAAGAAAAACAACTGCCCAGTTTCACCCTGATACTGGACAGACCATTTCTAGGTCATGGTCATTGGCTTGTCTTTCTGGGAGAAGCTGAAATTTTACCAGGAGAGTATAGGAAAATACATACAAAGGAATAAATATCATATATTGTTTTCACTGCAGATGAGACAATCTTAATTGTTTCTGTGCTCCTTAGGCTCAGGGATGGAGGGCTTGTGGTGCATGCAGCAAGAGAGTAGGATGGAGCATCTGTGATGTATGTACACAGCATTGTGAAAAAGTCTCATATTCCCACACTTCAGACAATTCTAACAGCTGCTGGGACAAACTATTTTTCCAGTATAATTGTTCTCCAAATCTTATTCTCTCTAAGATACTCATTTTAATGAGCCAAATATGCTTATTCAAAAAATAAAAGGTTTTGCATGTAAATATCTTCAAAAATGTTTTTATATTGTGTGGTAGCATTACCACATTTCTTCCTAAACATATTTTGATTCCTAAGTTAGCTCCTACTATAGCCAAAACTCAGGCCTCCAATATGTCAAAAATGACCTATTCTACTTAGTTCTTGAGAATTTATGGTCTTGATCCACCAGGAATAGACTGAATTTTGGGAATTGTGGCAAATAGAATCCTTGATGGTATTTGTCTTCAATTTCCCTGAAGAATATAGAGTACCAGATGAACGAAATGACAATAGATTTTTTTTCATCTAAACTTTCTGAAACCAAGTATCCTATAAGTCAACTGAAGATCAGAAAAAAGAAACTCTCATCAAATCAATCTATTAATTTTGTACTTTTTGCTCCTATTAAACTTCTTGTTATTTTTGTTGCCTTGTAGGAGGCACTAACTGGTGGCATAAATAACTAATGATAGACGCTAAACAAGCTAGGTAGCCTTTCCCTTGTATGCTCATTAAGACTCATGCATACCCACATTGTAGCCATAAATTTGTTGTCTTATAGTTGTGTGGGTCTTCCCTCCAGACCAGAGATTGACATACTATGGGTGGCAGGCCAAATCCTGTCCACTCCCTGTTGTTTTTTAGGAAAGTTTTATTGAAACACAGTTCTGTACATCTATTTGTGTATTGTCTGTGACTCCTTTTGTGTTGCAAAGGCAGAGTTGAACAGTTGCAATAGAGACTGTCTATTGGCAAAACAAAAAGGTGAGGCCTCACGGGAAAGGTATCAAGGAGAGCTGCTTGACTGTCTCTGGATCAGGTCTCAGGGCTCTTTGAATTCTGTACTGTTCAGCCTAGGTGGGTGGGGAGCAGGTGAGTATTTAGAACGGAAGCCCTAGCTGCGGTAAGAACACATTTGGCTGGTTCAGACCCTGTGTTATAGCTCTTGGGAATCACAGTGAGGACTTGGATTTGGGATGGTATTGACTCAATCACGAGAGCCAGATCACCTGCCAGAGCCAGCAAGAGGAAATTTCAGCAGCTGATAAAGAAACTACTAATACGGCCTGCCTCAAATTGCAATAAGGACTTTTTCACATAGTGGGTAGTAAATATAAGAAATTTACTGACCATATTTGCCGCCAAAGATTTTCGGAGAATAGAAAATGACAGAGATCCAAGAAATACTTCAATACTATAATCAATTATTAAAGGGGAATAATATGTTCAGAATATATTTATGGAGTGAGTAGACAGTAGAGTCACCAAGTTTACTAATTGGCAAATATTCAGCTCTCTAACAAAATATTTATGTAGCTAAACATAAATACTAGTTAGCATATATGTGGTAGGATGGCCCATTGATTAGGCTCAGCATAGAATTTCATTTTCTATTATATATTTTTTTATATTTTAAAAGATGAACTAGAGTTCTAATATTATGAGTCTTGACCAGGAGTTTAAAGTATTATCATGAAATGATGTGATAGTCTCAAATAACCTAAAACTATTCTCAAATTGTTTACTGATTCCTTCTGATGTATGTATGTATGTATGTATGTATGTATGTATGTATGTATGTATGTATTTATCTATGTATCTATGTATCTATGTATCTATATATCTATATATTATTCTTCCACTGTTTCTCCAACCAGAGAGCACTATGGCCATTGTGTATCCACAAATAAGCACTGAGAGTAGATGAGAAATCTGGAAAGCTTCATTGAATTTCCAGAACACCATAATAAGAATCACTGTGCCAGGCTAGTCATTTCCTGAAAGACAAAACTATTTGCTTCAGATGCTCTTGCTACCACCTCAGGGATCCATAGAAATCTTGAGTCCTTTCCTGTCCTTACTTGTTCTGTTTCTCTTGAAGGATAAATGCACTAGGTTTGTTTTTATGTACAATTTTACTCAATAAACTCTGAAATTGCAACATGGAAAACATGTAATTATGAAAGCAAGCAAAGCAATAATCATTTTGTCTAAAACACCAAAAGCCTACAACTGTGGAAATTAGTATGACACACCTAGCTAAGCTCAAATTTGTGCTAAAGTGATGCTTTCATATGTCTCAAAAGAATGGAGGATCTTCTAATCCCAAATGACTTAACAAATGATAAGGGACAGAGAGCCAGCAGGGTCTCTTCAGGGTCTTGGCCAATTTATGTATCTTCCCTTCTGAAATCAGTTGCTTAGTTTTTTCTTCTATTTGGTTAATCATCAATGAATGGTTTTCATAATATTTCTACCATGAGCTTTCAAAGCATTGTTTATTTTGATAAATGTCATATACTTTATTTTATTCTCATAACATCTCTTTGAGGTGAACATGAAGATATTGTGGCCTTCAAATGTCTTCAGTGTTCTAGATAATTCAAATGACTTCCCTAAAATAGTATGAAAGCATTGTCATTACTGAGCAACACAAACTCAGCTCTGACTTCTCTTTCCTTTTTCTTACTGCAGGGAAAACCACTTTTATCTGCCCTATGGTCCTCTATTTTCTTTTTCATTTTTTATCCTAGCTCTAAATAGCTACAGTTAATAGAAGTACTAGATTACATACAGTCTCATTTTCACTATGTGAGTGTTACAGATTATATCTGAACTCTTCTCAGCTTTGATTTAATTTCTTTTAAAAGTCTTGGGAAAATAATTTCTGCACATACTGAGAACCTTTCATTAATGACAGCAATAATTAACACAGGAATTTACTGCTTGTTGAATACTCTCCTGAACCCTAAAAGGAAGGTTGTGTAGATGAGGAAACTGAAGCATATAGTTTAAATAATTTATTAAAGGCTGCATGGCCAGTAAGTAGCAGAGCTGGGATTCAAACCCGTGCAGTCTGCCTCTAGTGCCCAGACACTGAATATTACTTTTTTATAGCTTGGCTGCATTTTGTGCATCTTGGTGGATGCAGATTTCATTTAGCTAAGTAGAGATAGACATAGCAGATGTATAACAAAGCATATAGGCAGGTGAGAAATATATGTGGTTCCATGATGCCTTCCAGCCAATGTATGCAGAAGAAAGGGAGTATCGGAGTTTCTACATGTTTCCATAAAGGTCTTCTAAACATGTAGTCGTCCTGGGAAAATTCAAAGAGATAACAAAAAACAACCTCATAGCCTTACTTTTATAATTCTAATTACAGAATATTGTGCTTTCAAGGGATCAATGTTGGTCCCCCAAGTTCTCCTTTCCCATCATGGGTCCTGGCCAATTAGAACCTTTAATAAGTGCCTGAAGTTTGCCTTCCATTTCAACAAGGTTACACAAGTCTTGGTGGTGGTTGCATTCTATATAGACATATAACTGTTTTTTTTTTTTAGCTTCTCCATTATATTCCCCTTCTATTCTTATGTCTTTTCCTATCACATTATCATGTAGATGTTGTGCTAAATAGTAGCAAGGGTGTGAAAAGAATCCATAAGGCCTGTGTAGCCACCAGAATAACTCAAGCCGGCCTTCATGTTAAAGAACTGGACATAATGAAGCCATGGACCAGACATCGACACAAGACTATTCATGCCTTCGAGGCATGCATGATAATGACTGTTCAGTGATCCTGTGCATGGAAGACAGTGCACAAGTAACTTATGCCCCAAATTCATTTAGACAGACCTACTTTAATGATATTAGAAAAAGTAAACAAAAAGTTTGTTTAGGCTGTAAAAGAGGAATGTCGTCCTTTTTTTAATCATTTTATTCTATTTATTTGTGTTTTAATTTTATATTATTTTTTTCAAGTATACAGTACATTGGTTAGACATTTATGTAGTTTATAAAATGATCCCCCTAATTGCTCTTTCTCTCCTCTGGCTCTCCACCTAGCCAATACATTAATGCTAACTGCATACCCTATGCTGTGCTGTTCTTAAATAATGCTGCCCAAGATGTCTCTTGGTCAAACCAGGATTTTAATGAAAAATCTTGTTTCCAATTTCCAGGCTTAAACAGCTCTTTGTACTCTCTTTGCAGTGACATTTTTTCTATATGTAGCAGACTTCAATCATGTAAAAATTAAGCCCTCTGACTTCATCATGGGATGCTGTTTGAGCCTGTAACAATTCTGTAATCACCAGTTAGCAAATGCCTGCCCCACTATGTACTTGTGTTTACCTGGCCACAGGTTTGTAAAAGGCCAGAAAAGTTTAAGGAGGCAAGGAAAATATAAAGCATCCTCGAAATAATCCAGGTTGATATTTACAAAGACAAAGATCATGATATGATTGTTCCAAAGAAATACACACTTTTAACCCTTCAAATTGCACTAGAATTTTACCATTCCAAAGAAACCAAGACATGAAAATACCTGTAACTTCGTCTTTGGGGAGTTTTGTATAAATTATCTTTGACAACCTCAGCCAGAGATTAAACTTATTTCAAAGAATTTGTAAACCTTGGCCTCATTTAAAAGCTAGAAATAAAGTTCTTTTTATTATGTCAACTGAAAAGTTTGGTGTACTTTGTACTTAATTAAAACTGAATCTTTTATACCAAAACATTCCTCTGCGATGATTTCCTACGCTTATCTGTATTGGTGGTATTGTTTTGTACTGTATTATTTTGAGGAGACAATTAGGAGTCTTAGCTTTCAAACCTCTAAATGTCTTGTTTCTTTTAGGTATCTGACAGTCTAAAATTGAGCTCTGGTCTAGGTAGTACGCATTTGTCATTATAAATTTAATAGATCAGTGAATTAGATTATTTTTGTGCGAGTCTATTTATTTAGAAGTTTTGTGTCTCCAGTTCCAGGGCATGAAAAGGATTGGTAGAAAAAGGCTTACCCTTAACAAAATTGGAAAGTTCTAGAACTTTAAATTTAAAATCTCTAGTTTTATATTTCTTTCCTTATTCATTCAATAGGGCCCCTTCTAAATCTTGGTGATACATAGATGAACAAAGATATCTGTTATGTCAGCTTCCTTGTAAGCTGTTTTTCACTTTTTGCCATCACTCTCTTGTTTTTGTCCTTCTTTTGGGTTTGTCATTCAAAGAACAAATATTTACTTGAGTGTCTATAATGTACCAAGTAGTATCTCGGTTCTCCAGTGGTCTTGTAGCTTTCTCAAACTGTTTTTAGACAAAAAGCTGCAATAAGTCATATATTCCCAAATGTGAATTGATACCAACTTTACCTCTTTCTCTTCCAGGAGTAATAACTTTGAAGTCTTATTTGAGCATGGAAGTACATGATTTTACTAAGGGAATTTGATATTAGTTAGGAGATGGCTAAATAATTGGTCTTAGAATCTACTGTTTGGTATTCACAGCTAATCGGAAGCTTGAATTACAGGAATCTCAGGCCCCTCGCTCTGTTGTTCCACTTTTACTTAGCAGCAGGTGAGAAAGCTGAGGCCACAGAGGTTTTGAATTGCCAAATGGCTCCAATTAAATTTGTATCAAAACTTACATCAGAACCTGTTTTGTTTTGTTTTGTTTTGACTCTCAAACTGTTTACCAGGTTGAATATGGGGAGGAGAGCCTAAAGCAAAATGAGCCTAGAGAAGACTAAAAAGCTAAAACTTAGACCCATTCTAGAATTTTTAAGGATTTGGCCTGGACATAAAAAGCTAATGGAAGATTTTATAGCTGGATGCATTTAAGGGTATAGATAGCTTTTACATGAAGAGCTGTGATGACCAACATGTACTATTGACTGAAAGTATATATATATATATATATATATATATATATATTTAAGTTATATATATATATATATATATTTAAGTTAGTTATATTTAAGTTATATATATTTAAGTTTTATATATTTATATAGATAGATAGATAGATAGATATATCTATATATATATATATATGTATGTATTTAAGTTATATTGTGAAGATTCGTATAAGGTATGAAAAATTCCCTGGTGTTAAATGTAGAAGATTTTTGGGGGGGCGGGAGCTGGACCCGTATTTTTGAAAGAGATTTATAGTAAAAAACCTAGATCCAGGTTTGTATGTGTTCTTGTGTGTGTGTGTGTGTGTGAGTGTCCGTCCGTGTGCGTGTGTTTGTGTTAAGTTGCAAACCTCCTGTTTAAATGGGTAAAAGAGCTAGGCTTAGAGAGAATCCCACCTGGTCAGAGATCCCTGAGTACCTCAGACCTCAGTGAAAAGCACTGAGCCAGATCATCACTTGCCCAGAATGGATTTACCTTTGGGCAGAGAGTAGCTTTATGAGAATGTTCCAGCTCTGACATTCCAGGAAGAGCTCTCTGCCTGCATATTAAGAAGTAGTTTGGCAACATACATGATATTCAGTAGTCATTGACTCATGCCCTTTCATTTCAACTAAATTGAATAATCAATGTGCAACATAAGGCCTTGCTCACAGTGGGTTCTTGACAAATATTTGCTGAATAAATGCTGTTCTTTGGTACAGTAGAGAGCTTTAATTCTCTAAATGAGTTGGTGAAAAGCAATGTCAAGTCAGAGTTAATTTAGGCTTCCTATCCTTTCTAGACAGTGTATTGGATTTCACCCCATGGGATGACTGCCAAAGATAAAATTTTCCCAGCTCTGTTTGTGCTCATAGCCTGGGCAGAAGCTAGGATGGCAGTGTTAGCAGAAATATGAGACATGGACCCGGGGCCAAACTGAGTCAATCAATATCTTCCTGCTCAGCACCTCAGAAATGTTTCTTAAGTTAATTTCTTTAGACAGTAATGAAGGAAGGGACGACATTTTTTAAAATGTAATCTACCAATATGAAACAGATGCCCAAGTGTGCTCTGAATTGAACACAGTTTACACCAGAACTTTAAAAACTAATAATTCCCCCCTTTTCCAGGCCTTATATAGTTGTAGGAGGTGATTCTCGGATATTATGGATTTTCCTTTTTTTTTTTTTTGGATATTGACAAGTCAACCTACCATTGAATGTGTGACTTTGGAGTGCAGTAAGTAATTATCCTGGGTTCGCTGACTTTTAGGGACCTGACAAATGTTTTCAGAACTGCCATGTAAGGAAGATCGACAGATTTACAAACACAATGACATTTTGCATTCCCCCCATTCCTTGCCCCACCCCCAGGAAGTATGTTTTTAGGCACTTTCTTCAGCATTTTGTCTTTTCTTAATTTTATCATGCAACTAGTATAAAATAATAACCCAGACATGAAAAACTGAAGTTGTCTGCAATATCACCACTCAATTATGGAAAATGTTTTAACTCTTCAATTTTTCCATATAGACAGTGAGTTTATACAGCTATGACATAGTGCTAAACAAGGTATAGATAGAAATATTTTCCGTTTTGTGCCAAAATTGTTTCTATATGTATGTTCCATGTTGGATAATTTTTATTAGTCATAACATTAGTGGCTCTATTCTTTTGGTAGATGTATTACATCTTAAGACTTTGTCTATTGTTTGGTACTAATTTATAGTGTCCAGGTTTTTCTACTATTAAAACAACTGAAATGAGTGATTTAACATGTAATTTTTTTCCTCTTTCAAAAGCGGCACAGCATAGAGATGATTTCCTGCCTGAAGAAATTTACATTTTAGTGGAGATAGACAGACATGAAATAAAACAAGTGGGTAACAGTTGCTATAGCAGCTGGTACAGGGAGAGAATGACAGTGGTGAATTCCTGATGGGTGATGCTGTTACCAGGTCTGGAAATGTGTCGATTTTAACCAAGTATGTGAAAACAGAAGGAATTACATACACAGGGCAGAGCTTGTGCAGGGCATGGAAATCTGATAAATTCTGGGAACTTCCAATCTTTAGGAGTGACTGGAGGTCGGTGTGAAGGAAGCTAAGTTCCAGGGCTAAGCTAGGTCTCAGATGACAAAGGGCCTTATGTTCAGGCACTGGATGTTGTCCTGTAGGAACCATGGTATTATTGATGGATTTTAAGTAGATGAGAGGTACACTATGACTTCTACTTTAGAAAAATGTTTTTCTCAGCCTAAGGGAGAGAGATTTGAGAATGACAGATTGCTAGAGGTAGAGAAACCTACACTTTTGATGATAGTTTAGTTAGAAAGTAAAAGGAACATCAGGTACATTAAATTTTATGTGCTTGCAGACTTAGGAAAGAACTAAAGACTAAAGTCACTTATATAGATGGCATTTGAAAATTCTCAGTGGATGACATCACCAAGTGAGACTGTATAGGATGAAGCAGAGCCCAAAACAGTTCCCACATCTTCTTCCATTATGTCAGGCTCTTAGGACATCATCCATTTGTCATAATAGCTTCCTAACTGGACTCCCTACCTCAAGCCTCATCCTTTCAATTCATCTGATTAATCTACCTAGACAGTGAAAATAAAAAAAATAAAAAAAAATCACAGAGGAAAAGCATCACAATTCAACTGTTTTCAAATTGTCGAACTCATGATAGGTCTATTTGAAAACTTAAAAATACAAAAATGTGCTAGGAAGAATGAATGTCCAATATAACTTTTACAAAGAGCTAATATCTACATGACATGGAGAATTCACATGGACTGGTAAGCATTTTAATCCAGCGAGAACTGAGTGGACAAAACTCAAGAAGAGAATTTTTCAAATCTAAATGTACATATCCAATACTTATAACTCTGCAACCAACCTTGACTCACCTTCTCCCTTACCTACTGCCCTTTGCCTTTGCTTTCTTCCCCCTTCTTCCCTCTCCTTCTCCTCCTGCCTTATTTCCTAACCCTCTGTGTGTCCTCAGTTGTAGGACTTCTGTTCCCTTAGACTTCAGGCAATTCTCAATGATGGCTGTTCTTTAGTTTAGTTGTAATTTTGATGTGGTCATGAGAGGAGGCAAGTACAACGTTTACCTACTCCATCATCTTGACCAGAAGCTCCTACTTTTAATTTTTTGAAGAACATGCATACTGATTTCTATAGGGGCTGCACCAATTTACATTCCCACCAGCAGTGCACTAGGGTTCCCTTTTCTTCACATCCTCACCAATACTTGTTATCTCTTGTCTTTTTGATAACAGCCATTCTAACAGGTGTGAACTGATATTGCACTGTGGTTTTTATTTGCATTTATCTAATGATTATTGATTATGAACATTTTTTTCATTTACTTGTTGGTCATTTGTATGTTTTCTTAGGAAAAATATCTAATTCCTGTGTGTGCCAGTTTTTCAGCAAATTTTTTGTTTTTGTTATTGAGTTATATGAATTCTTTATATATTTTGGATAGTAATCTCTTATCAGATATATGATCTGCAAATATTTTCTCTCATTTTGTAGGTTGCCTTTTCATTTTGTTGATGGGTTTCCTTGGCTGTGCAGAAGGGTTTTTTTAGTTTGATGTAGTCTAACTGGTTTATTTTTGCTTTTTGTAGCCTTTGTTTAGGTGTCAAATCCAAAAAAGTTATTAATGAGACCAGTGTAAAGTGTCAGTGTTTGCTTTTGAATGGACCATCTTCTCCAGGTTTGTCACATGAAAGGGAGGGGCTTACACCTTATTGACTCACAAAGTCCTAAGATTGCTACGTAAGTAGCTTATTGTTTTGCCTGATTTGACATTTCTTATTGCAAAAAAAATAAATAAATAATAACATCATTATGTCTTAGTTTGAGTTACCTTGAAAGCACAGCCTGATAAGGATTTGGGGGTGGCTTATTTGGGGGGAAATCCTGGCAAGCAGAAATGAGAAGGTGAGGAAAATAATGCCGGTAAGGCAGGAAAGCTAAAAGGGGTTAGTTATGTCCATGGGCAAATGGGGCTTAATCTATTGGGGGTCAATCCAATTCCTCTATGTCCCACCATCTTTGGTTGAGAGATGCCCTTGCGGAAATCGACTTCCCATAATTCTAGGTTATGATCCATACAATTTAAACTGTGCTCTCAGCTTCACCCTGAACCATAAAAATCAGAGATGCTGAAGCTTATGTTTGAACTGTCCACTAAAGCCATGCTGAAGTCAAGGCCATTAGAGTGGCATGGAGTACCTGTCAGTGTGTAATACAATTGGGAACTAGCATTATAGGCTGTTTGTAGTTACTAATGAGTATGGGATTGCATTATCCTCCCTTAAAATGGTAATTACTTTATGTAAATATACTAGATGACATTATCATTTTTTCATCTCTAAAGACAAAATAAGTACAAATAAAACTTTAAGAGAAACTCTCTCCATTCTTTTAAATTAGACAGATCACTTTGAAATCAAAGAAATTGGGTTATAGTCTTAGGTTTGATGGTTATATTTGGGTTATAGTCTTGGGTTTGATACCTTTAGAGAAGCTGATTACTGTTAATGCACATTGATATTGTAATCTGTACAATGGAGAGCAACATAGTTACCTCATGGAATTATTGCAAGAATTATAGAACACAAACACATCAGGCATATTTAGGTACTTAATCATTAGTTTTCCTTTTTTGGGAAAAAAAAATTATCTAACTCATTTTCATTCCTTAACTTATTTCTTCCTTTTGAATGAAAAGTGAAAACATATGCTGGTGGGTATCAACACTGAAAAAAAATATAATAAATGTGATGTAAAAATTCATTAGATTAAGTAAAATGTATTGGACTTTAAAAAAGACTTTGGCATTTAAGTGATAGCAAAATGAGAAATCGTATGAACAAAGAAAAATATCAACTTATCCAAATTTCTTACTAAAAATTCATATGCTACAGCCTAATTTTCCTTTTTATGAGATTTGAAAAGATGCAACGTAAAAGCCAATCTATTTCTACTTCCATTTACTGCAACAGGGATATTGTTGATTATAAGCTTTGAATATTCTATTAAATATCTTTTTATCTGCCTTGCTTTATTGCATACTCGTTTCTCATTGTTTTTTCGTTTATGGCCTTATTATCTAGAGATGAAGGGAGAGAAGAAATGCCAACAAGTCTAAATATTAAAAGGTCAGGGTATTCACACACCACACACACGCACACACACACACTCTCTCTCTCTATTTCACTTTTCAGAATGAATTAGCCATTACAAGTCTGGTATCTCAAGTTTCAGATATCAAATTGATGCTGGGTCATTTTCTCTTTTGAAAGCAATTTTTGAGATCATAAAAGTGTGCAAGAGACATGAAAATTGATCCCGATGATTCAGAATCGAGACCATTTTTAGCTCATGGGTAGTGTGAAAGAATTAAAGATGTTGATTTTACGAGCTGTTTGTTTTTGTAACACTTCAAGTAATAAAAGCATCAACATAAATTCTGGGTAGGTTTTGTTCCCTGCTGAAGTTTTGCTTTAGGGACTGATGAATCTCTTTGCACAGCTGTGTAAATACTATGCTGCCTTTTGGCACAAATGGGAGGTTGGCCTAGAAATTTCACTTCTGAAGAATAGAATAAGTACAGAGACTAGAACAGTTGTGGGCTAGAAAGGAAGAGAGGAGCCGGAGCTCCCCAATGTGGGGTTCTGTAATAGATATTTGCTGCTGTTGGCTGCCCAGTATATTTTCACTTGGATACCTGCTCTTTCTCTACTTGATAGTTTTGGTCAAGCTGTCAAGCACAGTACCCTTACTTCTGCCCAACAGGATAAATTCTAGTGGTCCAATAGTTGTAAAATCAGAGGCAAAACTTTGACATTCGACTATATAAAAAAGTTTTTAATGCATGAAAAAAAATTGTAAGCAAAATCAAAGGCATTTGAAAAATTTGGAGAAAATATTTTCAAGATCTCTCTCGTGTAAAAGGTTAACATCCCTAATATATAAAACTTATAATTAGAGGGGAAATTAAAAATAACTAGTAAAATTGGAAAGAAGGTATAAAGAATTCACAATGAAAATAGCCATTAAACAGTAAAAGAGTTTCAATTTCTCCAGATCTTTGCCAACACTTATCTTTTGTTAAATTGATAATAGCCATTCTAACTGGTGTAAGAGAGTATCTTATTACACCAGTAATGAGAATCATATTTCCCTGTTGTTAGTAATGCCGAGTGTCCTTTCACATGCCTGTTGTCCATTTGTCTTTTTTTTCCCTTAAGAAGTATCTATTCAAGTCTTTTATTTATTTTTATTTATTTCTTTACATATTTATTTAGCTAGTAAGTTGTAGCAATGAATCTGGAGGAGATTTTGCCATGTGAACTCAACCAGTTACAGTAGGATAAATACCACATAATTCCACTGATATGAGGTACCTAAAATAGTCAAACTCATAGAAACAGAATAAAACCAGAGGCCAGGAGGAGGGAGAAGTGGGCAGTTAGATTGATATAAAGTTTCAGATGTGCAAGGTGAATTATTTCCAGAGATCTGCCGTACAGCATATTTTCTATAGCCAGCAAAACTATAATGTGGACTTAAAAAGTTAAGAGAGTAGATTTTATATTAAGTATTCTTACCACACACACACACACACACACACACAAGCAAAACTCAACAAAATCCCCAAAAGGGACATGAGGAAAGTTTTAGGGATATTGATAAGGCTATTACTTTGATTGTGGTGCAGGTTTCATGGGTGTATGCATATGTCCAAAGTCATCAAATTATATATATTAATTATGTGCAATTTTTGTATCTCAATTAACCTTAGTAAAGTTGTTTAAAAAACAACAAAAATAAAACAAAACAAACTAAAAATAAAAGAGAATCTAACTTCAGACATAATTAGAAAAATTGAATGATACAGATATCATTTAATACTCAACTGGCAAAAATTAAAAAGTATGGCTTGATTCTGTTGGCAAAGCTGTAAAGCAGCCATCACTCTCATATACTGCTGGTGGGAATGCAAATGAATATAACTAGCAGATGAAAATCTAGCATTATGTAACAAGACTATATATTCATTTACCTTTTGATTCAATAATAACACATATATTACTTTACCTTGAAGATACACCATCAATAATATAAAGATACATATGCACAAGGTTAGTCAGCATTGTTTGGAATTCCAAACTGTAGGAATTAAGCTAAATGACTACATAAGAAATTCATTAAATGAATTATGCTATAGAGACACAATGAAGTATAATGTACCTGTCAAAAGAATGAGAAATATCTCTAAAACTGATATGTAGCAATTTCTAGGATATAGTATCAATTTTTTTTAAAGCAAAACAAACAAAAAACTTCCAAGATATATTAAGTTAAAATTAATGTCTGTACAAATTAGTAAGAGAGAGAAGGGGGAAAGAAAGAATTAACCTAAGAAACATTGAAAAATGTATTCTTCCTATATACTCTAAGGGTAAAAATAAAAAGAACTGTACTCAAATATTGAAAGTCAGTTAGTAGATTTGTTTTTCATGAGTATATAGGTTAGCAATTCTAAAACAATTTTATTTGCATTCTAGAAACAAGCAAATAATATATTGTGCATAATGAGAGCCATATTTCTCACTCTCCAAAAAAGGAGTTACAGTTAAGGAGAGGTGGAATGCCAGAATAAATCTTGTTGCTCCCAGAGCCCTTCATCCAAAGACCACCAGGAATACATCTGTAATTGACAAGTTGGCTTTATTATTTGTTTCAGTGAGAGAGAACACACACCAAAGGGAACTATGTATGTCTCAGAGAATGCTAGGGAAAAAAAACAAACTATCATTTGGCTGAAGATTTGGCTCTTTGTGGAGGAAGGGGTAAAATGAGCAAAAGTCTGAGAAAGTAGGGATTCACTCTAGATCTAGATTGTATGCTATCAGAGAGTGGAGCAATTCAGTCTGAGTATCTCAATAATTGCATTTATAGGGAAGGAAAACTAGAGTAATAATAAACCTGTAATTGGAAAAGAAGTAGCAGCCATTTATTTCAGCCAGGAGAGAGCAATATTTGGTATTTGGTAGGTGGCACAGTGACCTTGTTTTTGTTTGTGTTAAGGAAAAATTATGAAGTATTCTTGTCTTACTTTATCATGGTCTCAGAGTAACCTTTTCTGATGTTGGTGTTCTGTGTTTACATTCAACAAGAGAATAAAATGGCTTAGATGTGAGCGCTGGGTCATCTTCAGTAAATTAGAATTGGAGGAATCAGCATGAATTCGTGATTTTTACACATCAATATATAGTCCTTAGCTCTGTCACTGAAAAGATCTTGATGCAAGTGCACTCCAGTATGAACGAGCACACTTTTCAACTACATCTTGTTTTCTAAATATCATTCTCCAACAAAAGAAACAAGAATTCCTCGGTCTTTTGTTCAGTAGCTGAAGCAGAGAAATTGCATGATTAAACCAGGACATGTTGTGGTGCCAGAAAATAAAGAAATGTTCATAAAATGATTGGGACATATCCAAAAGACACAGGATAAATACCCAGAAATGGAATTGCTGGATCATATGGTAGTTCTACTTTTCGTTTTTTAAAAGGATAGCCATACTGTTTTGGCTGCACCAACTTGCAGTCCCACCAACATCATGGACCTAGCAAGTATGATGCAAGTGAAATAAGTCAGACAGAGAAGATAAATACCATATGATTTGACTTATAGGTGGAGTTTTTAAAAATCTATGCAAAACCAGACTCAGGGAAACAAACAAATTGATGGTTGACAGGGGCTGGTAAAGGGATGGATAAAAAAGTTGAAGGAAAATTAGTCAGAAATAGTGAAGTAACTGCACAGTGACAGGTGACTACTAGACTTAGTGTGGTGTTCACATCATAAGAAATATAAATGTCAAATCATTATATTGTACACCTGAAACTAATATAATACAGTATTCCAATTATACTTTAATTAAAAAAAATAAAGATAAAGGAGAGGAAAATAAGACGTAAAAGCCAACTTTGAAGGAATTATTAATGGCCAAATCTGTGACAATATGAGTAACAAAAAAATAATATTAATAATGTATTATAATCTATACAGTAAAATAAGACTATAAATATTGATATAAATAAATGCGTAAATAGAAGGCTAACTAAATGGAGGGAGAAAAGTGCTTTGTAGTTTAATCCAAAATAATTAATGTAAAAAGTATGATAGAAATAGAAATATCACAAAAGGATTGTTTCAGGCAAGAATCATCAATGAATGCTAAATTTAGACACAAGAAACAGAATATTTATATAGTCTTGAAGTATCTGCCCATAAGAAAAAATGGGAAAATTGTAACTTTATATTGGAGAACCACAGAAGACCTACTAGTGATGAGTAAATTGACATTATGTGTCTCCTAATATGATACACTGAGAATGATACACATCACTTCTGTGATATTTTTACCAAAAAATATATATATATATATATATATATATATATGTATATACAAACTCAGCTCAATAATGAGGAGATAGTAGACATTCAAATTGAAGGACATTCAACATAATAGTTTGTCAGTTCTCTTTGGACATATCAAGGTCATGAAAGACAAAGAATGAAGAACTGGTCCAGATTAAAGTGGACTAAGAAGATACGACATCTAAATACATGTCTTCCTAGGTTATTTTGGAAGAGAACAAGAATACTAGTTATCACTTGGCAAAATTAGAATGAGGTCTTTAGATTCAATAATCATATTTTGTCAATATAAATTCCTCATTATTATGATTGTAGTTATGAAAGTTATAAACAGGTAAACTCAGTAATACACATTCTTCTTACTATTTTTGTACCTCTTTAAGTCTGAAATTACTTTAAAATTAAAATTCAAAAATTTAGTTTGGTTTCTGGAACCTCTAAATGGTAATCACACACTGTGGTCTTTAGAAAGCATTTTTATATTTGCCAAATGCTTGTGATATTCATGGACACAAAGCGAACATTCAAATATTACGTCTCCAGAAAATGCTATTGCTCAGTAAATCTTAAAGTTGAAAGATCCGAGGTTCTGTTAATATGGAAGAAATAAAAGTCTATATATATCATTATGTGATTTATATTATAATCATCACACAGAAAAGCCTTCAAAACTGCATGTTTTTTAAAAACATAGGAAATCCTTTTTTAATAAAACAAAAAATTCTAACATATTTATAATAGACACTTTTAGATAAAGGCAAGACATTTTTTATCAAAAACTTTATTTTCCACATTTTATAGAGATACAATGTACATACAGTAAAATTATGAATTTTGACATAAGCATAAAGTTATGTAGCTACCACAGTCAAAGAAGAGTTCTATTCCTGCCCCAAATTCTCTTGTGCTTCTCGTCATAGTCAATTCTTTCTCCAGTCCCACTCCTGGCAAGTTTTATATTGCTTTTGCATCCACAGTTTTGTCTTTTCCAGAATCTCATTTAAGTGGAAGCATATCATATTTAGCCCTTTGAATTTGGCTTGTTTCACTTCACATAAAGCATTTGGGAATCATCCATGTTGTTGCACATCAGAATTTCATTCCCTTTTATTGCTGAATAGGATTCGTTGTGTGAATGTGTCACAGTTTATCTATTCATTAATCAGTTGAAGATGATTTGGGTAGTTTCCAGCTTTTTCTTATTATGAATATGGGCACTACAAACATTTGCGTAACGTTTTTTTTTGTGTGTGTGTGTGAGCATTATCATGATGGTAAAGTATATCTTTAAGGCTTTCACTTTCCCTGTTGGTAATTTTCATTTAGGGCTCAGTCTCTTTCCCCATGCTTCAGCCAGGGCTCTCTATCAGCCTAGCATGCCTTCAGAAAATAAGTAAATCCATTAAGTATGTGACTCCTTGCTGTGGATTGCTTTATTAGAGTATCTAAAGTCCTTTCAGAAACACATTATAGGTTACAAATTGTAGCCAGTATTTTATTCCACTCAGTCACCTCTTCTCCCTTATATCTCAATGAATAATATATTTTGTCTTCCTATTCCTTCTGGTTCCTTAGAATCACCTTTCATTTAAACTTTTCTTAATATTCTCTAAGAAGTTACCAGGTCCTATAGTCTCATTATTTCAGTCTTATCACTTTCTTCTAGATTCATAGTCTACCTTTTCTTCCTGCTTTGTTTATGGTTTTGGTATTCAGTCAGATAATGGCAATGACCTGGTCCTTCTTCTGCCTGCAGGAATCAACCTTGTCCAGTCCATGCCTTATTTAAATAAAGATCTTATCATAATTTATCTATAAACAAGCTCCATATAGTTCCCCATCGCCTAATGAATAAAGAGAAAACTCCTTATCATGGTATGCAAAGATCTGCCCAATCTGATACCAATCATCTTTCCATTCTTATCTCTTGCCATTGTAGTCAATATATTCACATTTGCTATTTCCAGAACTTCCTGTGCTTTTTCCTTTTGCCTATGATGTTGTAAACACCTATAATTCTTTCTCTTTCTTTTATAACTGGAGAATGCTTATTCATCTTTCATAATCCATCTTAAAAAGACTCTGATTTTTTTCTCCATGCTCCCTATTTTTAACCTTGGTAGGTTAAAGCATTCTCTTTTCTCCATGACGGCTCATACATTTTGTTATTATCAAATCCATCATATTATATTGTTATTACATCACTTTTGATTCAGCAGATTCCTAGCATAATTATGGGGCTCGATAAATGTTAAGTTGAATGACTACAACTGAATAAATGCATAAGACATAAGAAAATACCTACCAACTCAAATAGTCTACTCTGGTTATGAGGGTGACTCTTCTGCAGTAGTTTTATGACTTCTGTGTTGTAAATAAACTTACTTTCAATCTGAGTTTATTCTTGGAATGCATTTTGCCAAGGAAAAATTGGGTTAAAAAAATCTAAATTCTAATTCTAAACCACATTCTTCTCATTTAGCCTATAACAGTAATATGAAATGGTTATAGAAAACTATATATTTAAATATGAAATCAAGTGGTAAGAATAAGAAACTTTATTTTATATGTCCAGTGAGTTTAATAAGCTTTTGAGTTTTCAAAATACAAAGTGTTATTATATATATATATAGTTTTTAATGTTATATATTAATAACGTTTCACTTTAAATATCAGTTATGCTTTTCAGTGTAACTTACTGTGAAACTAACTGGAGAAAACACCCCATCAGACTCCTAAGTGTTGAAAATTTTTTTCTTTATATAGAAACTACATTCCTGAATTAGATGTAGATGACACTATTTTCCAGTATGAAATTATAAGCCAGTATACCTCCACACATTTCTCAATAGAGAAACTGAAAGATAATCATAGTTGTACAACTTTATGTGCTATAACTTTGACAAATTTGAGTGAACTATATTATTTTCTCAGAAATGATTAAACTCTTTAAGATAGCTTCTTACTCTAAACTGGTTTTTAAAGGATTTAAACTGTAAAACGTATAGGGACTAAAGCCGGGTTTGTTTAATGTCTTATATAATCTTCAGGTACTTAGAAAGGCAAGGAATTCATTTTTCCATGTGTCTGTTTGTTTACAAAAGTCTCACTATTGTGAGGCTTTATATAGGGCTGTTTATAAACATTTTTTTTTAATGTGTGGATGTATATGTTCAGAACAACATAGATGTTTGCATGTTGCTATAAAAACATAATATTAAGTGCCATCTTATCTTCAGCTTCAACCTCTAAATTTGTACTTTTCATCATGAAACTTGTGATAGAGAAGAGTTGCATGAGGCTGGAGTGGCATGACAGATCCTTGTACAAAATGCAAAAATGGTAAAGTTGCAGTGGTTTAAACCGTTGTTCACAACATTCATTCTTTTGGCTCTAAACCAAACTTAATCATACACTTCTTAAACTTGAGTAGGAAACTTTTAACATATCTATTTCCCCCCACAGATATAGTTTGATCTTTACGTAGGCTGAAAAATAAACCAAAATAAGCAAAGGGAAACCAAAATAAGCAAAGGGAAAACAAATCTGTTGTCTTCTTTGTCAAAGTTTCCTTTATATCTGCTTTCTAAAAGGATATAGAACGTAATTCTTTGCTATGAAGCAATGATCACTACATTGAAAAATGAAGCATCTAGTTGGTCTGTGACCGATAATAGTCCGGCAATATGCCGCAAAGGAATTTTATATAAAGTTTTCTTCATATATTAAAGACTATATATAAGAAAAGAGGCTTAAGTGTAGTCTCAGAGATGAGTTAAAAATGCCTTCATGCCTCCAAAAAGTTTTAGTAACCAAAGAAGTTTTCTTAACTTTTCCTGCTATTAGTGTTTCGGCAAAGCACCAATGCTTGAGAGTTTCACTGACCCAGGGAAATAGGAAACCAGATTCTGAGATTAAATTTTCCATTTTTATTAAAAGTCCTCTATTCTTTCTGAGTCTATCTGAACTTTATGTGCTGAGTGATCTCAGCAAATTGAAGCTCTCTGGAAGTGTTTCACTGAGGAAGAGGGTTGAGATGTATATTTTCATTGCAAACAGTGTTTGAAAGAAGGCTGGTTTTCTTCTGAAGCCTTAAGACGCATATCTATTTACTTAATGTGAAGAAAATACCACCACTTTATCCCTGGTGCAGAAATTAGTTTCACATGGGAAAACTTATTCTTCTATAATGAGAAAAGAGAATTAAATATAAATGTCTTGGGGATAGGGAAAATTTTGATTCAGACTTATATGAAGGTATAACAGATCTTTCTCCAAGAGCAGTTTTTGAAGGCTGGAAGAAGAGTAAAGAGAACAACAGGACACTAGGTAGGAGAAGGGAAAAGTATGAAACTGGGAGAACTAGAGAGGAATGGGATGAGAGACTGGAGCACTCCACAGGACAGGCTTGATGACAGTTTTATATATGGGTAATCTGGCCTTTTATTACTGTTTACACTAAAAGCTGGCTAGCAAGTTTGTAGCATCATAGAAGGCTTGGAGTCATTGCTAAAAGAGTGCTAGACTGGATGGACTTAGGTTTTTTTTTTTTCCTGCTCATATAGAAGTTGGACACATTTTTTAATAATCTTGCTTGAAGGACATCTTTTAAAGTACTTTTCTTCTTTCTACTTGAATTTGCCCTTCATAGAACAGTAACACATACAATGCCTAAAAAAATTATTTTTTAGCTGACATGGCAATTTACTAATTAAATTTAAAGATGGAGATCATAGATCTTTTAGACCTCTGAGCTTGGAAAAAATTTTTTAAAGAATCAAGAATCAATTATTGTGCATGAGAAACATAAGAATAAAAAAAGTATGTTTTAATTATAATAAAATAGGCTTGGTCCTATTGGTGAGAAGTCTTTAGACACAACAATGTCATTTAAATGTGACAATTAACCTTAAACTATTAACAGTTCTGTTCTCATTAGAGATTTTTTATAATTAAGCAGTCAACTTTTCCTTTTAGGGGATGAGAAATCATGGAACCCAGAGCCTTTGCTAGACTTTCTCCCCAGCTCCCTTGGCAGCTGTGGTCCATCCTCTTACTTCTTCCCTTTCCAGCCTCCTCAATAGGGGAACCACTACTGTCTCTACTGAAGCACTCTCAGTTAATTTGTATACATGTTAAAGTGTACCAGTCACCACTCACTGATTAACATTTTCTATCATTTCCTCAGCCTGCTGCTTATGATGTTGATAATAATAGATCTTCATTCCACAGTTTTTTGAGTGTTCGCTATTTTCAAGGTATTATGCTAGGTGTCCAAAAATAGAATGTTATTGTTTTCTGAAAGCTGAAAGCTGGGAGGGGAGTCTAGTTAAAGTATTCATAAATAACTTGGGTATACACTCTGAACACGATACAAAACAACCAGATGTTTACTGAACGACGTCTGTGTACTATACACTATGTAGATGCTGGAGAGATGATGTATACACACACATGAAACAGAGGCTGATATGAAGCAAAATAAGTGGGAAGAATCTGATAAGAGAACATCGGAGAACTGAATTTATAGTATTTAATAAATGTTTAGAGATTGTATGAAGAAGACCAGGAGTAATCAAGGACTGTGGAGTAGCTTTAGCTGGTGCTTTAAGAATCATGGTCTAGTAGAGTAGGAAAGGAGGAGGAAACACTGAGGAGGGAAGTGACAGGAGCAAAGGTAAAGAATTAGGTATGTACTGGCATGACTAGAAATGAGAGAGGCTGAAGGGAGAGATACAAGTTGAGGCCAAGAGAAAGACAGATGACTTGTCCAAGGTTGTTTGACTACAAATAAACGAAGCTGGGATTCGAACCTGGAAAGTCTTACCCTGACTCCCCAGGGTTGGTGATTACAAAACTATAGCAGCCTTAAATCCGGGAATGATGATTTTACTTTCATTTTGTAGACACCTGGGGATTTACCAAACATTATTATCTTTTTGTTATTAACATTAGCAGCTGCTTTAATATTGAAACTGAGAACTCCGAATGGAGAGAACTGTTTTCTGAACAATGGTCTTGTAAATGACTTCAAGTATTGGGAAGTAATTTTTTTTTTTAACTTCTGAGAATCTAATAATCTGGTACATGATAAGTAACATACAATTCTATGCTATTATTATGTTTCTGAAGACTCTAGGTTCATAAAAGGAATGCTGAGATATAACTTGTTTGAGGTACTTATTATATGGAAACTTATTTCTAGAATTTTAAATAAACATAATAATTAGCATTATGGATCAGTTTGTGTCCCTCCAAAGTTCATATGTTGAAGCCCCAACCCACAGTGTGATTATACTTGGAGACAAGGCCTTTAAAGGGGCAATTAAGGCTAAAAGGAGGTCATGAGAGTGGGGGCTCTGATAGAATTATAAGGAGAAGAAGAAACACCAGAGCTCATGCTCTCTCTCCTTGCACACAGGATATGTCAGGTCATATTGAGAAGGTGGCTGTCTACAAGCCAGGAAAAGAGCTCTTACTGGAAACCACCCCTGATGGTGTCTTGATCTTGGATTTGTGGACTTCAGAACTGAAAAAATTAAATGTCTGCTGTTTCGACCACTCAGTGTGTGATATTTTGTTATGGCAGCCCTAGCAGACTAAGACCATAAGTATTTGTAAGGATAAAAAATGAGGAAGAAAACCTACCTCTGAAATTAATAAAAGGAAATTGAGGGGAAATACAGTGTACCTAGAAATATGTTTTCATCTAAGGAGGCATTATTACGTCCTAACATGGAAAGCTCATCTTCATAGGCTATCTGAATTGACTGTGAAACATCAGGAAGTAAGTTAATGAGTCCTCTTGGAAAGAGAACTCAACATGAAATGATGAACAGGGTCACTTGGGGTTACGTCTTTAAAAATAAATGTAATTGCTGCCAATGGAAAATACTAAAAACTATTGACCATTTTCTGTTTCACTCTGCTATAGTTTATTAACATAAGGTTAAATTAACTCTGTTAACAGTATTATTTTTCTCTTGCAGCAGCTGACTAAAAATCTAAGGCAAATTCTAGCAATGATTGTGTTGAATCTCTTTAGGGAAAAAGGGAAAGCAATTATTTATACTTATTAAACTTTCCAGTGATTTGCGTTAGCAGAATTTTTTTCTGAGACTGAATATTTCTACTTTTTGCTCATTTGGAAACAAGCAACCTGAGTTGTCTGAACTGGAAGAAGTTTCACTTTTCACAGGGATAACTTCTTAAAAAGAGAAATTATTTTGAAGAGGATGCAAATTCTTTGGTATCTGTGTATCTAAGCTTAGTAGCTTAATGTTGAGTGACACCTCAGCACTGCAATGAAGACATAAGTTATGCTTTCCCATATTTTCATAGACTCTGGAAAAAAAAAATGTAGGCCATGCCCGCATTTCATAAAAGACTTTTTAAAAAAATTTTCCAGGTCCATATAAACCCATCGAAACCACTTGGATTGTCTTACGAAAATAATGAAAATGGAATTTCTGGCTCTATAGTATGGATGATTCATCAATATATAAGAATGTATACAATACTAACAATGTAAGTAACATGAGAGTGCTGATTAATTGTTCCAGATAGATATTATGAAGAAGGAGCCATTTAATCTGGCTTTCTAAGAATAAATAGGATTTCCAGACCCGTTAGGGGTCTGGAAAGTTTTCCAGGGATGACTTCAGAAATGAAAAAAGGGGCAAAGTGAAGCATGTGAGGTAAGATGTCTTCGGGAGAGGCAAACCATGGAGTTTGTTGTGTAGGAATTTAGGTATGTCCTGAGTGAAGAAAATGAAGGTGGGGCTTGGGACTAGATTACAGAGAGACTTAAAAAGGCCTTCCTTTTGAAACTCATCTTCTAAGGCATCAGTTTCAAGTAATCTCCAAGGACGTGTGTTTCCCAGTCCTCGTTTTTGGAGATTCTGATTCTTCTGTCTGGGATAGTACCTAGAGTCTTGCTCTTAATAACACATTCAGGTGATGTAGCTGGTCCGCATATGACTTTTTGAGAAAGACTGATTTGGGTTTTATAATACATTGTCACTATACCTGTAACTTCTACTAAATCCAAATATATGAGAAAGAGACCATAAAACAGCCTACCTCCACTATTGCCTAATATTATTGCCAAATAATATTCACTCATCTGTATGTGTAACAGGTTCTCTCTGAGAGCTGAAGATACCATAGGGGACAAAACAAAGTGCCTGCAAGCACAGAGCTTGTGTCCTGATCAAGGTAGGACAGAGACTATCTTGCACCTTGTATCTCCATTATAAAGAAAATGAAAACAAGAATAGGAGACATCTTAGCAAAGGGTTGTTTTTCATAGCATGGATCAGGAAGGGGCTCTCCGATGATGTGATATTTGAGCAGAGTCCTGAAGGACCTAGGGAGGAAGTCAATATGAGGACGAACATTCCATGCTGAAGAAATGGAAGTAGGAAGGCCCTGAGAGAGGCTTTGTGAAGGAAGAACAGAAGTCCAGTATGGCTAAAGAGGAGGGGAGAGGAGAGGAGCTAAAGAAACAGTTTAAATGAGAATGTTTGATCTTGTAAGCCATGGTAAGGTGTTCAGTTGTATTCTTAGTATTATAGGAAGAGGATTTTGAACAGGTGACTTATACTATTAAATTATCACTCTGCTCTGGGGAAAGGAGATTGTTCAGAAAGCAGAGAGTTGAGAGGTGAAGGATGGTAGGGGCCTAGACCAGGCTGAACAGCAATAACTACAGATGGCTATAGTGATACTTCAATGCCTTTACACCAAGGGTCCCTGGCCAGTATCAGTCTGTGGCCTGTTAGGAACCAGGTCACACAACAGGAGGTAAGCAGTAGGCAAGTGAGCGAAATTTCATCTGTGTTCGCAGCCGCTCCCCAGCGGTAGCATCACCAACTCAGCTCACCTCAGATCACCGGGCATTAGATTCTCATAGGAACACCAGTACCTGGTGCCATAAAGGTTGGAGACCACTGCTTTACATGATATATATCTTCAGAAGATGTTTAAAGGGTTCTATGGTATCTTCCAACACCAACAACCAATTCTCTGATTCTTTGGACACCAACTAGATATTCCACAATCTAATTTAATTCTGGCACGACTCGAGTTAGCATCAGACTACACAGGTTTAAGGACTCAGTTTCATAAGACTGCCCTCACTTCAGATGCTAGTAAAAGTACTGGATCCCAAGGTTACCCACACTCTGTCTAACTTAGCTACAAATTGGGGGTTCACACAACCTCAGGTTCAGTAATTTGCTAGAATGGCTCACAGAACTCAGGAAAACGGTTTACTTCTATTGGTTTGTTATAAAGGATACAACTCAGGAACAGCCAAACAGAGAGATGTACAGGGGAAGGTATAGGGAAAGGTCACACAGCTTCCATGCCTTTTGTGAGCATACCACCCTCCCAGCATCTGGATGTGTTCACCAACCTGAAAGTTCTCTGCGCTCCATAGTTTAGGGGGGTTTATGGAGCTTCTATAACATATGGATGATTGATTAAATCACTGGCCTTTATTGATTGAACCCAATCTCTAGCCCCTTTCCTCTCCCCAGAGGTCTGAAGGTAGGGCTAAAAGTTCTAATCTTTTAATCACGTGACTGGTTTCCTTGGCAACCATCCCCTATTCTGAAGCTGTCTAGGGGACTACCAAGTGTTACCTCATTAACATAAACTCAGATATGATTGCAAGGGTCTTGTTATGAATAACAAAAAATGTTTTCACCACCCCTAGCACTCAAAAAATTTCAAGAATTTTTGAAACTCTGCATCAGAGTGTGGGGACAAAGACCAATATGTTTTTACTAAAAGTACAAATAATGGTGGGATCTACATGTTGGCTACATGCCTGCCAGCTTTGGGGGGTGGGATGGGCAAGCTTTTAACATTCCTTTTAAAAGATACTTCATAATTTCTAAAATTTAATTTTTAAAATAACATTCATCAGTAACTATCAGATTTACCCCCAAATTCTTCCTGCTGAAATGCAGTCTATTGCTTTCTCTAGTACCATATGCTTCTTTTACAGGCTATAATAAAATGACCTCAAAATTATGTTAGGATTTCAGCTGCTTTACATGAGCTAGTTCTCTTTGAGTAATTAATGTCAATGCCAATTATATTAAAGAAGATGTCTCAAAATTATAAAAGTCAAAAATCACCAAGCGAAATTAAGATAGCTAATAACATTATTAGAGCATAAAGGGCGGTTTGTGTAACCATATAATAATGGTTATTAAATATATCATTTTTCCAATAATGGTATAGGAACTAAATTTATTTATGTGTTAAATGTTTTCCACAAATGAGAAAACTGATATATATGTTAATTGTAAAAATACATAAAGTTTCTTTTAAGACGGAATGGACAGAAATAAAGGCAGTCATATACTTCTAATAAAGAAATGACGTTGCCAGTGATAATGATTTCAGCCATTTTGAGAAACTACGATGCGATATTCACTACGTTAAAAAGTGAAACATATAGTTGGGGTGTTAATCGATGGCACATATTCAGTGATAAGCTGCAAAGGAGATTTAATGTGAATCCTGTAGAATATTTATGAATTTATGACATATAAAAGTGGGATAGTTTTGAAGTTAGGCAAAGTAGTGATAGAAGAGTCTCTTCTTCAGGAAAATAAATCTGGAAAGCGAACATAACAAGATGTGATTGCACTGGTGGTTTTCATGTGGGACTGTGCTGGGGAAGCAGGCGAGAGGCGAGGCTGAAAAGTTCGGTTTTAGCCGCAAGGGCAGAAGTGCCGGAACTGAGCTTGCGCTGTGAACTTCAGGCCCTGGTCCCCCACCTGCAGCTGGTGTGCTGATTGGGCCGGAGTGGAGCCAGCTGGTCTGGATGATCGCAGAAAAGCCGCTCGTGCGCGCTCTTCGCCAACGTGCTGGACGCACTGCTTCTCCTGCATGCTGTTCTGTCACTAAATCGCCAACAGTACTCCCAAGAAGCCGGACTGAAAGTGCTGCTTTCTCTGTCCCAGGGTTCCAGGACATAATCCTAGGCTGACGGTAAGAGACCGCCATGTGAGGGGCCTTCACGCTGTCTTCATCCCTTCTAGCCACCACAACATACAAAGAAACTGCACCTGGATCTTTCCAAACAACTTTTATTTCCTCAAAGCCTTTCTTAACCTTATGGAACAAGAAGCTGCCACTGAGTAGCCCGATATAGGAGCTGCTTCCTTTCCTACTCCCCTCTCCCCAATATAAAAATATAGATACGTTTTTGTGGGAGCAAATACCCATAATTAATTCTTAATCTATTTAATGTGCAGTGAGAACTTGGTAGTGAAGGAGCTCAATAAAAGTCCTGTGAATATGGTTAAGAGCTCAGGCTCTGGACTGCTCAGACTGCTGTGGGTTCCATCATGGTTCTACAACTTTTTAATTAATTTTAGGCAATGTTATGGACTGAATGTTTATGTCCCCTCAACTACAGTGTGGCTGTAGTTGAAGGTGAGACCTCTAAGAAAGTAAGTTTAAATGAAGTCACAAGGTTGAGGCCCTGATCCAGTAGGATTGGTGTCCATTTAAGAAGTGAGCGAGAGTTCCCTTTTCCTCTGCTTCACAGAACAAAGGCCAGGTGAGAATGCAGCAGGACGGCAGCCATCTTCCAACCCTGGAAAAGCCCTGCCTGAAACGCAATCAGCTGGAAAGTTGGTCTCCAACTTCTAGCTATTTCAGAATTGTGAGAAAATATTTTTCTGTTGTATAAGCCACCTAATCTATAGTTATAGCAGCCTGAGAAGGCTAATGCAGGGAAACTAATTTTCTGTGCCTTAGTTCCCTTACTATAAAATGAGGATAACTGATAGGCCCACCTCCTAGTTGCTTTGATGAGCTGAGTGTCATAAGCTCAACTAATATTAATTATTCATATTATAATTATTAAGAATGCAGTTTACTGTCCTCTATATATCTAAAATAGAATCAGCTAATTTCTTGAAAGGGGCTGTTTTTAAAGAAAAAAAGGAATTAAACACATTAGATATATAAATACTTATATGTAGAAGAATGTGAGCTTGAGACATCTAAAAGTGTGACAAAGAATGCTAAATACAGACTTGTGGACTGTAAGAATAGTAGTTTTTAAAGTTTTTTGAATGAATTTTGGCATATTTTGAAGATGTGACTCAAATGTGACCAAATAGATGGATATTGTTTTGAAATTTTCAAGGCTCCTCAAACTGGACTCCAAATAACTAAATGCAAATTTAGTTATTTGTTAGTCAGAGATCTTTTTTCAAACAATATAACAAGAAGAAAAAACAAAGTGTACAGAGTATATGGTTCATTGAATTACTTTAGCCCCAAACTTCAACATGAAGTTTTGACTAAAACCAATTTGATTTTTTTATGAGTTTATATTTCAATGTCCTTTACACGGATTGAGTCAATTTAGTAAAGCAAGGGTCAATTATATATTGTCATAGATGAGGAAATGAGTAATTGATTTAATTTTGTCTTTTTAAAAAATGTCCCTGTGAGTTTTAGACAAAACTAAAATGAAATCATGGTTTCTCTTCCTAGTAGTTAGTAATTCTTCAACCCTGTGACATATATTATTGTATAGGCAAATTGCTTTAATAAAATCTCTGGAACCCAGAACCGAAAATAGATGTGTTTATATGGGGGCAGGTGGAAATGATGCGTGGTAAAGGGGGTGGAGATAAAGCGAAGTGTCTTCAATCATTTGACTGATTGATCTAATGAAATTTCTATTCCTAAAAATTTCCTAGGTTGTTGCTGATGCCTTTGAGGACAAAATGCAATTCCTGTAAGAAAATAAGAAACTCGAGGATCCGGAAAGAGTATTGATCAAAATCCAGAGATAAGGTAGGAAAAACAGATTTCTCTGAAAAAAAAAAAATCTGATTTTAATCACTTCTTAATTACAATGTCTGGTTAGTTAGAGGTAGAATAAGAAGGTAGCAGAGAATACAAAATTACAGTGTCTATTTGCAGATTTTATTATAAACCCATAAAATTGGGACTTAGTAGGATATTTTATAATGTATTATAAATATAATAGCATTTTAATAGTATAAATTGTATTTTCATGATGCTTAGAATAATAAAGTATTTTAATTATCTCTAGAAAAAATCCTAAATGTAAAACCAAGTAGTAAACACTATAGTTCAAAATAGTACTATAATTTGTTTGACATCTTAATTATCTGAACTCAGTATTAGAAGTTCAGTGTGTACTTAGATAATTCCTTTGCCTAAGAAAAAGGGGATTCTTAAAAAGTCCTTAAGTTGCTATGAATGAGAAAATATTATTGTACTTCATATGTACTTTGTTAAGTAGAGAATAGACAGGGACAGGAAAATAGATAAATTTTTTTAATGCATGCTAAAACGTTATACAAAAGTTGTTTTGTATTTATTTCCCACCCAAAATATCTCAGACAATAGAGGTAATTGCATTAGGGAATGTTTTAATAGGAATTAATGAAAAGATATAGAATAACATTGCTCAGTAACCCAAGTGAGTATATTTGACCGCAAGCTTTCCGTATCTACAAATGCTATTTGCAGATGATTTTAATGTCTCCTAAGCAAAGCAAAGCAAATCAGCGAGAAAACTATTAAAACTAAGAACATTTGGTAAAATGGCCACTTTCAAAGTAAATATTATAAATCAATAGTTTTATCAGTAATAAGCATTTAAAAGAACAACAAAAATTACGTCAGAGTCGTAAAATATAAAATTTCTAGAAAGAATCTCAATTAAAAAGTGTAAGACCATATGAACAAATTAAAGTTATTCTTTAATTCTTTCTTCATGAAGAAATAACTAAAAGACTATTTTTTCCTCTTTTATCCGTAATGCTTTGAGTAATGCTGGACTCATAGTAGGCCGTGAAATATTTGTTGAATAGCTACTGAATCAGTTTTTTGGAATATGTAGGATATAGTTTGAGAAATGCTTTCATAGTATAAAAATACTGCAGTGTTGACATTTAGTGTGTGTGTGTGTATGTGTGTGTAGTGTGTGTGTGTGCATATAAAACAAGCATATATATGCATATATGTTTGTTTACTATAAAACGAATATCCTTCTCAAAAGTATGTCCGGTACCCTACATAACAAAAAGTAGAAGCATGTCATTCTAGTATTTATTCAGATAGTTTAGAGTCACAGATTTATTCTGTTATATTTATTTATTTTGGTCCTGGATTTTAATCTCTAGTTATGTACTCTATTTTTGGGATATATAAGGCCAAAATGCTAAATTACCAAAAACAAACACATGCACACATATGCATGCATGCATACGTAAACACACACAGCAGTCAGCCAATCAACCAGAGAACAAAACCTAATGTCCTAGTTGAAATCAAAATCTTGTTTTACCCTCCTACCTATCCACTTGTTGATTCATCAATCTACCGATCTATTGATCCATTGATCATTCTTATTAGCATGCCTATTATATAGTTTATTGACCTCTATAAATATAAACTGGTATTATTAACCTGTTTCACCCAAGGAAACATAGAAAGTAATCACAGAGAGAATAGGAAAAATAGAAGAGTATTGCCATGAAAGTCTAGGAAAGGAAGAGTTTTAAGGAGTTGGAGATGATACAGAGAGATTATGTCTTGGTAGTTTTCTATTGAATTCATTGCTTAGGATGATACTGATGAATTTCAAGAAAGCAGTTTTAGTAGGTTCAAGTACAAGCCAAATTCATTTGGATCGAAGGTAAGTGGGGTGAGATGGAATTGAGGAGGTGAAGATGTGGCATCCTTATCAGTACCACTCTCAATAACTAGGAAAGAGTGGCCCCTGTCCTCAGACCTGCGTTATAAAAGGACACGCATATCACAAGCACACAGACTCACAAGTTTATTACGGGACATGCGGGCAGTTCTGTTATCAGAGATCTAGAACTTTGTGCTCTCATAGCCCAGGCAGTGAACCTAATATCCTCTTTTGCAACATACCAATTTAGTCTCCAAGGAAATGCTTTTCTTCATTGCTTGTACCATGTACTTGAAACAAAACATGACAATGTCTAAATGCCATGAAGATTTGTGTATCAGGTCACTGTCAAAATCATAGATGGAATATACCTTCAAAGTGTAGAAATGACCTGAGTATCAAAAGTGCTTAGGTAAAGGAAAAAACTATATTAACTTGTCAAGTTCTTCCTCTCACGTGGGAAAATGTCATAGATTTTTACATGATAAAGTATTATTTCCAGCAGTTCTGAGCATCTAGTCTCTTTTCCACTGTCTGTTAATTCCTGGTTCTAGAGGTACTTAAAATTAGTACAAAATTTTTAGCACATTTGCATGTGCTACATTTGTAATGTTAAAAATTTTTTGTAGTGTTAAACCACATCAGTATGATTTTAAAATTATTTTTCAGTTCAATTTACATTTTTGATGAAACTTTAAAATTTGGGTGCTTTGAATATAGTAACATTTTATATTTTAATTCTTAAGTCATTCTAGTCAGTAGAACAAAAATAATATTGCTTATAAAAACAATTCGTGATTTTGATGAAAAAGGCAAAAATATTTTGGAACATAATTTGTGAATTAGGTATGCCTTTGTCTAGTACATCTCTAAACATTGCCAGCTCAACAAGAGAATGCCTAGACCTAAACAATATTGTTTAAATATAATCATCTTTGATATTTTGCCTAATCAATCCCATAAAATTTTATACATATTTTTCCATTTTTCAAAAAATTGTGAAGGTAGATTTATCAACATAAGAGGAAAAACATTTCTATTTAACACTGTGTCAGCCTGGTTAATAACTTTTAAATATTTAGATATATGTATGTGAGCGTCATTTGTCCTCTAACTTTGGGTCTTGCAGGTTTTATGGGTGGTTCAGATATGAATACATTCTTGAACATTTGTTCACCTAGTTTCTTAAAATAAATTTGTAGAATAGAGTTATGAAGTCAAAGAGAAAGCACTTTTTAGAGCATTATATAGATCTGTGATACTTTCCTGGCAAATGCACCTATAACAAATGAAAATATTGTTTACCGAGTACTGTTTTACTATCCTTCTATCAGAACATCTCTCTTAATTTTGTTATTGAATGTGTAAGTTTTTATTGTGTTGTACAATTCTGGAACTATTCATTAGGCCCTGAAGAGATAGGAAGCCATAGAACTGGGGAAATGGGTAGGACAGCTGGAAGAGGCTTACTTGGGGCTCAAGTTTTTTCGGTGGTCTCTGCTGCAATTAGTTAAGAACCAAGAGTCCTTCAGCCTAGAAATTTTGTGGTGGGCCCCTTAGGGGATATACATCTTTATATTTTTTCAAAAACAAATAATATTTTTTAAAAGTATACACAAATACATAGAATGATCACCTACAATCTTATACCTAGAGAAAAATTGCCAACGTACTTTTGCATATATATTTTCAGATATATGTATGTGATATTTGCATATGCATACATTAAAATTTTATCTCTTACACTAGAAACAGTTATCCATGTTAGTACATTTCCAGGGTTGCATTGGTATATGCATGTAACTTAACATAGTCATTTATAATTTATGTCACATTCTTAGATATCTAAAAGGTTTTAATAAATAATCTCAAGATAAACATCTTTGTACATAAATCTTTAGAATTTTGTCCATTTATTACTTTAAAGAGTGTTCTGCAGAGTCGATTACTGATTTTAAAATAAATGAACATTAAAGCTTTTGATAGATATTATGAAATAACTTCACAAAGGGTTTATATATTTTATACTGCAGTATATGGAAGTGGTTAATTCCCTAATTCATTCTTTACTCTTTACTAATCTCAATGGAAATCCATAATAATTTGCGTTTTACTGTGTGTGTATGGTTACGGACAATTTTAGATAAGCTTTTGTGTATTTATGAACAAATGTGTTTGTGAATCGTTCATAACATAATTCCTTTATTGCTTGATGTCTTCAACCCGTTCTTATGAATATACCCTATACAGAAAAAAAAAATTAAAACTTCATCTCAATTTAACAATAACTAGAAAATTATTTATTGACCAGTGCTCTGTTTAGGTCTGGTGGAAGGCACTAAGTAGGCCTGATGAACAAAATAGACATGACAGCTAGGCTAAGTAGTTTATTTAATGATCAAGGAAGATAGAAAAAAAGATCAATCTTCATACCTGAAAAGCTGTTTTAACCAAGAGAAGTAGTGATTAAAATTACTTTGCTTTAGAGCGAGAAATCTGGCTCCATAATTCATATTTTTATATTTTCCAATTTTTTACATATTACGAGCATAAATTTAATGAATATGGTTTTAAAATTCAAATAGCCCTAAGTAGCTTATAGCAAAAAGCAGCAGCATACCCTGCCCTGTTCCTCCCTACCCTGTATTCCACAAAAGCAACCAACTTCATTTTTAGTTATTGGAACAGATATTTGCCTGCATATTTCTAAATATACTTAAACACCTATTTTTCAAATTTTAGATATTATAAATCGATTTTATGCTAAGAAAGATGGGCTTTAACTCTATTATAGTAACTCTCTCATACAGACATACCAAACACCCACACTTCTTCTGTATCTTCTCAAAATTATAATTTTTGTTTAAATCATTGTTATGAGTTTCTAATATATATAACCATTACCTGAGGTTTCTCATTCTTGGTGCTATTGACATTTTGGACTGGACGGTTTTCATGAAAGACTGTCCTATGCACCATAGAATGTTTAGCAACATTCCTGGAATCTACTCATTATATGCCAGTAAACTTCCTAGTTGTGATAACCAAAAACATCTCCAGAAATTGCCAAATATCTTATGGAGGAAAAAATTATCTCCAGTTAAGAACTATTAATTTCATCTTATAAATGATCACTTGTTTTTAAATATTGTTCACTACTGAAATTATGTCATACAATTATTTTACTCTCTTCATACAAATTCTGTTTCTAATGGAGTTAACATTTGCACTGTGTGTGTTTGCTTCATTTTATATATAAATTCACTGACAGAATTATAAAACACCTCTTAGTATAGGTTGGTTGCTCTCTCAGTCCAATATTCAGTTGTCATCTTGCAACTTCTTCTCATGCTAAGAATTTATTTTGCCTCACTAATTTGTTAAAGCCGGTTTCCTGGATGCATGTGTATCAGTATAAACAGCAGTTGGCTGCTCGTAAGAATCACCAACACAACAGTGGCTTAAACAAGCAATAAATTGACTTTTTGCTGATGTAAAAGTATTGGAGAGCTAGTTCTGTGCAGTTATGGTAGTTCCAAAAGTCATCAGGGATCCCAGCTCCATGTCTCTTTCTGCAACACCATTCTCATGCATGGCTTGCCTTCTGATGGTCAAAAAACATCTGCTAGATCTCTGAAATCACGTGTGCACTCAAAGCTGAATAGATAGGAGGAAGAGGTGGGGAGAAGGCAAAAAGTGTTCCTGTATAAAATTTGGTTAGGTTCATAAAATTCTATGTTGGAAATCATGTGCTCTAAGATTAAAATGTTGAAACCATTTCTTCATTGTCTTCTGGCTTCATTGTTGCTACTAAAAAGTCTCATTCTGATTCCTGATTCTTCATGATCCATTTTCTTTTACTCTAATGCTTTTAACATTTTTCCTTTATCTTTACTGTTTTTAAATTTCATGACAATCACCTTGGCTTGGATCTTTTTCATTCATTGTACTGGACACTTGGAGGAGCTTTTCAATCTGGAAACTCAATTTTTTGGACAATTTTCTTATATCTTTGATAATTTATTCCCTCTACATTTTCTATGCTTTGATTCTGTAAGTTAAAGCTTTAATTAGTTGAATGTTGGAACATCTAAACCGATCATATAATTTTCTCCCTCCTCTGTTTTTCAATTATTTCTTTTTGGTTTTGCATTTCTGATAATTTTTTTAATTTTAACTTCAAAGCTATCTTTGAGTTTCTTATTCCTGTGTGCAATTATATTTTGTTTCTATTTTATAGCAATCTGTTTTTACATACATGATTTCAATAACTTGTCTCTCCGATACCATTAATGATAATTTTATTATTTTCTCTGCTTCTCCAAGGTGTCTTGTTTATTTTCTTTTTTCTCATTAAGAGAAATTTCTCAAATATTTTATAGTGCTTTGATAATCTATTCATTTTTATGAGTGAAATAATTAAAGGATAATTAGAACCATTCTCCTTGTACAGGTTGGTCATCTTTCTATAACACTATTCGTTAATGACTTGGCCATTTCACTGGGAAAAGTCCAAAATCAATATTTGTAGATATGATTTGTTTCGCCAATTTTATTGAGATATAATTGACATATATAAATTTAAGGTCTATGACATAATGATTTGTGTTTTCTAATTCTGATCAGATGACTACTCTAACCCACTGCCCAGGTATAAACTCGGCTGTTAGTATTCTGGAAGTAGAGTATGAGAACTTGAGTACGAGCCTCCTTTTAGCCCATTTCCTGTTTGCTCAGAGAATACGTGCCTGCTATGCTTGTGGCTGCAACATTTACCCTGAGATAACTCACAGATTGCAATCCTAACCTTACCCCCAAAGTTTGCCATGAAATATCTCACTTTTATTATTATTTTTGCATCACTCTAATATATCAATAGTCTTTGGAAACAAATGACATCATTCTATTTATAGCGTCCTGTTTTTAGTAGGGGTATTTCCACTTACAAAATATAGTAATTCTCTACTGAAAATGTCAAATCCCAGAAAACATAGCATTCCTACGCATGATGTTAAATTAATGCTGGCAGCAAGCTGCACTTTTTCTAAATGGAAAAAGGGTTAAGATGTGTAATTCAATTTTTCTATTTTCAAAAATTGCACACTATCACTGCCTTCATCTGTGCAGCTTCAAATCCATAATTCTTAAGTTCAAACTTTTCAGAAACTTTACTCTAGATTTCTGTATGGTAAGGGAGCAGATATGAGGGTCTAAATTCTCTTTATAGTTTCAACAAATCCTCTCCTTTCTAGACCCATCCTCCACCTCTGCCTATACAAGTACCTGTACCTCCAATTACTGAGTCTCTAGGAGTTCTCTGGTTGGAATTAGTTTCAAATGTCCCTCTACTAGGACAGTTGCCACTTGTCAATTTATTTTCATCTTCTACATCTTTATTGATATAATGTGGTCAAGTTAAGTTTTTCATTTACTTTGCCTTGGTGTTTTACGCAGTTTTACTGATTTCATTTTGGTGGTATTCCTGGAGGCTGAAAATGTATATGTTCACCCTGCTATGTATATCAGTTTCCATTAATTTATTATAACTTCCCTAGGTAGTATTTAAATGTTCTCATGTGTGTAAAGAAAAAAGAGCATGTTAATACAACTAGGTTAAGACAACTAGTTACCTTCAGTTGACTTCAGGGACTGGTCTAGCTGATATGGCCTTGACAGTTGGTGCCAAGAATTGTTTGGCCAACAGAACATTGATTGTATATTTAATCCATGCTTTAAGTGTTCCTTGCCATGGCAGCTCTACAACTGCTGCCTTTATCAGAATGAATAAGTCAAGATTTGAGAGAAGCTCTATGTGGTTATCTCATAAAATGTAATTGGAGTTAACGTACTTTTGTATCACTTCCACCTCTCAGTTTCAAATTGATTTTCACATTGGCTAGAATGAATAAATAGTTAAGTTATCTCATTCCTAATTTTGAGTTGAAATTCAGTGAGAACCATTGAGGATCTTCCAAATAGCTTCTTTAAGTGGAGAAGTTCAAAATAAAAAGGTTCCACCTCACCAGCACAGCATCGATAGGAAGATGGAGGAGTAGGACAAGTAGCTCTGCAGTAGTCAGGGTATATTTCTAATTTTTAATTTAAGACTAATGTGGAAGATCCCTTATCCCAATTATTTTTAGGAATTACGTTGCCTGCCTTACAAGACACTATGCAACACGCCTTCAGTCATGAATTTAGTAAAATGGCCTTATTCGGATCATGCTGAATTCGTAGTGGATTTTACACTTTACTTCAACTTAGTTCAATATCTGCACATTAGGTGCAAGTTATTCTTGGATGACAGTGTTTGAAATGCCATTTGGGGAATAAATAGTTGCATTTGACTTTTGATTATTGCCAAATGCATCAGTGAAAAGTTGTGACATATAATAAGGTTTAATCTCTAGGTAAAGGAAATTATTTCAACTACTATATCATGTTTCTTAAAGAAATTCTATCTCGTATTACTAAGAGGTACATTGAGTTATATGTCTCAAGAGTAGAAGGGTTTTTTTTGTACCCTAATTAAATTACATTTCTTGAGTTAAGCAAAAAATAAGATAATAACAGCCATGAGATTTGGTTTTAAGTTTCAGATGTGAAGGAAAAGAAAAAATAGAAATGCAGGATTTTAACAATTTTTACTTGTATTTTTTGACAAGAAGATGAGAGAACAGTATTTTTCTTAAGAAAAAGAAAATGTGTTTCCTTGGTCATTACACAGAGAACTTCTATGAGTAAAATCTTCAAACATAAAAAAAAAACATAGTCCAAACTAATAGTTCCTGTATCGACCTTCAATAGAGGCAAAGAACATTACATTAAGTTGTACCTCAGTGAAAGAAATTCTTTGAAGAGCCGAGATAATGTAAATGTGCTTTACTGTCTGATGGTTTAATACAAGAATGGATCTTGGGGAATCAGACAAATGGATGTCAGCACATCCATTAGGCTCTTTCCAGTATCATGAATAGAGGAAGGTTAAGATTCTATAGAGTTTCTATAAGAAATTCAGTTATTCCTTGGACATTCAGGACTATATAGAAGGGTTATTTATTTCTGAAGTAATCATGATTCTATCCCTGTAACTGAAATTTTTTATGATGTTTAGACCTTGTGACATATTCTCAAATCCATTTATCTGTTCTTGGTGTGGTTAAGGATGTCCATTTTTAATTAATTACACATAGAAAATTTTGTTCTTATTGATATACACAGGAAGATAAATATTCAAAAAGTAGATGAATGAATTGGAAACATATTCTCTTTAAATAACCTTCCAATTAAAAAACAAAGATTTATGGCTCAGCAATTTATAGCATAATTATTATTCTCTTCTCAAATGATTTAAAAAACAGACAACTATCTTCATCTACTTGGTATGTCATAATAACATAGACTGGGTGGCTTAAACAAAAGAAATTAATTTCCTCACAGTTTTGGATTCTGGTAGTCTGAAATCAGGTGCTAGCATGGTCAGATTCTGGTGAGGACTCTCTTTCTGGCTTGTCAATGCTTGCCTTCTGCGTCTTCTTCACACGACAGACAGAATTAGGGCTCTGATGTCTCTACTTATAAGTGCACTAATTCCATTATGAAGGACCAGCCCTCATGACCTCACCTAAACCTGATACATCCCAAAGGCCCCCATCTCTAAAGACCCTCACATTGGGGGTTAAGGCTTCCACATATGAATTGGGGAGGACACACTTCAGTCTATAACAACAATATTACCTGAGTTTTCATGTTGAATATTCAAGTTGACTCTTCTAGATTTTCCTGCAGCCAGTATTTGCAAACCATGATGTATAGGCATCTGTCTGGCTGACTGAAAGCACCTGGGCTCATTCAAGAGAACCTGTGTCTCTTATTTTGGCTGCGCTTCCCCTTATTTTTTTCCAGAAAGAATATGGCCAGTAGTCTCAGTCTTGAAAAAATTTAGGAATTCATGGTTAAATGACTGGTAGATCTGATGGAAAAAGAGGAGAAAAGAGAAAGTTCAGAATTTTTAAACAATGCAAATTTTTAAACAAATCATATACCATATACTTTCCATCAAACATAAAACACATATATAAACTCATATAATTCTAACTGCTTAGTAGAATTATTTACCTGTCTAAACATATACATACATATTATGAACATATGTAAAAATAATGTCCTCATCTTTTCATTGCCCATATATTTAACACATTCATTTAAAAAAAAATTTAGTATGTTTTATTTCTTTGCCACTAACTACACCTGGACACTAGAATTAAATATAGCCAACCATAGGTCATCTGTATTTGTGAATGGCCTTTTTTACTTGGAAAAAGGGCATGCACCGTATTGTTAACAGGATTGACTACATGTAAATGTAATGTTTAGTCTTCAATGTAGAAATTAGAGTGAGTGTTATCTCTAAAACATATCACTTCACCCTTTTAAAAATATATTAAGTTCTTGAAGCCAAAGCAAGTACATATGAAAGTATGTTTCATGTCTGAGTGTTATCTGCCAACTAAAGGACCATTGCTTTGCAGGTGTTAAAAAATATAAGTCCATGGACTTTATTTTATTATTTGTGTTTATAAGATTCAGCTAGTTGGAAGAGTGAAGACTGGGCTATGTTCATATGTATGTGTCTCACTGGGCTCTGAGCTCTTTGAGATCAGGCTCAATAACATATTTGACTATGTGTCCTCAGAACAGTTTTTGCATGAAATAGAGGCTATATAAATGCTTACTGACTGAATATACTCTCCAAAATATCTGGAACACAGCATAATTAATGTTTTAACTTGATTTAATGGCCAAAAGATAGCTCATGGTCAAATATGTTGATATATGTCAGATTTACAACCAAAATGGCGAAAGAACTTGTTTTTGTAAGGCTTTCTATTCATCTGACAATATTTCAACAAAATTATTAATTATGGAGCTATATTTTCTCCCTGCTAGTTTATCTTCTTTTTTTTATTTCATTTTTGAACATTCCCCTCAACTCAAAAGTATTTCCTACCTCATTGAAGATTCTGTATGACAAGTCCTTGATTGAAAAATGCCAGTAGCAGTTAGTTTTGATTATTTCTAATGCACTGGCAGAGCATTAGAAACCTCAGGTTTTAAAAAAAAATTCAAGTACATTTTTACAGAAACTCAAAGATAGACCAAGATGATTACGGAATCAGGGTCATTTTGCAAGGGGAAAATTTCTTATTGAATTCTAGTTAACCTGAGGGTTCTGGTCAGATGCCAAGTCATAATTGCTTTATGCTTTATTAAATTTCCTTCCTGGGTTAGAATGTATGTTCTTAATTTTACGATTTCTTCTAGGGTTAGATAATTGGTGAATATTGGTGATGCTTCATCATAGACATGGTTGTAATTTGGTTATGTGGGAAGAGATATGTGTACCAAAGTTGCAGAATATTGTGGCTTTTTGTTTAATTTCCAGCAGTTAATTCATGGCATCATGCCTTCAGTCTGGTGAAGTAGTATCCAAAGAGAAATACTTTGGTGCTTTATCTTATAAAGGAGAATTGGTTACCTTCAGATGAATTGAGATAATATATCATAACAACGCCATCATTGCAGTTACTTATAAAAGAGAACAATCAACCACCTATGCAGATGTTAGTTGTAGCATTGTCTGGGGTGGATGAAAAGGGTTTTCTATCAATTTATTGGATGACTAAATAGTGCAGGTGACCTCGCCTCCTGATTAGATCAGCTTCAGAGTCATATAGCATTGGTTTCAGTTCCCAGTTCTCCCTTCTAGTAGTTCTTCTCATTCAAGCAAGTTAGCTTTCAGTGTCTGGCATGTAATGGTCCACAATAAATGGTAGTTATTGTCATTAGCTAATAAACAACTAAGGTATCTTTCTGGAATATTCACATTTTTTACAATCAGCATTTGCATTGAGCATTTTTGGGTATTGTGAAGCTTAATGTTTTGGTGGGGTGAAGTCTTTGTTCTGTTATTTTCTCTACTCAAATAGACAGATATCCTTCACACACTCTTAGGTTAAAAAGCAGAAGCTTTAAGGGTTAGAAATATAAACATTTGCCTACTGTATGTCATTTTTGTTAGATATTTTAATAGAAACAATTTTTTAAATGCTCCAGCAGTAGGGTCATGGTCATTCTTTCTAAATTTTGGCCCTATGTTCAGGAAGATAGTGATGGTAGTAATAGGGAAATGGTGACTTAATCATCCCTGAATTGCTGGTCCATGCACCTTGGGACATATTCAGATTTGCTTCATAGTCCATACTGCCTGGTTAAATTTTGTATTAACTTTATTGGGGTAACATTAGTTAATAACATTACATGAATTTCAGGTATATAACTTTATAATATGCCATCTGTATAGTCTATTATGTGCTCACCACCTGAAGCCTAGTCTCCTTCTATCACCATATATTTGACCTTCTTTATTGTTCCCCCACCCCACTTACCCTCTGGTAACCACCATTCTGTTGTCTATATCTGAGTTTGGTTTTTGTTTATATATTCGCTTTGTTTGTTTGTTGCTCTTTTACATCCCGTATATGAGTGAAATCATATGGTTCTTGTTCTTTTCCATCTGACTTATTTCACTTAGCATGATACTCAAGATCTATCCATGTTGTCACAAATGGAAATATTGATTTTTTTATGTCTGAGTAGTAGTCCATTGTATATACATACCACGTGTTTTTTATTCAGTCCTCTGATGAAGGACACTTAGGTTGTTAACATGTCTTGGCTATTGTGAATAATGCTTCAATGAACATAGGGGTACATGTGTCTTTACAAATAAGTGTTTTCAAATTTTTCAGATAGGTATTCAGAAGGATCGATTGTAAGGTCAGATGGTAGCTCATATACGAGGTGAGGGAACTGAGCCTTAGGCTGGTTTAGTAACTTAAGTCACACAACTAGATGCTGATAATTCCAAAAGTTGGCTTACCTGGTCTATTATCAGACACCAAATTCTGTTCTCATGTAATGTACTGCATTCCTGGGTCTGTGTCTTTTGCTATCACCAAAATATCTCCATCGTTTCCTATTAACTAGTTTATTCCTACTCTGAGCCTCTGTGTTTTACTTTAGCCTACATACCTGCTTGATTTAGGGTTGGTAAATATGTTTATATATATTTTAAATGTCAGGAAATCCGTGCTTTTGATTTTCTGGTTAGCAGTATAGGAAGGAGGAATGTGATTTACATAGGTTATTTTGCAGCATTATTGTTTAACTTCAAGAGCAAACACATTCATTTTATATGCATTTAATAAGCAAATATTCTCATGGTCTTGAAATAACATCAAATATATCAGAGATTTAACTAATATTTCACTCATTAAATCACATATGGATTTACACTATACAAAAGCAAGGTGTGCATATCTGTGGCAGAATCAGACATGGCTGAAAGATGAAGTCATTCATAGTTGCTAGGTAATATTAATAATATTATTCCCGAGAGTGGAAGTGCTGTTATCTCTGTATCCACCTGCCAAAAGACTTGAAGAGAGGGAACAGAAAAGCAGAAATTCCGCAGCTGCACCAATATGACAGCTTCAAAATTATTTGAAAACAGAAAAAAGCAGAATTATTGATTTTGAGTTATATATCAGTTCCAGCACTGACTGAATCCAATCTTTAATGAAAAATGGAGAATTCAGACACGGAATAAGTTAAATTAATTTGTCATTCTCCCTCCCATTCACAGCTAAATTTATATTTTATATTTGAAGACGGTTAATAGGTAACGTAAAACAAATATTTTATAAACTGAATTAGACAAACCTTTGTATATAGAATGCAAGTAAATTTGGTATTTAAAACAGTGTTTATGCATGAAAACCTTGAAAAGCTTTAACTTGAAGATAGATGACACAAAAATAAACTGCTTTTATTTTTCATGTTATAGGTAGCATTAAAATTAAATTGCCAATCATTCCAGTGTTTTACTTTCATGGGTAATATGTAGGAATATAGTTCTTTAAATCTGAGCTTACCTCTCATTAAGCAGAATTTATGTAACTCAGGTAAACAAGGGTAAGTTTGGCCCTGTGGATGTCCTTACAAAATGCTGCCCTTTACCACCCACATATCCTGCCTGAATCTCAGCAAATGACCCTAATCAGAAGGAAAATAGAAGCTACCAAACAAATTCTCTCTACTTTTGGCCCTACTATCCATAAATTTCTTTACTTCTATATACTCCAGTTAAAGAGGGAGCAGGTCACTGGCTGATCTATTTTCTGGTCCTCTATACCACATTTCTTCCTGCTACCTCTAGTTTCTTATTACGGCCATTGTCCTTTGCTCTCTTCTTGGTTACTCTCTCCCTCTTCACTGGTTTCTTTTTCAATTTATAAATATTAATTTAACAGCTATGAAGAATGTTCTTGATGACAGGCTCTTTTCTAGGCACTAGGGATACAGTATTGAATGCAAAATATATATATATATATATATATATATATATATATATATATATATATATATATATATACACACACACTTCCATGTAAGTTAAGTTCTGGTGGGGAGAGAATTCAAAATAAGTAAATGTAATGTATAGTGCCAGGTGGGTACTAGACTAACTGGGGCAGGAGAGGGACAGGATCACTTGGAGAATTATATAAGTGTCTAACCACTATGCTGTATACTCGAAACTAATATAATGTCGAATGTCAACTCTAATTGAAAAATTTTAAAAAAATAAAAAGCAAGTAAAAGTATAACATAGCAGATGGTGATAGATACTAATGAGGAGTTTGCTATAATATAAGGTGGTCTGTAAAGGCTTGACTGAGAAGGTGATATTTGTACAAAGGAGGGGAAAGTATGGAACATGTAGATCTAGGGCAGAGCATGAAAAAACACCAAGGATAGAGAAAACACCAAAGATAAACATACTGATAGAGGAGCCTGCCTGCCATGTGCAAACAGCAACGAGGAGGTCAAAATGCTTGAGCAATCTGTGAAAGAATGTGGTGCAGATCATGCAGGGCATTTTTGGCAATTACGTGAACTCTGGCCTTTACTTTGAGATAGGGGGCCAGTGGAGGGGTTTGAGCAGAGAAATGGTGTGATACGAATTGATCTTTATCACTGTCATCTAGCTTCTGTGCTATAATGAAGATCATAGAGTGGTAAAGGCAGAAGCAGGAAGATCAATTAGAAAGCCATTACAAAATCCAGAAGAAAGATGAGTGTGGCTTGGACTAGAGTGGTGATCGTAGAGATGGTAAGTAGTAGTCAGAATATGGATATTTTTAAGATAATAAGATTTTAGTGAGGGATAGGATATAGAGTATGAAATAGTGGACTTAAAAATGAAATAGTCTTACTGGAGCTTCCATTGTACACTTGGAACGTAGAAAGCTGGAGGAAGCATCACTTCTGTCCTTATAATAACAAAGTCTAATAATATGCAAATTTACATCTTTTTTCAAATCCATCAGAGAACTAAGGTTGCAGAGCAATCCATAACTCTGAAGTCTAAGTAAATGCATGTGTCTACATGGAGATATAGGACACAAGCATTTGCTCATATGAGGACAATCCACCAGACACTAAATTGCTAAAATTGTTAAAGAGTTGGGTAAGGGCTGAATGTGGGCTAGAAGAGAATATAGAACCCCTGAGACTGAAAGATATAAGAGAATTTGCCCCCACTTGTAGGCTCATCTTTACTACCTCAGTGAGTGCTCACAAAAAAATTGTCAGAAGTGTTAAAATGTTTCTCACAGTATAGGCCTGAAGTGGGGGAAGAGTGGTCACCTTAGAAAGGGAACAAAATCCCTTCCAGATCCTTCTCATATTATCTTAAACTGCTGGGGAAGGACAGCGAACACAGTCACACTTTGGACACGTGAAAACCATTTCAGTCAGGAGAAGGGAAGTGAAAAATTCCCCTGACTCTGGGGAAGGTGAAGGAAAATATGCTGGTCCCATAACTACAGCCAATGGAGGAGCAGGAGCACTGAAAAGGCCACACCAGTAGGATAAGGGGTACTGTGCCTACCTAAGGCTGAGAGTTATTCCAAATAACAGTGTTAGCTCCAACCACCAGGCTAGAAAGTGTCAAGTAACACTTAACAGTAAAATGGTTTGGGGAGAATTACCAGAAAGTGAAGAGAGGCCCTTTTTAAGGCACACCACAAAAGAAACATCTAAAGCTGAGAAGGAGCTACATTCACATAAACTCTCTGACAAATCACTCTACTATGCACATAAGGTAATGCTAGAGAAATTTAAAGTTTGTGGTACACAGAGAGTAACCATAGGAGGAAAAAAAAAAAACGGCTTAACTCTGTTTATTTCTAGCAAACCTCCACATTAAAGGTTTGGCAAAGGAAAACGTATGCTTATTTCTAGTAATTAATAATATTTACCTTAATCTCTAGTGTCATTCATAAGAGATCTAGTTTTCAACAAAATTATGAGGCATACAAAAAAAGACAAATACAACTCACTGTCAGTAATCAACAGAATTGGACTCAGATATGACGAGGTTAGAAGTAACAGGAAGGTTAAAATAATGATGATGAATAAGGGAAATACTGGCAAATGAAAACAACATGTTTGATCAGTTGGGTACTATCAGCAGAGATATAGAAACTATAAGAAATTATCAAATTGAAAGCTAGAAATAAAAAAGCAATACAATAATAGAAATGAAAGGTACCTTTGGGTTCAGCAGTAGACTTGGTATAGCTGATAACAAAATCAAGGAACTTGAATATAAGTCTATAGAAATAACCCAGACATAAACACAAAGAGAAAAAAGAATGAAAAATACCAAAAACAACATTCAGGATCTTTGTGAAATAGTAAATGGTCTAAAGTATTAAACATGAAAATAAACATAATTAAAATTCTGAGGGAGAAGAAAGAGAACAGCAAAAGAAATATTTAATGAAATAATGGCTGAGGATTTTCCCAAATTAGCAACAGGCTAAGAAGCTCAGAGGATACCAAGCAGGATAAATACCAAAAACAGTCAGACACACATGTTAGCATCTCATCTTCAAACTAATGAATACCAAAGACAGAAAATCTTGAAGGTATTCAGAGAAAAAAAGACATATTGCATGCAGAAGCATGAAGATAATCAAAACAGACTTGTCAGAAGCTATGCAACCAGAGGACGCTGCAATAATGTTAAAATAGTGAAAGGAAAAATAACCTGTCAACTCACAATTCCATACCCAGTGAAAATGTGTTTCAAAAAAGAACAAGAAATACTTTCTCAGACCAAAGATGTACTAAAATACTGAGAGAACTCATTTCCAGAAGACCTGGTATAAAAGAAATGTTAAGGGAAGTGTTTCAGGCAAAAGGAATATGATATTAGACAAGTTTGGATTTATACAAAGAAATGAAGAGTGCTCAGAAATAAGTAAATGAAAGTAAAAGTAAAATAAGTTTTTCTAGTTTTCAGTTGCTCCAAAAGATAACTGAATATTTAAAGCAGAAATTATAGCAGTGTATTAAATACTTAGAGCATGTGAAAGTAAAATATATGACATTAGTAAAAATGTTGGAAGATAAAAATTGGGAAGACACTTGTCAGATGTTTGTATTTACTATTGATAAATATGACCACCCTCCAAGTAACTCAAATTACAAAACTAGAGTTGTCTTCAAATGCTATACTGTCTTTATTTTCCTCTAGTCATTAGCCACTATAGAACCCACCTCTTGAATATCTATCATATTTTTCTCATCCTCTTTATTCCTATTGCTTCTCTTAATACCTTGCCTGAGCTAGTGCAATAGTTTTCTAACTAGATTTCTTTTCCCAAAATCATCCCCTACCATAACTCCAAAGTTTTATTTCCAAGATGCAGGTATGATCCTATGTTTAAAACACATTATTCATTCTCATTGGGAAGCATGTGAAATCCTTAGTTGTACCCTCCGAGTAACCAGTCTCATTTCTGATCACTTCATCAAATGCACTCATCAGTGTCACACTACTTGTAGTTTTTCCAAATTGTTTATATCATTTTGCTTTTGTATATATATTTTTCCATATGAAAGCTCTCATACCCCTAGCTGGTTAATGTGAACACAGTTTAAATTCCACCTCATTTTTAAAGCCTTTACTGATAGCTAACTGCCATTCTATCTTTTAGTGACATATCTTACATGGTACTCCTTTTGGTACTTAACAAGTGTGTTATTGTTTTAAATTCATGTCTATTTCTTCCACTGGATAGTGAATTCCTTGAATTAGGCATGCTTCTTAGTCTGTTTTTCCAACCCTTTGCCCAACACTGGACACCTGGAAAGTTCAGTGTAAGAACGGTTGAATAAATAGAATGAAATAAAATGAAGTAAGTTAGGTTCAGTAATCTCCCATGATTCCATAATGCATTGAGATTGAAGATAAGGATCAACTTTTAAGTTGTTTTCAAATAAATCAGATATAGAAAACATACCAAATATTATATATTTTCTTCATTTTAAAAGCATTAAACGCATTAATAATTCTTTGTCTGGATTTTCTAGCGTTGTACCACACATGGTCTGTAGATGTATTTGGATTTAACTGTTATGAATTTTATATACACTGTTTATATTTTACTTCAAAATAATGGTAGATTGAACTGACTGTCGATCTTTAGCTACAGAAAAATGCCTTCTGTGCGTAAAACATAATTCTACACTTGAGAGTATTGAAATTTTATCTACTATAAACTTATTTTAAGGTGTGCTAAAAACATGGTCAAGAATTTTAAGAAATCTTGAACTAAATGAGATAAAATATCCCCGAATCATTTATTGCTCAAAGGGCTATTTGACCTCTTGATTTGGTCATATCGAGATCCAAAATTGGATCCAGAATGAATTGCTACTGAGTGTATCCAAATTATATTATTTAAGCAGATATCTTTTTGCACTTGTATTTTATAGACTAGGCTTGTAATTCTTGCTTCTGAAAAGTTACAATGGCAATATTACTGAACTCAATAAATCAACCAGCCTTTTTTGAGTTTCTACATTGTGCAATAAATTCGAGGGTGGTTTAATTAGAAAGAATCCCTGCTTCTAATATGCTTATAGCTTGATATCAAGACAATACTATTATTACTGCTCCTAATTTTGAGACCATCAACAATATTACATGTTGATATATGTGTCTTAACACTGTACCAAGGAATTTATATGTATCATTAAAACTTAATCATCACAGACAACTCTAATAGAGTAGTTATTATCCCTATTTAACCACAAAGCAAACTATTAAATCTAAAGATTTAATGAACTTATCTAAGATCATACAGTTAAGTAATATTGCTGAAATTTCTACCCAGTATTAAAATAGAACTTGTTCTACTACCACAGCCTATTGCCTCCCTAAATTTTACAGTCAAAAAAATGAGAAAAATTAAATAGCACATGATCTAAATCATACCTCAGTATAACAACCTAGAAACATTGTGGGCAATATATGATTAATGGCCAGAAGAATGGTAAAGACAAATTCTTTGGTTTTTATCTTGATACTTGAGTACTCTAAGACCACCCTCTATCCTATCTCTTGTAATGCATCTCCTTTAAACACTCCCCCTTGTGACTCCAATTTGATAACGAAGGCAGAATTATGCAAATTTACTCAATGTATTTTTCCTATACAGATTTTTTTAATGTATTGATTAAATTTGTGCTCTTTTGAAATATAAAGACTGATCCCTTGCTTCCATATATAAACCAATAAGCCTACCCACTTAAAATAATAAATAGCTTAAAATAATAGCTGTTTTTGAATTCTTACAAAATGAATTGGACTAAAATATTCTCAATATCTATCAGATGTGTGTCAATCAAATAGCCTTTCGTAATAACAAATGTCTGGCTATGACCTAAGGGACAGCTTTTTTATATATGTTCTTACACTACATATTCAATTTTCTCCTTATTTTAAAGCTTCTTTCCATGATACTGTAGAAGTTCACGAAAAAATCAGAAATAATTGCATTCAGTCTGAATGAATAGGACTCTGGAGATTTATGATAGACCCATATGACTTTACAAAAAGGAAGTCACATGATAGTGATTTTTCCTTGATTGTAAGAAGATGCCTTTTAGAAAATCAGTTGAGCATTTTTTCCTCCCCATTTCAATGTAGATCATCACTACTTTATAGTTTACATTAGGTATTGCATAGAAAAAAGAAGAAAGCTTTGTTTGGAAGTGCTTTCAGTGGTTGATTTACTGAAAGAACAACCTCAGTAGGAATAATTTTAATTCTAGCTTTTCTAAAGAATCAGCAATTTTAAAATAGAGGTAACCTTCAAACACACACATATTAATTCCATGCATAACTATGCTAGTGTTAAGCACTTTTAATTTAAGGTAGATTTATCTAGAAGAAACTGAATTCATAGTGTCTTATATACAGCCTTTATAAAATCTAATATTTATGGGGACATTGGCAGAAAAGGAGTAAGTCTCAGCCTCATAAAGTAACTTTTGTTTTCAACACAATAGAATATGGGTAGCACAGATCCACAAGCAAAAAGTATACAATCACATTTATGATTTTATGAAACTGCTTCACTGTTGGAGTTTATTTTGATCATCTCGGATTTGTTTTTCCCTTTGCAAATCTATTTACATAGAAGCCCTTAATGTGACCAATTTGTTAGTTTTCATAATATCTTAGTATACTTTTGATATGGTGGTAGTTGCCTGATTGATTCCAATATCTTCTGTAATATGCAATTTAATTTCTCTCATACCAAAATAATGTTAAACATTAAAAAATGCCACATAATTTGAGTTTTTAAATAAAAAAAAGCTAATTGGTAAGAATTTCTGAAGTGCATGTTCTTGCCCGTTAGGTGATAAATGTAGATGCAAACTCACTGATTTGTGAGTCACATGGCCATGGTTCTAATCCTGAGGTCTTTGACTCTCTGAACTTTAGTTTCTTCTTTCCTAAAATAGGAAAACATACCTATATAATATAGCAGTAAATAAAAATATATGCCAAAGAGCATTGCCCATTACCCCTATTATGCAAGTGTTAGAAATTAGTCTTTTTTCAAAATAAATATGTAATTATTAACTTAATCTTTGTTCAACCAAGAAGTCATTTCTACTTTTTTTTTGATATGCAGTTTTTTCTGGTTTGTCACCTGAGCAAGGTTTTCATATTTGGTTAATTCATTCTTTTTGATTAAAAGTCAGCTCTTTTGGAAAATCCCAAACCTCACTCATCTACTTGAGATGACCGAGTGCTTTAAAAACGCAAATTCTTTTCAGATTTGGAAAGAAAAAACAAAGTCAGAGGAAGAAAAAATTAAATGTTTGAATTTGTCATCTTTCATTCAGATGCCATCATTTAATATAATATTTTATGGTTGCTTATTTGATGTGGTAAAAGATTCTTTCATACATTAACAGATCTTGACAATCTTTTGTAAGGTATTGCTATAATAACTTACTGAAAGAATACTACCAAAAGAAGCTTTTTATTGAATCTTCTTTGATCCAAACATAGTTGATGGCTATGAAGAGACCAGATATGTTAAGAAAATTGTAGAAGAGTTGATTGTGCACAGAGGGTGATCCTAGATTATATGAAGAATGAAATCAAATCAGGCAGCAGCTAAATTTTATATATTTAGAAGCAGTTAGGAAAAAAATCACAAATTTATGAAAACATTTTGAAGTCTCTAAAGCTGTCTCTAAATCTAATACCATGTTTAAAAATGCTTTTATTTACTGTAGTAAGTCTTACAGAACACAATATTTCTCAATTTCTTAATTTATCAATTAATTGATTCTAAAATAAAAATTTTCTAAGCAAATAAAGCAAAAACCTACAGATTTTTTAGCTTTCGTGTCAGCAATAAAGTGCTGTTTTAAAATTAGCAACATTCATTTACACGTTTTGCAAATTTTATTATTAGCTTATACCATAGAGTCATGAAGTATTGATAATAGTGTCTCAATATGGGCATTTTTGATATGATCTACCTTTATGCTTTATGCATTACAAATGCACCACCAAATAACGTGACTTATTGAGTCACATACACAAATTCTGGAGCTTTGAACCCCGTTCTATCTAAATGCGATGGCATCTGTTGAGATGGATAGGAGAATTCTCTGGATAGTATTGCATGGTTGCCTAGCAATCAGTCACCTGATGTGTTTGAAGAATCGGGCAATGAGCAAGAAGTCTGACAAAGAGTGAAGCCACAAGATCTTTTACAAAGGCTAATTATATGTACAGTAACATCTGTTTTAGCTTCTGCTTGAATGTATAACGTAATTGAAACTAGGCCAGTGCCCTTGGATAAGCTTCCCTATAGAGAAAGAGGGATCTTGTGATAGTTATATTGAATTGCTCATATGAATTTTTACTTATTATGTTTTTGGTGAGAGGGGGAGAAAAGGGATCATATTCTCAAGAGACTTCTGAGATTCCAAGATGTCCAATGTCTATAATGTGAATAGTAATAACCTTGGGAAATAACATTTTGAAAAGATACTCTTTGACATTATCAATAGAAAATTTCAATTCATATGAATAATTATACTGAATTAAACAAGTATTTGTCTTTAGATTAATTCTTATCATATAGAGTCCTTTTCCAGAAATTTCATGATTTCTTATATAATAGTTTTGTGATCAAAAAATACAGAAGCCATCTAACAAGATGCTAACTTATTATACTAATATTGTGTCTGAATAGGGTAATGCTAAAATTCTTAGACTCATTTTTGTAACATTAAGCATGAGTTACAATTCACACTCTTCTCTACAAATGAGTGACTAATGGATAACTGAATCAAATACAATAAAGTCTGCTTCTTATGACTTTGTTAAATCTTCTTGGAATGAGACAGGGAAAAAATAAATTATATAAAAATTAATTGATATGGACATGTAATTTATATAAGAACTGTCGTGAAAACACATATAAAGGATTTAGTAAAACCTAATCCATAATGTGCTACCTATACAACCATACTATAAAAAAGTTCAAGAACATTTCCCTCTCATTAATATTAGACCTATTTACATTTAATTTTAATGTTTACCTTTTCAACTATGTTAGGAATTTTACAATTAAGATGATACTCATAACAAAATTTATTTTAATAATTTTAAAGCATACAATTCGGTGATTTTTTTATATAGTCACAAAGTTGTGCAACCATCACTACTAATTCTAAAATATTTTCATCACCCCAAAAAGTAATCCTATATTTATTAGCAGTCACTCCCCATTCTTCTCTCCCTCAAGCTACTAGCAAGCACTAATCTTTCTGTGTCGATGGATTTGCTTATTCTGAGTATTTCAAATAAATGAAATTATACAATATGTGGTATTTTATGTTGGCATCTTAAATTTAGCATAATGTTTTCAAGGTTTATTCATGTTGTAGCATGTATTAGTACTTCAATTCTTTTTAGGGCTGAAAATATTTCATTGTATGGATATACTGCATCTTGTTTATTCATTCATTGGTTGATGAACATGACTCATTTTTACATTGTGGCTATTATGAATAATGCTGCTATGATTACTCATGTACGAATTTTTGCATGTTTTTCTAGGGAGTATACTTAGGAATGGAATTGCTGAGTGTTATGTTAACTCTGTTTAACGTTTTGAGGAACTGCCAAATTGTTCTTCATAGCAGCTGTACCATTTTACATTCCCACCAGCATTGTTTTAGTTTATCCACATCATTGCCAACACTTTTTATTTTATATATATATTTTTTTATTGTAGCTATCCTGGTTGGTGAGAATTGGTTAGCTTAATGTGGTTTGATTTTCATTTTCCTAATGATTAAAAATATTGAATATCTTTTCATGTACTTATTGGCCATTTGTATATATTCACTGGAGAAATGTCTATTCAAAAACTCTGTCCATTTTTAAATTGTCTTGTTTCTTGCACCATAAAAGTTCTTTATATATTCTGTACATCAGACCCTTAACAAATACGTTTATTTGCAAATTTTTTATTCCATTTTTTGGGTTGTTTTTTTACTGACTTGAAGCATCCTTTGCATAATTTGTTAAAATTTTGATGATGTCCAATTTATCTGTATTTTTTCTTTGGTTGCCTTTAGTGTCATGTTCAAGAAACTGTTACGTAATCCAAGGTCACAAAGATTTACACTCTCCTTCCTTTTAAGAATTTCATAGTTTCATCTTTTACATTTAGATTTTACATTTATTTTGAGTTAATTTTTGTATGTTATGTGATGTAGGCATCTAACTTCATCTTTAAGAAGGTAGATATCCACTTACCTCAGATTCATTTTGAAAAAGCTATTCTTTCTCCATTAAATGACCTTAGCACCCTGGTTGAAAATCAATTCTATAAATTTAATTCTGGTCCTCTCACTTATGCTCTATTGATCTATATGTCTCTTCTTAGGTCGATACCACACTGTTTTGATTCCAGTAGCTTTGTAAAATATGTCAAGGTTGGGAAATGTGAGTCCCCGAACTTTGTTTTTCTTTATCAAGGTCATTTTGGCTATTCTGGGTCTCTTGCAATTCCATATGAATTTTAGGATCAGCTTGTCCATTTCTGCAAAAAAGGAAGCTAAACATTTAGTAGAAATTGAATTGAATTTGTAGATCAATTTGGGGATTATTGCCATCCTAACAATATTAAGTCTTCCAATTCATGAACAAGGGATGTCTTTTACTTAAATTCTTTCAACAATGTTTTGTAGTTTTCAGTGTCCAAGTCTTGGACTTCTTGGTTAAATTTATTTTTTAATTATTGCCTTTGATGCCTTAATGAAATTTTTTTCTTGTTTACATTTTAGGATTGCTCACTTCTAGAATGTAGAAATACAACTGATTTTTTACACTGACCTTGTATCCTACGGTCTTGCTGACCCATTTATTAGCTATTATAGTTATTTTGTAGATACTTTAAAGTTCTCCATATATAAGATCATGCCATCTGTGAATAGACAATAAATCTATTTCTGCAAAAAAAAAAATGCTGTTGAGATTTTGATAGGGATAGCATTGAATCTATAGATCACTTTGAGTAATAGGGACATCTTAACAATATTAAGTTTCTAATACATGAACATGGTCTGCCTTCCATTTATTTGTGTCTTCATTAATTTGTTTCAGCAATGTTTTATAGTTTTTAATGTATAAGTCTTTTACCATCTTGAGTAGTTTGCACTTAAGTATTTTATTCTTTCTGATGCTATTGTATTTCTTAAGTTCCTCTTCAGATTGTTCATCATTAGTGTATTTCTACTTATCAATTTGGTGAGATATCATCTTTATGGTTTCCTTTCATTGATTGGACATGAATTTAGTTTTTTAATATATTTAAAATAACTATTTTAAATCTTTAATATGTTCAATGTCTGTGCTTACTCAGAGTTCCTTTCTTTCTTTCTCTCTTTTTTCCCTTTGTATGGGCCATACTTTCTTGTTTTGCTACATGTCTTATAAGTTTTGTTGCGAACTGGACATTTTGAATATTATGATTGTGCATATTTGGAAATCATATTCTCCTTCCTCCTCTTGACTTTTTGTTGCTTCTTGTTGTAGCTGTTTAGCAGCTTTTCTGAACTATTTTGTACAGTCTGTATTCTTTATCATGTTTGGCCACTGAATTCTCCATTCTATTAACTTAGTGATCAACTGGTAATTAGACAAAGATTTCCTTAAATGACTGGAAATAAAATTGCCTAGTGTTTGGATGGGCTGTGAGTGAGTTTGAACATGCCTTCAACACTCAGCCAGGGAGTTTACAACTCTGCCTTAGCCTTCACTTCCTGCTTGTGCAGAGCCCAAAGATTGGCCAGAGATGAGAATTTAGGGCCTCCTCGTGTCTTTTCTGAACTTGTACACACAGCCTTCTTGATTCCCAATATTATGTTTTAGCTTTCCAAAACTCTTATTCCTCAGAGCATCTTATTCTTAGCCTTTCTTCCCAAGCTTTCTGATTAGTATATTATTTGCCCCATCTGTCATTCATCGTCCTTAGGTAGCCATGATTAATATATTTGTAAATTTGATAAACCTCCTCAGATAACTGTCTCAGCACTGAGAAAGTTCCAACTTAGACATGATAAAGGTAAGCCCTTTGATTCAAAAAGTCACTAGATAGATTAACTGAACAAACACATCTCTTTATGAATGAAGTCTGTTTTGTTCCCTCTGGTATCGGTAACTGTACTGGGAATGTGAGCCATTATTGTCAAGGTCACAGCTGAGCCCAGTATTGGTTAATGGGACCAGTGTAAATTAAAACACCCCAAAGATCTCTGCTTTTACCAAAATTCCACAAGTTTTTCTTTATTAAGCATTTTTCTAAATTGCTACCAGCTTCTGGTTAATATCCATAATTCCAAAAGATTTGGTTCTGACAGATTTTGCTGGGGTTTTTATTAATTTTGTGGCAGGACACATTTTTAGATTTTCTTACTGTGCCATTTTTGTTGACAATACTCTCTTTGGGATTTTAATTAATAATATTGACTACTCAATAATTAGAAATAGAACTTATATACTTGTTACATGGTATAAGAAAGGGAATAATTAAATCCCATTTTACCCTCTTTATGTTGCCTTCTTTCCTTAGCAAGACTCAGTGTTGATGGAGTAATTTAGCAGTTACCACTTTAGCTACACAGTTACTGTTTAGCTACATTTACCTAAAATGTCACACAATAAGTATCAAATGTGCTTCTTTTCTCTAGGTAATTCTCAGCAGTATTGACTCTCAAATATGGTGGCATCACGTAAGACTAGGTGAATTGTGCGGGAGATGTGAACCGACTTAAAATTCAATGTTTGGCAAAAATACAATTTTCTACGGCTACACAAGGAGATATTAAAATGGTAAACAGAAATTTTGATACTTTAAACATTAAGTTTGGTTCACATATTCTGTGTGTGTGTTTAAAACAATTATTGACTGCTGTTGGAAACAAAGTTCCAGAATACCATTTCAACTTGTTTAAATCCAAAAAAAGGATGTTTTATAAAGTTGTTCTTATCTGTTACTCTAGAAAAATATGACCTAGATAATAGTAACTAATATTGATATGAAAATTACAGTTTATAAATTTATGATTATAAATTTGTATGATTTCTCCATCTACTGTCCCTTTCATTTTCATACCAAAATAAAAAAATGTATTCACAAAGGAGAAAAATACTCAGTTATGTTGAAAATAACCTGGAGTCAAATGTCTAGGAATTTGGCAAAACTGGGCTAACTACATATATATTTTCCCAATCCCATACATTGAAAAATAATGTGTACATGCTTGAGTGATAGATGCTTAGCGTGAACCACTTCTCTAAGCAGTTCATAGAATTGATTCAGTGCATTTCTGAAATTCTAACTCTGTCATTTCAGGAAGACCATTATTAAAATCATTCCTTATTGTAATGGGATAGGGGTTTTTCAATATTTAGGCTGGTCTCTGAGGAAGGACTTGCCTGAAACCTTTGATATTTTATAATCAGAGAGCCTTTTTGATCTTGCTTGGTTATACCAATTTTGCATAATATTCCCCAGTCAATAATAATTCTGTCATATTAAAATGACTCTGCCTTATGCTTGATGGTCATCAAAGAATATTTGTTTCAGCCCAATTAATTGCCTGTGATATAAATGCAACCAAGGGATGAGTTTCTGTGAGAAGTTTAAAAGCTGGTTCACTATCTAAATTTCTAATGTCTATTCATTTAAATTTGTTTAAGCCTTTATTTCCAACCTTGGGGGAGAACAAAAGTCATATCACTATTCAAAATTATCTTTAATATATAAGAATTTGGAGATAGTAAAATAAGTAAGATAATAGAAGTCACTTGTTTTAAAAGTAAGCTATTGATATTTGAGTCATACAAGAAATTAAATACCTCTTCTCTGAAGTTGAAGAGCATTTACTAAGCAGTCAGTGTTGTGAATCTCTGTAAGAGCAGTAATCAGAAGCATTCTTTGGAAAAGCATGTCTGGATTAATGTACGGTGGAGGAAAAAGGGTTTCAAGCCAGACCCTTTTGTCTTGATTTGCTAATCTGTTTTAACTTTTTGCAGGATTATTTTGAGTATCTTAGTGGAATAAGTATGAAAGATGTTTTAAAAACTATAAACCTGAATCATACACATAAAGTACTTTTATTACTACACATTAATAATTTTAATAATTCTCAAGAGAATGTAGCAATGTGCTACGTGATGTTAGGAGGAGAGACTCTTAAGTTGTCTGTCATCACAGCAACATTTCCAGTCCTGTCATTAGACAGGGCAGAGGAAGTCATAACTCTTAGCTCTCCTAATTCCAGTGATAGAAAAGGTTCAAATGAGAGAAAGTAGTCTAAAGGTTTTTGTTGTTGTTGTTGTTTGGTTTTTGTTTTTATGAAAGAAAAAGAGTTCTTAATGTTGGCAGTGGCTCTGGGATAGCTGGAATCTAGATTTAGACACCCTCAGGATTTCCTTGACATTTGACTGATTCTCTCTCTATATTGGCTTCTTTATATTGGTTTCACTCTCATAACTTCATCTAATCCTAAATTACCTCCCAAAGACGCTACTTCTTAATACCATCCCATTGAGGGTAGGGTTTCAATATATGACTTTTGAGAGAACACAAACATGCAGTCCGGAACTGTCCATCCCTGCCCCCTCCCAAATTCATGCCCTTCTCATATGAAGAATACATTCACTCGATCTCAACAATCCAAAAAGTCTTAACTCATTCCAGCATCAACTCTAAGATCTAAAGTCCAAAGTCTCATTGGTATGATCCATCCTGAGGAAAATTCCTTCCTTTTCAGCTGTGAACCTTTGAAACCAAACATGTTATGTGTTTCCAAAATACAGGGGTAAGATAGACATAAGGTAGACATTCCCATTTCAAAAGGGAGAAATAGGAAAGAAAAAGGGGTAATGTGTTGCAAATAAGTCTAAAATCTAGCAGAGCAAACAGCATTACATCTTAAGGCTCAAGAATATACCTCTCTGCCTTCCAGTTTCACTGGGGGTGATATCACTCCCATAGTTTAGTGGGACAGCCTACACTGGCTTTCTGCAGTGGCCTTACCCGCACAGCAGCTCTCTGCCTGGGCTCTGTGACTTTCCAGGTTGGGGTCCTATGGCTGTGACTCTCCTAATCTGGGGTCCCTAGCCCACGGCTCCAGTAGGTGGCCTCATCCTTTGAAATCTAGGTGGAGGTAGCTATGCTTATCTTGTATCTGCAGCATAAAGCCCATGCCGAGCTCTCAACAGGGGCCCAAACCCTGAGAGACTAGGGAGGGGTACCCTGGGTGGCTTGACTGGAGAGCTGACCTCCTCCTTTGAAACAACTTTTCCCTACCCACCCACCCCCAGGCCTTTGCGCAGTGGGCCTATGATTGGGGTGGCAGCCTGATGATGACTGATTTATCTTTGGGATCATTCTTCAATTTTCTTGAAAAATAGCTTGTGGATTCTCTTAAATGGCTGATTTATACTAATCTCCTTATCAAAGGGTCACTTAGCCACACCCTTAGTGTTCTCATTTTTTGCAATATGGCTAGACTGAAAATTTTCCAAATGTTTAAATTCTGCTTCATTTTTGCTTAGCAATTTCACTTTTAAGTCATTTCTCTCTCACGTTTTATTATAGTCAAGAGAAGTGAAGCTGCATCTTCAATACAGCTTAGAAATAATTTCAGCTAAATATTCCAAAACATGTCACAAACTTCTACCTTCCACAAAACACTTGAACACAAACCCAATTCATCCAAGTTCTGTGCTACTTTATAATGAGGATTACTTTTCCTCCAGTTTCCAATCATGTATTTCTCATTTCCATCTGAAACCTCATCAAAATGGCCTTCATCTCCCACATTTCTACCAACATTCTGCTCAAAATTACATAGGTAAGGCTTTCTCTACAGATTTCCTCTTTCTGAGCTCACAACAAAATCTCCTTTAGTGGTCCATTCATGGCAATGTAGGTTTTTTCTAGCATTTTCTAGCCCCCCATTACCAGTTCCAAAGCCACTTTCACATTTTTAGGTATTTGTTATAGAAGCACATCTACTTCTTGGTACCAGTTTCTGTCTGAGTGAGCTTGAGCTACTACATCAAAAATGCCATGGACTGGATGGCTTATAAACAACAGAAATTTATTTCTCATAGTTCTGGAGGCTGGCAATCTGAGATCAGAGTGCCAGCATGGTCAAGTTCTAGTGAGGGCCCTCTTCTGCATTGCAGCCTGCCGATTTCTCGATATATCCTCACACAGCAGAATGCAGAGGCGGCAAGATCTCCAGACTCTGATGACGACACTAATCCCCTTAATAAGGGTTCTACCCTTGCGATTTTATCTACCTAATACCGTCCCACTGGTGGTAGAGTTTCAACATGAATTTGGTGGAAGTACAAACATTTAGTCCCTAACTTATGTATATACTACATATTGTTTATCCCTTCAACCATTCATAAAGACTTGGATTGTTTCCACCATTTGGTTATTGTGAATAAACTGCTCTGAACATGGGTGTACAAATACCTGTTCGAGACCTTGCTTTTAATTCTTTTGGATATATACCCAGAAGTGGAATTGCTGGGTCACATGGTCATTTTTTTTTTTAAGAGATCTTTAAACTGTTTTCATAGTGACTATACCATTTTACATTCCTGCCAATTGTGCACAAGAGTTCTACTTTTTCTTCATCTTCACCAACACTTATTTTCTGTTTTATTTTTTGATAGTAGCAATCTTGATAGATGAACGGTTACGTGTCGTTGTAGAATTCCCATTCCTAAGCTATATCTTCATCTTTCTCTACCACTTAAGAATACATGATATAATGTCATTGAATTAGAGTGATTTCATTATGTCTAATTATGAATCTGTTTTAATTCCCTTTTAGTCATTAAAGACTTTTGTAATTTGTCTATTATAGTAACAAAAAGCATACAACCTAACTATCTCAAAATGATAGGAAATATAAATGGTGGCTCTGAATTACAATGATATAATTGTAGTATGCGTAGAAAGCTCATTTCTTAAACTTATCTGCTCGAAAGTGATGATTCATATTTTACTTTTTCTATCAGCATTCCTTCTTTGCTATATGATTTTAAAAATTTTTTTTAATTTTTCAATTATAGTTAAAATCTAATACTATACTAGCTTCAGGTATACAACATAGTGATTAGACATTTATATGCCTTCCAAAATGATCACTCTAAGTCTGGTATCCATCTAACACCATGCATAGTTATTAAAATATTATTGAGTTTATTCCTATGCTTTACTTTACATCCCCTGAGTCTTTATAACTGACGATTTGTATGTCTTAATCCCTTTTACCATTTCACCCATGCCTCACCCCCGCTCCCATCTGGCAACTCTCAGTTCTCTGTATCTATGAATTTGTTTCTGTTCACTTATTTTGTTTTATAGATTCCACATATAAATGAGGTCATATGGTATTTGCCTTTCTCTGACTTGTTTCATGTAGCATAATACCCTCTAGGTCCATCCATGTCTCAAATGGCAAGATTTCATTTTTTTTATGGCTGAGTAATATTCCTTGTGTATATGTACCACTTCATCCATTTATCTATCAATGTATACAGGTTACTTCCATACGTTGGCTATCGTAAATAATGCTGCAGTGAACATAGGGCTGTATATATCTTTTCAAATTCATGTTTTAGATTTCTTCAGATAAATACTTGGAAGTATAATTGCTAGGTCACATGGTAGTTTCATTTTTAATTTTTGGAGGAACCTTCAAACTTTTTCATAGTGGCTGCACCAATTTACAATCCCACCAACAGTGCATGAAGGTTCCCTTTTCTCCACGTCCTCACCAACACTTATTTGTTGATTTATCGATGATATACATTTTGACACATATGAGATGATATCTCATTGTGGTTTTAATTTGCATTTCACTGATTATTAGTGATGTTGACCATCTTTCCATATGTCTATTAACCACCTGCATATCCCCTTTGGAGGGATATCTACTCAGGTCCTCTACCCGTTTTTTAATTGGAGTGTATGTGTGTGTGAATTTGTATGAATTTCTTCTATATTTTGTATTTTAACCTCTTATGGGATGCATAATGGGATATCTTCTCCCATTCTGTAGAATGACTTTTTGTTTTGTCAGTGGTTTCCTTTACTGTGCAAAAACTTTAGTTTGATGTAGTCTTGTTAGTTTATTTTTTCTTTTGTTTCCTTTACCTGAGGAAACATATCCAAAAACACTTTACTAAGTGTTATTCAATGAGTTTGCTGCTTATGTTTTCTTCTAGGAGTTTTATGGTTTCAGGTCTTACATTTAAGTCTTTAATCCATTTTGAATTTATTCTTGTGTATAGTAGAAGAAAGTGATCCACTTTAATTATTTTGCATGTATCTGTACAGTTTTATCAACACCATTTATTGAAGAAACTGTTTTTAGCCCATTGTATACTCTTGCCTCCATTGTCTGGGTCACTTTCCTCCCCATCTACATCTCCCCAAGGGCAAAGTCATGGTTGGTAGCCATGGAGATCTTCTCCATCTTGGCTTCAAGTTCTAGATTACTAGGCTGTATCTTTGCCCCAAAGTGCTGCATTATTCTGCTAAGACCTAATAAGAGCTCTTCAGAAGGTTTAAGGAATAAAATAGTTCCCAGGAGTAACAGGCATTCTAGTTTTATCTCGTTAGTCTCTATATCATATATATATGACATATATATGTCAAATATATATATATTTGCATTTGGACAATAAAAAGCTCAGATGTTATATATCTCAGTTATATGCTAAAAAATGATCATATAGGTGTGGATTTATTTCTGGATTCTCAATACTGTTCCATTGACCTATGTATCTGTTTTTATACCTGTACCATGCTGTTTTGATTACTATAGCCTAGTTTGATCATTGTAATATGGTTTGATATCTAGTAACATGATGCCTCCAACTTTATTTTTCTTAAGATTGCTTTGGCTCTTTAGGGTCTTTTGTGGTTCCATATAAATTTTAGGATTATTTGTTCTGGTCCTGTGGAAAATGCCATTGGTATTTTGATAAGGATTGCATTGAATTTGTAGATTGCTTTATTTATTTTTTTTTTTAAGTTAGGCAACCCTTGGTTGATGTCACAGATTGCAGGACTTTGTCAGCCTACAATCCCTTATTTTTTATTTTTTACACCTACAGCACCTGGTCTTCCTAGATGGTCTCCCATCCAAGTAGTAACCAGGCCCAACCCTGCTTAGTTTCTGAGATCAGACGGGATTGGGCTTGTTCAGGGTGGCATGGCCGTAGACTGTAGATTGCTTTTAGTATGAACATTTTAAGATGTTAATTCTTCCTATCCATGAGGATGGTATATTCCATTTATTTGTATTTCCTCAATATCTTTCTTTAATCTCTTTTAGTTTTTTTGAGTACAAGTCATTTACCTTCTTAGTTAAATTATTGTTAGGTTCTTTTTATGTAATTGTAAATGGAATTGTTTTCTTGATTTCTCTTTCTGATTGTTATTGGTTTCTAAAAATGCAACAAATTTCTGAATATTAATTAGGTATTCTACTTACTGAATTTATTATAATAGTTATTTGGTGGAATTTTTAGGGTTCTTTATATATTGTATCATGTCATCTGCAAATAATGATAGTTTTGCTTCTTCCTTTCCAATTTGGATGCTTTTTTTCCTTGTCTACTTGCTGTAGCTAAGACTTCCAATACTGTGTTAAATAAAAGTGATGAAAGTGAACATCTTTGTCTTGTTCTTGATTTAAAAGAAAAAAAAAAAACACTTTTAGCTTTTCACCATTGAATTTATTGTTAGCTGTGGGCTCATCCTGTATGTCCTTTATTATTTCGAGGTATATTCCTTCTATCTCCACTTTGCTCTGAGTTTTTATCATAAATGGTGTTGAATTTTGTCTAATACTTTTTCTGCATCTATTCATATGATCATGATTTTTATCCTTCATTTCATTTACGTAGTATATCAAAATAATGATTTGTGGATACTGAACCAACCTTACAACACAGGAATAAATCCCACTCGGTCATGGTGTATGATCTTTTTAATATATTGCTGAATTCAGTTTGCTAATGTTTTGTTGAGGATTTTTGCATGTATGTTCATCAGGGATTTTGGCCTATAATTTTTTTCTAAAGTGTCTTAGGATTTAGTATCAGGATAATGCTGACTTCGTAAAATGAGTTTGGGAGCCTTTTGTCCTCTTCAATTTTTTGGAATAATTTGAGAAGATATTAATTCTTCTTTGAATGTTTGATAAAATTCACCTGTGAAGACATCTGGTCTAGACCTTTTATTTGTTGGGTTTTTGTTTTGTTTTGTTTTGTTTTGTTTTACCGATTTGGTTACATTAGTAGTTATCAGTCTGTTCAGATTTTCTGTTTCTTCCTGGTTCAGCCTTAGAAGATTTTTATGTTTCTAGGAATTTATCCATTTCTTCCAGAGTTTCCAATTTATTGGCATATAATCATTCATTATATTTCTTTATAATCTTTTGTATTTCTGTTGTACTGGTTGTTACTTCTCTTTGATTTCTGATTTTATTTACTTGGGCCCTCTCTCTTTTTTTTATTTATGAGCCTGACCAAGGGTTTATCAATCTTGTTTATCTTTTCAGTGAACCATCTGTCATTGATTTTTTTCTATTTTTTAAGACTCTATTTCATTTATTTCTGCTCTGATCTTTATTATTTCCTTCCTTCTACTCACTTTGGGCTTTGTTCTTCTTTTTTCTAATTCCTTTAAGTGTAAGGTTTGATTGTTTATTTGAGATTATTGTTTCTTGAGGTAGGCCTATATCGCTATGAATTTCCCTCTTAGAATGGCTTTAACTGTGCCCATAGACTTTGAGTCGTTGTGTCTTCATTTTCATTTGTCTCAAGGTATCTTGATATCTTCCTTGATTTCATCATTAACCCATTTATTATTTAGTAGCATGTTATTTAGCCTCCATGTGTTTGTGTGTTTTTGTTTTCCTCTTATGATTCATTTCTAGTTTTATACCGTTGTGATAGGAAAAGATGTTTGATATGATTTTAGTTGTCTTAAATTTATTGAATCTTGTTTTGTGGCCTGACATATGGTCTCTCTTGGAAAGCATTTCATGTGTAGTGGAATGAATATATCTTCTGCTGCTTTGGGGTGAAATGTCTTAAAAATATTAAGTCAATCTACTCTAATGTGTGATTAAAGACCGCTGTTTCCTTATTGATTTTCTGTCTGGGTGATCCACTAATCGATATCAATGGAGTGTTAAAGTCCCCTACTATAACTGAATTACTGTCACTCTCTCCCTCTATGTCCATCAATATCTGCTATTATATTTAGGTGTTCCTATATAGGGTGCCTAGATGTTTACAAGAGGTATATCCTCTGGTTGAATAGATACTTCATTATTATGAAATGTCCTTCTATGTCTCTTATTACAGCCTTTGTTTTAAAGTCTATTTTGTCTGTTATAAATATTGCTACCCTAACTTTTGTTTGATTTTGTTTTTGTTTGCATGAAATATCTTTTTGCATCCCTTTACTTTCAGTCTGTGTGTGTCTTTCGATCTGATGTGGATCTCTTGTAGGCAGGATATGTATGGGTCTTGATTTTTTTTTTTTTTTATCAATTCAGCCACCCTATGCCTTTTGATTGGAGCTTTTAGTCCATTTATATTTAAAATAATTATTGATAGGTATGTAGTTACTGCCATTTTATTCATTGTTGTCTGATTGTTTTTGTGGTTCTTCTCTGTTCCTTTTTCTCTTGCTCTCTTCTTGTATGTTGATGACTTTCTATAGTGTCGTGTTTGAATATCTTTCTCTTTTTATCTGGTATATATCTCTTATACATTTGTGGTTTGTGATTACTGCATGCTTCATTTATGCCAAGCTATTTTATAGCAGTCTGTTTTAAGCTGAGGGTTGCTTAAGTTTGAACACATTCTAAAATTACTACGATTTTTACTCATTGCCTCCACATTTGTTTGTATTTTCATTGTGTGTGTGTGTGTGTGTGTGTGTGTGTGTATGCAGTATGTGGTGTATATCCCTTAATTTATTTTCATAATTACACATGCCTTTCTACTTTTGCCTTTTAACTTTTGTACTAGCTTTATTGTTGTTTGATCCACTGCTTTTACTAAGTGTTTGCCTTCGTTAGTGAGACTTTTTTCCTTATATTTTTTTACTCATATTTCTTTATCTTTCTTTTTTTATATAAAGAAGTCCCTTTAACATTTCTTGTAATACTGGTTTAGTGCTGATGGACAATGTTAGTTTTTTCTTGTCTGGGAAGCTCTTTTTCCTATGATTCTAAATGATAGCCTTGCTGGGTAGAGTATCTTGGTTGTTGCTATAGGTCTTTGTGTTTTTCATCACTTCAAATATTTTGTGCCTTCTGGCCTGCAAAGTTTCTGTTGAGAAATAAGCTGATAGTCTTATTGGAGCTCTCTTGAGTATAACTACTTTTACTTTGATACTTTTAGCATTCTCTCTTTGTCTTTAACTTTTGGAATTTTCACTATGATATGTCTTGGTGTGGAATTCTTTGGAATCACTTTGTTTGGGACTCTCTGTGCTTCCTGGACTCGTACACCTATTTCCTTTGCCAGGTTAGGAGATTTTTTGTCATTATTTCTTCAGATAGGTTTTCAATATCTTGCTCCCTCTCTTCTCCTGGTACCCCTATGATGTGAAGGTTGGTGTGCTTGATGTTTTATGTTGTCCCTTAAACTATTCTCATTTAAAAAAATTTTTTTTGCTCTTCCAGTTGGGTGTTTCTACTACCTTGTCTTATAGATTGCTGATTTGATCTTTTTTCCTCTGATCTGATGTTGATTCCCTAATATAGTCTTCATTTCACTTATTCTGTTCTTCATTTCTGAGTGGTTCTTTTTTATTTTTTTTCTATCTCCTCTTTTTATGTTTCCTATATCTTCATTGAACTTTCACTGAGTTCGTTCTTCCCTTCAGTTCATTGAACATTGTTAAAACCAGTGTTTTAAACTCTATCTAGTGGATTGCTTGTCTTCATTTCATTTAGTTTTTTTTTTCTGGAGCTTTGTTGTTTCATTTGGGACATATTTGTCTTTTCATTTTGGCTGACTCTCTGTGTTTCTTCCTGTATATCAAATAGATCTGCTACATCTTCCAGGCTTGGCAGAGTGGACTTTTGTAGTACATGTCCTGTGAGGCTCAGTGGCACAGTCTCCCTGGTCACCTGATTCAGGTGCTCTAGTTGTGTCACTTGTATGGCTTCCATATGCCTTCCTGTTGTAGTTGAGCCTTGATTGCTGTGGGCACATCAGTGGTTAGACTGAATAGTTGTGAAGGCTGGCCATGATGACAGTGGAAAAACTTTTGTACAAGGGCTGACCCCACAGAGTAGCAGTTGCTTTAGTGGGCTCTGGTGCCAGATGATTCCCCTCTTTGGGTGTGTCATTTGTGGAATTTATTGTGTATTACTCTGGTGTGGTCTGAAGCCAGTCACTGAGTTTGTTGTTTCTGGCTCCTCTTGAGAGGGGCTCCAGTGCAGGCCAATGTCAACTGCCACTTGTGTCCGGCTTGGGATGCCTGAGGAGGTACAGTATGATCTGCAGTTTGTTGCTGCTTGTGCTGAACTTGTGGCCGCTTAATGGAAGCTATCTGCCAAGCTTGGGGTTACCTGATGGGAGAGTTACAGTGCACACTGAGACTGGTTGCTGCTTGTGCTGGGCTTGAGGCTACTTAAATACAGGGCATGGCAAGGCCAGCCACTGCTTGCTTGGGATGTGTGGACCTTTGAGAGATTTTTGAAAAAGTCAGTAGCATAAGCCAAGATGTGCTGCTTGTGTGGAAAAGCTGCTGAAGGAGGCTCAGGTGGGCAAGAAGGTTAAGTGGGGCAGGGTCTCAGGGTCCAGGGTTTCAAGGAAAATGATGTTAGCAAAGTTGATGGAGACTCAGACTGGGTGCCCACTTGCACTTGGCTGACTGGGTAGGTAGGAGGAGGGCTCAACAAAGTAGCAATAGCACTTGCCAGGCTTCTGTCCCCATAGAGAGCTGCTCCAACCCCTGCTCCTCTAGCCCTTGCCCTGAGGTTAGTCAATTCCTCCCATATGTCTCTGGTGCATTTTGAGCTCCTGCACTGGAGCCTAGAACAAGTGAGTATGCGAACGAGCAAGTCTGTGTGCAGTTCTCTCAGGAAGTTCCCTCAATTTCCAGCAGCCCTTCCTCTTTCAGATGCAATTCCTGCTGGTTTTCAGAGCAAACTGTTATGGGGATTTCTCTTCCTGTCACTGATGCCCTGAGTTGAAGAGGCCAGTTTGGGGCTTGGAAACTTGGCTCCTCAGCGGAACTTCTGCAGCCAACATATTCCTCCTAATTCTTAATTGCTACACCATGGGTATGGTACTGCTTGTTCCGTGTCTCCATCCCTCCTACAGTCTCAACGTGGCACATTTTTATAGTCTTAATTATAGGACTTCTGTTCAGCTAGTCTTCAGGTGGTTCTCAGTGATGGCTGTTCTATAATTTAATTGTAATTTTTATGTGGTTGTGAGAGGAGGCAAGCACAGGGTTTACCTAGTCTGCATCCTTCGCTGGAAATCCTGCTATATGATTTTTTTTTTTATCTCAAATCTTTTTTAGCTTTAATTCTATAGAATCTCTATTTTATCATAAAACAATAGAAATAAGACTAAGTTATTTACTGATTTGCTAAAGTCTTACTGATTTCTCATTATGTCTTAGACAATGTGCTAGGTGCTGGGGATAAAATGAACAAGACAGAAAGTGTTCCTCTCCTCACCAAAATTACTATCTAGTTCTGGAAGTAGTTATCAATAAATAGATTAACCAAATAGTTGTTTAATGACAACTGTGATAAATTCTGGGGGAAAAAAAAGCATATGATGCTGTGAGGGCATGTAATGGGAATTCCAACTAAGCAGAAATGTGATGGAGAAGAAAGCCTTCTCTAAGAAATGATACGTAAATTAAATCTGAAGTTGAGTGGTGTTTAGTAATATGATATGGTGTGTTGATATGATTGAATGGCTGGATGGGGAAGAATTCCAGGGTAGGTTAGAAAATATTAAAAAATCCTTAAGCTGCAAAGACTTTCGGCTAGGAACAGAATGTAGGCCATTTGAATGAAGCATGAAAAAAGAGGGAAGGGGTAAGAGCCTAAGGATAGACTTAGACAAGAGCAAAATCTTGTAGGTTATGCTAGACCACATTTTCAGAGAGTGCTTTTGGGCTTCTGATCAAGATTGTACATGAGTTTACATAGTCTTTCAATTAAGAACATATATAATAAAATATAAACTATATAAAATATAAAAGCAGTAGCAGAAAACCAAAACTATATAGTTGGGCTCCAGTACAAGCTAACTCTTTCTGCAGACCAAAAACAGAACAGAAACACAAAGTGGTGAAGGAAGCCGCAGCCATGACCTTGTTGATATCAAATGCCAACACTATGTGGCATAAGAAATTGGCTCTTGTAGACTAGTGGGCACTACACGTGGTGAATTGATATGGAACCAATTCATATGGAAGTGTAGTTCACTGGTTGAGGCAAAGGGCTGTTGTAAGCTCCCCTGGCAATCTTACTGCCCAAATTCCAAAACATGGGAAAGCATATGATAGGAAATTAGCCTACCTAATCAACAATCTTTATGTGAATTTTCCTCCAGGAAATAGAAGAGGGAAGTTATCCAATTTATTTTAATGAGTGTAGTTTAATGTTAAGATCAAAACTACACAATAAAAGTTTAAGAAAAGAATCATAGATGAATCTCACCTATGAGTTTGAATGCAAAAAATACTAATACATTTAACTCATTACTCCATAAAAAAAGATTCATTAAGACCAAGTACAGTTGATCCTAGTAAAGCAAATGATTCAGTTTTAAAAGTTATTAAAATAACGTGATTAATAGAATAAAATATATGATTATCTCTATAGGAGCAGCATAAAGAAATATAATTCAACACTTTCATACATTCATTATTTGCATTCAGATGGAAAGCAAATAAAATGCAGATTTTTTTTTTGTCCACTCCTAAACCCCTTTTACTTACCTGCTTTTCACTATCAATGTTAAAAATGCCAACTATAGTTGACTCCACGTTGGTGGGGATTAGGGGCACTGACCCACGCAGTCAAAAATTCACATGTAAATTTTGACACTCCAAAAACTTAAACTAATATCCTACTGTTGACCAGAAGCCTTACTGATAACGTAGTCAAGTAACATATTTTATATGTTTTATATACTGTATTCTTACAATAAAGTAAGCTAGAGGAAAAAATGTCACTGAGAAATCATAAGGAAGAGAAAATACATTTTCAGTTCTGTACTGTATTTGTCAATAACATAAGTTTATGTCATCTCCTTACAAGATGAATCGTCTTTCAGTACCTATATTAGTACTGTTTTATATGATATAAAACATTGTAGATGTTATGTGTATTACTAACACTAGAAATTAAAAAATGAAAAGATAATATGAAAAAGAAATCTGTATTTTCAAGTATAACAATGTATGCATTGATAAAAAAGCAGCAGCAATATGATGGTGGCTATAAAATTATTACAGTAATACAGTATGTACTATAGTTAATTTTGTTCGGTTATGATTTAATATTGCATCTTTAAGTTCGTTTATATATCTCTCAACCGAATGGAAGCTTGTATGGTCTGTAACATTTTGTGTAAGATTTGATGAATTTTTACTTTTTATAATAGATTTTTGTATATTTTATGCTAGTAAATGATAAAATAGACTAGTATCTACATATACTTTATGCATTCATGTTATAACTTTTTCTTGATTTTTTTTTTTTATATTTCTGGGCTGTGTAGTTTGTGAGTTTTTACAAATTATTGCAAATTTCCAAAAAGTTTTTAAATCTATCTATTGAAAAATACATCTGTGTATAAGCAGACCTGTGCAGTCCAAACCCATGTTGTTCCAGGATCAACTGTGCTCACTTTCCTAGCTTCTCTGGTGTGAGGGAGGCTATATGACCCAGTTTTGGACAATGAGCTATGAAGAGAATTCTGATGGGAGCTTCTGGAGATGACTTTCCTCCTTTATAAAAAAGATATGTGATCCTATATCCTCCCTATTTCTTCTCTATAATTGTGATTATAAGTGGATGTTGTGCTTGGAATTATGCCATAAGAGAAGGTCAAAGACCCTAATCCAGTACACTGATATTTATGAGCCGCTGCCCAAACTTAAAATTACCTACCTTCAGTTTGTTGCTGGATGAGATAATTAACTATCTTTTTTTGCAAACATCAATGTTAGATATTCTTTCTTTAATCCTTAAGTATTCCTAACTAATGCACAAGAAACCTCTTTAACCTGAAAAGGATATCTATTCACATTCTTCACTGAGTATCATACTTAATGACAAAAAGTTAGAAGCTTCCCATTATATTCAGAAATGAAAAAGGATACCAATAGCTTCCTCTAGTCAGTGTTATACTGCAGATCCTGGTCAGTGCAGTAAGACAGAGAAATAAAGTTTAAAAATTAGGAAGGAAAAGAAAAATAATTAATTTGCCAATGATATCATTAATTTCATAGAAAACCAGAAAGCGTATGTAAACCACAGAACTAGTAATAGAGTTTTGATAGTTTACCGGATTCAAAGTCAACTGAAAAAAATTACATAGCCACTATCCACCAGTAAAAAAAAAATTAATGCATATAATAACATTACATAATAATCATAAAGTATATAGGAATAGCTCTAACATTTTACTTTTGCATTACTTTTTTTGAAAGTAATTTTGTATTACTTTTAAAAAGAGAGAAATTTCAACATATTTAAGTATGTAAGACTTGAGTAAAGGTAGACAAAATTTTGGAATCAAAACACTCATCTTTTTTTTTTTTTTTTTTACTTTCTTAGTTTTAAGTGTATAGTACATTGGTTAGACATTTACATAGTTTAGAAAACGATCCCCCTAATTGCTCTTTCTCTCCTTTGGCTCTGCACTTAGCCATGACATTAATGCTAACTGCATTTCCTATTCTGTGCTCCCTATCCCTGTGACCATCTATCAGTTACTAACTTGTACTTCTTTAATCCTTCATCCCATTCTTCCATCCCCCCACACCCTCTCCACACTGGCCATCACCTCTATATTTATGAGTCTCTTTTTGATTAGTTTGTTCTTTTTGTTCCTTAGATTCCTCACGTTAAGTTAAATCATATGGTATTTGTTTTTCTCTGTCTGACTTATTTCACTCAGCCTAATAACCTCTAGGTCCATCCATGTCATTGCAAATGGTAGGATTTCATTTTTTTAATGGCTAATGTTTCATGTATATATGAACTATAACTTCTTTATCTAGTCATCTAGTCGTCTAGGTTGCTTCCATATCTTGGCTATTGTAAATTATGCTTCCATGAACATAGGAGCGTGTAGATCTTTATGAATTATTGTTTTGGTTTTCTTTAGATAAATCCTCAGAAGTGCAATTGCTGGGTCAAAAGGTATATCAATTTTTAATTTTTTGAGAAACCTTCAGATTATTTTTCATAGTGGCGGTACCAATTTGCAATCCCACCAACAGTATATGAGAGTTCCCTTTTCACCACATCCTTGCCAACATTTGTTCTTTGATTTATTGATGATAGCCATTCTGACAGGTGTCAGATGATATCTCATTGTGGTTTTAATTTGCATTTCTCTGATTAGTGACCTTGAGCATCTTTTCATATGTCTATTGGCCATCTGTATTTCCTCTTTGGAGAAATATCTGTCCAGGTGATCTGCCCATTTTTTAATAGGATTATTTGGGTTTTTTTGTTTTTGAGTTGTATGAATTCTTTATATAGTTTGGATATTAACCTCTTATCAGAGGTATCATTAGCAAATATCTTCTCCGAAACAGCCGGTTGTCTGTTTGTTTTGTTGATGGTTTCCTTTGCTGTACAAAAACCCTTTAGTTTGATGTAGTCCCATTTGTTTATTTTTTCTTTTATTTCCCTTGCTCGAGGAGATATATTCAAAAAGAAATTACTAATAGCAATATCAGAGAGTTTACTGCCTATGTTTTTTCTAAAAGTTTTATGGTTTAAGGTCGTACATTTAAGTCTTTAATCCATTTTGAGTTTATTCTTATATATGGTATAAGAAAGTAATCCACTTTAATTATTTTGCATGTATCTGTACAGTTTTATCAACACTATTTATTGAAGAGACTGTTTTTACCCCATTGTATATTCTTGACTCCTTTGTCATATATTAAGTGAGAGTATAGGTGTGGATTTATTTCTGGGCTCTCTGTTCTATCTCATTGATCAATGTATCTGTTTTTATGCCAATACCATGCTGTTTGGATTACTGTAGCCTTGTAGTATAGTTTGATATCAGGTAGAAAACACTCATTATCTTAAAGACACATCAGTTCACCTGAAATTAATGTATATTTTCTATGTAATGTCTACTCAAAACTTAAAAGGATTTTGGAGGATTTTAACAACAACTCATAAAACTAATGTGAAGTTACAAAGGGCCAAGAATAGCTGAGGCAGATTTTTAAAAGAAGTGCAAAAAAGATAGACTTTACCAAACTTATTTAACTGCATAATAATTATGATTACATAGTCTAGTAGTTAGTTGCTTCAAGTTAAGCAAATAGAAAGATGGGGAATTTTAGGGCACTGGAAATATTATGTGGAATCAATATGTTCCAGAGAAGTCATTAAAATTGTAGGGAAAGAGTGACCCAGTATATAAATGGTTCTGGGAAAATTAGTTATCCATGTGAAAAACAGTTGGATTCCTATTTCATCCTACCAACATAAACAGGTTGATGAAAGGCTTAAATAGGAAAGGCAGACCTTTGACCAAAAAAAAAAGGAAATTATGAAAAAATATTTTTGTGATCTTGAGTTTAAGAAATTATTAAATTACAAAATAGCATAAATCTTAAAGGACAGAGTTAATTATTTAAAATTAAAATTTTCTGGTCAAGAGACACTAAAAATACTATCAGCTACAGGTTGAGAGAAAATCTCTGAAATATCTAAAAAATTTTTAAATAGATCTAACAAAGAGTTAGGATCTAGAATTAATAAAGGTTTCCTACATGAATTTTTAAAAAGTAATAATGCAGCAGGTGAATGAGCAAAGGAGAGGAAGAAGGAACAGAAGGGGAAGCCTAACTTATATACATTAATATATTCTCAGTGTCAATGAATATTTGGAAAATACAAATAGAAAACTGAAAGTTTATTACTCAACCATCAAATTCGAAAAATTAGAATTTGCTTTGACAATTCAGTTAGTTGATGAAGATATGGAGCAATGGGAACTTTCATTTATGTTGGTGGGAATGTTCACTGATGGCTTTGGAGTAGAACTTGGTGTGATCGGGCACTGTCAGTAACGATCCTACCCTTCACATTTCTCATACATCCTAGAGAAGATTTTGGTAACACAGGATAACAAATAATATGTTCATGGCAATATTGCTTGGCAAAGTGAAGACCGAAACATCTATTAAGAAGAGAACAGATAAATGATATGACTTCATAATAGAGTACTACACGTTGTTCAAATGAATGAACTAGTGCCACATGATCACACCTCAAAAACATAACACTGAGCAGAAAAACCAGGTTTCCCAGTGATGTACAAGTTATGCCATTTGCGTAAAGTTTGAAAACAGGAACAGCCCTCTTATATAATGCTTACCCGTACATACACAACTAGTCAAAAATAAAAACATGGATGGTAATAACAAATACCAGGTTCAAGGTAATGTTACCTTTGGGGGAAAAAAAGAGGGAAGGAGACAGAGGAGAAATGCATAGGGGTTTTAGTTGTTTAAAATATTTTATTTCTTAAGCTGAGAGTCTGTTACATGGTTGGTTATTATATGATTTCTATGATTTTGAATGCCTGAAATATTTCATAGTGACCCGTTTGTCCTATCTTTCCCATCTGTCTGCCTATCATCTGTCTTTCATCTACCTATCTGAAGTATGCATGGCAAAATGGATACTATACAAGTTTAATGTTATTTTCTTTGCTGAATATTTTTAAAATATAGCTGTCTAAAGTTATACTTGCTACTGTATGGAAAATGGATAGAGGAGATAAGAGGAGATGTGAAATGCCATTGAATCTGATTGCAGTAGCAGATAGAAGAAAATCGTGAATCTGAAAACCATTAGGAAGTCGAATGGATGTCTGTGGAGACTACTTCAACGTGGTAGGCACAAGGATGGTTCTCATGATTCTGTCATGAGCCTCCTAGTGGACAATGAAATGACTTCTGTTGCTAGAAGATACATGTGGAAAGGGTGATGTCGATAGCCGGGGCAAGAAGACCTGCTGTCTATCTAAATGTTAACGTGCACAATTTCTATTTCTTACATTTCTTGATGTGTTGTATTGGTTAATAAGTGCACCCTGGAGCTTTGCTACAGAGTCCAACAGAAGAACTTTAATGATCTGGCTTGCCTCCTCCTCCTGAAAATCCCAAGTTAATTTTTTATTTGTTTAAAGAAGATATAGACTCATTCAAATAGCATATTCACAATTTATACCGAACTGTCTGGCATGAGGTGGTCTAGGGAAGATCCATTATTTGGTCCTGCTTGTGGACAGTATAGGCTTTGGACTGTAGAAATGCTGATTGGATTGAAACAGTGCTTGCCGCTGAGAATCATCTGTTAGGAAAGGGATGTTGCCTAAAGATGCTTGCTAGAGGTTGCAGAATGTGGTGATCTGTATACTGGAGAGGGCTCTAAAGAAGACAATGTGCAAGGCTTTTGCTGTTGATAAGAATTCAGGTGAAAAACGTGTGTTATAGGCACTTTTTCCACAGCGTGACTTCTGTGGATGCTGCTAATTGATCAGAACTTGCTGCATATTGCTTTGTAGTCATTTTGTTTCTGCATTAGTTCTGGATGTAGGATTTTTTAATACTTCCTCGCCATGGTAGGATGGTATAATGAACAGCTTCTTCTCACCTTCATAACAAAGTTATTTAAGATTTTTGCCAGTGGACTGTTTTGTTTTATTTTGGGATGGGGTGGGGGGAGTTTTTTTGGTTGCCTGATCAAATTCCTGGCAAATAGTAGAAACAGATGCTTCTATTATCATATTGCTGATGCCTATTGCTATAAAAGTGTATGAAGAGCTAATGGATACCACTAAGTATTAATAAAGTGAGCAAGTGAGACTGCTTAAGAACAAAGTCCCAGCTTAGGAGATATCCTAGTTTTGTATATATCATTCTGATTGGAGATTTTCCAATGTTGATTTTTATGACCCTGTCCCTTATTCTGAATCATAGAAGATGAGTTGAGTATATGTTTAAAACTAAAATAAATATAATATTTAATTTTGAGCAGTTTTGTAACATCTATGGAGAAAATAGATAATTCTGATAACTTGAGAATTCACTTTAGTTAAGAATAAAAATTTTACAAATATGATTTATTCTCTGAGACCAAACATAGATTACATTTTTGTTAGTTATGTTTCAAGAATCCATCAGTGGGAAGCTAGAGAAAAAAACAAGACAAAACAAAACAAAAATGAGATCTTGATAGAAGAGAGAAAGACTCAAAGGCTGCTTTCCTTGTAGGAAAGAATACTTTCCATAAACTTCATACAAAAGAATTTTGAAAAATTTAATCAGACATTTCAGGGGCAAGGTGGTATGCTGATTTTGTTAGCAATCACAAACAGTATCCAATCTGTTAAAGGAGAAGCTCTGAAAAGAGTTCATATTAATATTCCAGGGCTTTGATCCTATTATGAGATATTGAGAGAGCCTTACAGGTCATTTGTTTCTGTTTCGTTTACTATTAAAGACTCCTGCTTTCATCTTCTACTGAATTTCACATATTCTCAGATTCAGTCAAGTGATCTGAGGATTAGTGTACTCAAATAAAAAGTTCAACTTTATAAAAAATCTATTGGACTCCTCCCAGTCTCCTTTCTAAAATCGCAGACAGTCTCACACCCATTAGGCTCCTATGCTTGCCGTTACCTATTGTATACAGTTGGTTCTTCTAGAGCAGTTTCTCAACCTTAGCACTATTGATTTGGTGCTGGAGAATTCTTTGCTGCTGAGGGGTGTCCCGTGCACTTAAGATGTTTGGTGCCATTCCTGTCTTCAATCCAGTAGATGCCAGTAGTACTCACCCTAGCAGTTGTGAGAACCAAAATGTCTCCATATCTTACCAAATGTTTCCTGGGGGCAAAATTGTTCCTAGTTGAGAACAACTGTTCTAGAGATATGTTTATATGGATCTCCAAGGGAAAATAGTAGTGAAAGACTTTAATTCCACAGCCTCATTGATATTTGGATGTTTTCGTGCAGATAGACATGTTTGGAAGTATCCTAAAAAATATATGAGACAGGAACCTCTTTTTACAGAGGCATTATTCTGTCACAGGACTGCCTGCTGTGTTCTGACTGACAGCAACACCAAAACACGGATCGCTTTCCTGTGTGAGCTGATGAAAATACTAGTGTGAATGAAAAACAGTTTCTGCTCTAAAGGAGTATGCACTCCAGGGACTTTTGGTAAATCCTTGACCAAAATGAAACGTAACATAAATCAGGATTAACCATGGACCTTGTATCAGTAATAAACATTACTGCTGGCTTTCATTAGTGAAAGAGCACATATGTTTATACTCATTTTTCTTAATAAGAATCTGCCTTACTCTGCTTTTCTTGTGTCATTATTAAAGGATGAATAATACCCAGAGAGATAGTTGAAGCCACGTAATTGGCATATGAATAAATAAAATGTTCAATTAAGAGGGCCAAATACCAAGGATTTGAATTTAGTTTAATGCTTTTCTATAACTTGACATGATGCATTACCAGTGACTTGCATTTATAAAGTGCTCTGCTCTATAAGACACAGAGTTAATTGTTAATATTTGGCTTAAACTACTTCATTATGTTGTTACTTTGTTTTATATTTTCTTGTGTTCATTGTTTAAATTCATAAAGAATAGTTCTTATTTTAGTAAATATTTTTTTCATCTTAGGATCTTCCAAGGCTTTATTATTCACTGATGGGCTCATTTGATGCCAAGTGCCATATATTTTAATATACTGTGCAACTACTAGATTGCCAGTTTATTAATTGGCACTTTTCAGCTTTCCAAAGGCTTGCACAAATTAAGAAGATTCTACTCTCCTTATCAATAGTAAGCTGGTTGTAGCTTGACACATCTGTGCTGATCTTAAAACTTATCAAACAAAATCATTTATTGTCCAATCAAATAAATTGGAAAGCTTCTATAAGTAGTTAAATTTTCAGGTTTTGTGAAATAATGAATAGTAGAATTGTACTAAAAACCAAGTGTAGTAATATATAATAAAATTTTCATTGCTCATTCTTGTTCTCTTATTTGTTTCTGACTACCTATTTCAGAAAGAGTCATCTAAAAGGAAGCCTAGTACTCTGAATCTTACGGAAAATACTCCTTTAAAAGAGAAGAGTTTTTCTTTATTTTGATGCATGAATATTAAAAAATTCTTTGAATACTTAAAAATAAGAATGTAAATGGAATTATATTATCTAGAACAGATAGTGATTGTATGGTTAATGCAGCACAATGCATTTATTTTTTCATATAAGGACACAGATTCAGATGAGTTAAATGACTTGCCCGAGGTTTCTTAAGAAGAGGCAAAGTAGACATAATAATACAGAATAACTAATTCCTAGTTTAGTGGTATTGGTTTTCAAGCATATGAGCTTTCTATATGAACTTCAGAATTATATTTTCTGGTCATATGATTATATGATTTAAAAGTTAGGATAAAGGAAGCAAAAATAATCTTTCATCCACAGCCAAAACTGTGTATAAGTTTCAGGGGTTCTGGTATTTTATGGCCTCTGACGTTTGGAGACTCACTGTTTATTTACACCTCGAGTACAACTGAACACATGTGAATTGTATGATCCAAGTGTTCTGTTTGAATCAGATTCCTTTTATTTTTATAGGTGTACCTTTTGAGGTTTATATTAAAAGGATACCTTTTGCATTGTTCATTTACATAAACATAAAATGTTAAAAAGCGAAATGACATGTTTTTATGTGTTAAGTAGAAGTTTTTTTACAGGTAGGGACAAAAATGTTCTTGCTATAATAAAACCAGTTTTGCAAAGTTGAGTATTATTTTATGATAGATGTTCAATATAATTTCAAGGGATAGGAACTTACTGTAGTGAATATATAGAAAAGAATTGTCATAAGTTAGTAACATCAATGACAATGCAGAGGTCTATATGTCTACAGGTCTACATGTGGTGTATATACAGATGTATTTCGTGTGTGTGTGTGTGTGTGTGTGTGTGTGTGTAGTGGATGTGAGAAGTATCTTATTGTGTTTTGCATATCCCTAATACCTAATAATATTGAGCATCTTTTCAGGTGCCTTTTGGTCATTTGTATGAAATCTTCAAATCCTTTGCCCATTTTTCAATTAGGTTATTTTACTCCCAGGTATATCCCCAAGAGAAATGAAAATATATGCACACGCAAAATTTGATGCATGAATGTTCATATCAACATTATCCGTAATAGCTAAAAGTGGAAACAATCCAAATGTCTATCAGCTGAGGAATGAACAGTGGTTTATCTGTACAATTAAAGCTATTTAGCAATAAAAGTGAATGAAATATCGATGTATGTTGTAATAGATGAACAGTCAAAATACTAAATGAATATTCTTAATACTTAAGACCAGATGTCATATAATTCCATTTATATGAAATGGCTAGAAAAGGCAAATCTAATAGAGACAGAAAGTAGATTAGTGGTTGCCTAGGGCCAGGGAGAGATAGGAATGGGGAGTGACTGCTAATAGGTATAGGGTGTCTTTTGGGGTGATGAAAGGTTCTAAAAATTAGATAGTAGTGATGGTGGCACAGCCCTCTGAATATACCAAAAATCAAGTTGTAGACTTTAGTAGGGTAAATTTTATGATATGTGTCTTATCTCAATAAAGCTATTTGTAAAAAGAAAAAACATATAAAAGCGATAGCTTTCTTCTCTAGGAATTCATCAAATAATAGAAACAAGACTTTCAAAATAAGGCTTTTAGAATCCTTACTAGGAGACTACGTTGATTACTAGCTTGTAAAAAAAGTAAATAACCGTTTGTACTTAAATTTTTAATACTTAACATTCGTGTATTACAAATAAACATTTTTACTTCCTCTCTCAATAAATAGCACCACCATCTAGCTGCCCAGACCAGATACTTGAAAGTTATCTTCCATTTTCTTTACCTCTAATCTGTAGTGAAGTAAAAGTTTCTGTTGGTTTCACCTTTCATTCTTCCTCTCTCCCCATGCTGCCGTATCCTTTGTTTGGAATATTCGGCCTACCCTATCGTTATAGCCAATGGGTTGGTGTATACTTCTAGTGATCCCAATGACATCACTGGAACAGTTTCACTTATAGAATAAAGACTAAACTTCTCATTATGATCTGGAAGGCCTTTTATATTCTGAACCCTGTCCATTTTTCAGTCTTATTTTTCTGTCACTCCCATGCGGCAAGTTATGCTAGAGTTCAATGCACTTGTCATGCCATTTCAGACACTTAAGATTTTCTCTTGAAACCTCTTTATTGACCCATACGTTATTTAAAGTGTTTTGTTTAGTTTCAAAATATTTGGTAATTTTCTAGCGAGCTGTTCTATTTTTTTAAAATCTGCTAAGGTGTATTTTATGGCTCATAAAATGATTTATCTTAGTGAAAATCCCATGTGAACTTAAAAAGAATGTGTCTAGATAGATGGTGTGTGCTATAAATATCAACTACATCAGATTGGTTGATCAGACTGTTCAGGTCATGTATATTCTTACAGATTTTCTGTCTACTTGATCTATCAATTACTGACAAAGACATGTTGAAGCCTCCAACTAGAATAGTGGATTCATCTATTTTTGCAATTTTATCAGGTTTTTTTTTTTCATGTATTTTGACACTCTTTTGTAAAGTGCATACACCTTTAGGATTGTTATATCTTCTTGGAGAATTGACTACTTTATCATTATGTAATGCACATATTCATCCTTGGTTGGTCTGAGATTAATATAATTACTCAGTTTGCTTTTGATTAGCATTAGGATAATATAGTAGTGTAGTTTTTTCCATTCCTGTACTTTTTACCTATCCGAATCTTTATATTTAAAGTATATTTCTTATAGACTCCATGCAGCTGGGTCTTTTTTTTTTTTAAATCCACTCTGACAATGTCTGTCTTTTAATTGGTGTTTAGTCCATTCATATATAAAGTGATTATTGACGTAGTTAGAATATTATCTACCTGTGGGTAACTTTTCTATTCATTGTCGTTTGTTTTTGTTTCTTTCTCTCCCCACTCTTTCTCTGTCTTCTCTGGTTTTATTTGAACATTTTATGTGATTCTATTTTATCTTCATTCTTAGTATATTAATGTACACTTTGTTTTAAATAAATGAACTTTATTTTTTAGACCAGTTTTAGGTTTATAGAAATATTGAGCAGAAAGTACAGAGTTTCCATATACTGCCTTCTCATATTTCTCTTATTAATATCTTGCTTTGGTGTGGTACATTTGTAACAATTGATTAGCTAATATTGATACATTACTGTTACCTCCATAGTTTGCATTAGGGTTACTCTTTGGGTTGCAGATGTTATGAGTTTTGACAAATGCAGATTATTACATATCTACCATTTTAGTATTATTCAGAATAGTTTCATTTCCCTGTGCTCCACCTATCTGTCTCTCTTTTCTCTCTCTCCCTTCCCCTGCACAACAAACCTCCTGGCAAACACCAATCTTTTTACTGTCTCTATACTTTCATCTTTTCTAGAATGTAATATAATTGGAATCATAGCTTTGTTCACTTAGCAATGTGCATTTAACATTCCTCCATGTCTTCTCAAGATTTGATAACATATTTTTAATTACCAAATAATGTTTCATTATATGGATGTACCATAGTTTATTCACTAATTGAAGGATATTTTTTTTCTTTGTATATAGTACCACATTATTTTTTTCTATCACCACACCACCCTGCCCTTTGACAGCCATCAGCTTGTTCTCTTTATATATGGCCAGTTTCTATTTTGTTTTCTTTCTTCATTTGTTTTAGATTTTTAGATTCCACACATAAATGACATCATGTGGTATTTGTCTTTATCTTTCTGACATATTATACTTAGCATAATACTATCTAGGTCCATTTATTTTGTCACAAATGGCAAGATTACACTTTTTTTATGGATGAATAATATTGCAGTGTATATATGTATCACATATTCTTTATCCATTCGATGAACATTTAGTTTGCTTCCATATCTTGGCTATTGTAAATAATACTGCAGCGAACATAGGGGTGAATGTATCATTTCAAATTTGGATTTCTTTGGAGAAATACCCAGAAGTGTAATTGCTGGGTCATATGGTAGTACTGTTTTTAATTTTTGGAAGAACCTCCATAAAGTTTTAATAGTGGTTATACCAATTTGCAATCCCACCAACAGTTCACAAGGGTTTCCTTTTCTCCGCATCCTCACCAACACTTGTTTTTTGATTTATCGATGATATCTATTTTGACAGGTGTGAGATATCTCATTGTGGTTTTAATTTGCATTTTTCTAATGATTAGTGATGTTGAGCATCTTTTCATATATCAATGGCAATCTGTATATCCTCTGGAAAAAAATGTCTACTTAGTTCCTCTGTTCATTTTTTAATTGGATAGTTTTTTTTTAAGTTGTACGAATTCCTTATATATTTTGGATGGTAACCCCTTATCATGTGTATCATTTGTGAATATTTTTTCCCATTTAGTAGGTTTCGTTGATTGTTTTCTCCGCCGTGTAAAAACTTTTTAGTTTGATGTAGTCTCATTTATTTTTTCTTTTGTTGTCCTTCCCCATGAAGACATATCCAAAAAGATATTACTAAGAGTGATGTCAAAGAGTTTACTGCCTCTGTTTTCTTCTAGTTTTATGGTCTCAGGTCTTACATTTACGTCTTTGATCCTTTTGAGTTTATTTTTATATATGATATAAGACAACGGTCCCATGGATCTATACAGTTTTCCCAACACAATTTATTGAAGAGACTGTCTTTACTTTGTTATATATCTTTGCCTCCTTATCATAGATTCGTTGACCATATTAACAACAATTTATTTCTGGGCTCTCTGTTCTATTCCATTGATCTACATATCAGTTTTTATGTCAGTATACTATTTTGATTGTTGTAGCCTTGTAGTATAGTTTGATATCAGGGAGCGTAATACCTCCCAATTTATTCTTTTTCAAGATTTCTTTGGCCATTTGGCATCTTTGTGGTTCCATAAAAATTTTAGGATTCATTGTTCTAGTTTTGAAAAGATTGCCATGGATATTTTGATAGGGATTGAATCGAATCTATTGCTTTATGTAGTAAGGACATTTTAACAATATTAATCCTTTCAAACCATGAGCATGGTATATCCTCCCATTTGTTTTCTCTTCTTTAATTTCTTTAATGTCTTATGGTTTCCAGAATATAGGACTTTCACCTCCTTGATTAAATTTATTTCTATGGATTTTATGCTTTTTGATGCAGTTATAAATGAGATTATTTTCTTAATTTCTCCTTCTGATCATTATTGGTGTATAGAAATGCAACAGATTTCTGTGTATTGATTCTATATCCTGCTAATTTACTGAGTTCATTTATTCTAATAGCTTTTGGTAGAAACTTTAGGGCTCTCTATATATAGTATCATGTCATCTGTAAATAATGTCAGTTTTACTTCTTTCTGATTTGGATGCCTTTTATTTATTTTTCCTGTTTGCTGTGGGTAGGATTTCTAATTTTATATTGACTAGAATTGGTAATAGTGGTATTTTCGTCTTGTTTCTGATATGAGAGAAAAAGCTTTCAGCTTTTCACCTTTGAGTATGATATTAGCTGTGGGTTTGTCATATAAACTTTTTTTTTATGTTGAAATATGTTTTTTGTCATAAAACAATGTTGAATTTTGTCAAATGCTTTTTCCGCATGTATTGAAATGATCATATGTTTTTAATCCTTTAATTTGTTAATGTGATATATCACATTGATTGATTTAAGGATGTTGATCCATCCTTGCATTCCTGTGATGAATCCCACTTGATCATGTTTTATAATCCTTTTAATGTATTGTTGAATCCAGTTTGCTGATATTTTGTTGAGAATTTTTGCATCTATGTTCATCAGGCATATTGGCCTTTAGCTGTTTTTTGGGGTTTTTTTTTGTTTTTAATTGTCTAGTTTGGGTATCAGGGTAATACTGGCTTTGTAGAATAATTTTGGAAGCATTCCTTCCTCTTCAGTTTTTTGAATAGTTTAAGAAGGATAGGTATTAATTCTTTGATTGTTTGGTAGACTTCACCTGTGAAGCTGTCTGGTCTTGGGCTTATAATTGTTGAAAGTTTTTTGATTACAATTTCAATTTCATTGCTTAGTAACCAGTCTGTTCAGATTTTGTATTTCTTTTTCGTTCAGTCTTGGAAGGTTATGTACTTCTAGAAATTTACTCATTTCTTCTAGATTGGAATATAATTGTTCATAGTATTCTTTAATGATTCTTTTATTTCTGTGATTTTGGTTGTAATTTCTCTGTCATTTATGATTTTATTTATTTAGACTCTGGGAAGTGTGGCTGGGAAAGTGCTGTGGTGATCTTCCAGGCAGGTTAAAGCATCAGAACAGAGCTCACATCTACCCTATTGAAGTGGAAAAGGTGTAAACAATGGCTCTCACTGGCTCTTCCTTTTGGGAAATTGCCTGCAGCTCCCAGGGCACTCTTTGTTTTCCCAGCCTCCTCTATTCTGTCTCTTTCTCTCGTTTGTTGCTCAGCTGTTCATTCAGTCCTCAATTATCTCACAAGAGTAATCGCTCTCTGTATAAATGTGTGTGTGTATATTTTATTAAATTCATTGGGGAGACATTGGTGAATAAAATTATACAGGTTTCAATTGTACAATTCAGTAATACATCTTCTATATACTGTATTGTATTCACCCTCCCAAAGTCAAATCTCCTCCCATCACCATGTATTTGACCCCCTTTACTTTTTCCCTCTGGTAACTACTAAACTGTTGTCTGTGTCTGAGTTTTTGTTTGTTCATCTTGTTTGTTTGTTGCTTTCAGTTTTATATCCCACATATATTTACACATATATTTGAGTTTGCTGATGGGAAGGGTGAGTTCACCATCCTCCTACACTGCTGCCATCTTGGGCCTCTACCCATAAACATTTTTCTATGTTCATATGCACATAATTATGTCATAAGACATAAAACTATCAATGGAAAATATACATTTAGAACAAATTTTGCCTCTAAGATGGGAAGAAGGAGATGAATAAGGAAAGGGGTTCAAAAAGGACTTTAAAAAATGTTGTTTGTTAAAATTTAATCAAATATAGTAAAATGTCAGCATTTGTTAAAACATTATCTACTTTCAGTATATCTTTGAAATATTTTATACTTCAGAAAAATTGAGAAACTCCAAATCCAGTGTCCTGTTAACATCTCTCGTTCATTTTTATTCTTGGAAAGTTCTAAATGAGTTTGTTTTCTCCCCAGTGGCAGTCTCTCATCCAAATCATCTTGGGCCCAACATCCTGGTCTTTCCGTCTCCCGCTTCTGCTCAGCCTCAGCGTAGTTTGGTTTGAGATATTTGCTCCTCACTCCCCTCACTGCGTTGCCAGAGCAGTCTTCCTTTACTGTTGAGACTGCCTCAGCACTGTTTATGTTTTCTCCCAGATGGATTGGAGGATGGAGGGGTCATGAAAGGAATGGCAAAATAGATGAAAATAAACAAGCAGAAGGAATGAGGAAAACCATGAAGTCCTACTTGCTAATTTCTTTTTATTTATTTACTTAAAGATAATATAGAACCTCTCCCTTGTGACAGTAGTTGAATCAGTTGTTTAAACACACTCTAAAACACACTTAAAACTAAGCCATCTTCATATAGAATATTTATCCTCTAATTTGCTATATTAAAAGAGCATATATCCAAATTATAACATTTAAAGTGCACAGGTTTTGTTTGTTTGTTTGTTTGTTTGTTTTGGAGTAGGATTTTGGGCAGTCAGAAACAAAATCCCAAATCAAACTAGTTTAAAACAATAAAAAAAAATTTAATCTACCTGAAAATCCAGAAGTAAAGTGGATTCTAGACGAGGAATAATCAATGTTTCAGCTCCCTTTCTCCACTATTCTCTTGGCTCTCGCTACACTTTTCTTTGTCTATGCTCTCTACTCAGGATGACTTCTCTAATAATAGCCAATATGACTGCAAGTAACAGACAACTCTTCCTTAGCACATCTAACAAGAGAGAGAAGAAAACCTTCCTCCTACTTATAACATAAAATTTCTTTCCTAAGAGCTTAAATGAGCCTTGTCAGGTTATATTGCCACCATTGGACCACAGGATGCCACATGCTGACTGGCTTAATAAGATTTGCTTCCTGAACTAATTATGAGTGAATAGGATGAGATTCTCAAGGCAGGCTTTGAGTCTAGGCTTTAGACTAATCAAGATTCAGCTCAGGAATTGGAAACAGCTTCTCCTGGTTGTCTTGGACAATGTAGAAGAAGGGTGTGTTTCTAAAGCAAAAGAGAGCTCACTTAGAAAGGAGTAAGAGAAAAATGAATCCTGGTCTGTTCGCTATTGAATGGAAGAGTTAGACTGGGCCTATGGAATGGTGATAATTTAAACAAACAAACAAACAAGCAAACAAACAAAAACACTAGACTTGACTTATCTGGCCTGTCAGAAACCTATTCCTACCAAACCACATTCTAATAAGGCCTTTCTGAAATACTGTTAAGCTCATGCAGCTTGCCCAACAGTGGTTCTTAAAATCAAAGGCCATATTCAGACCCTTCGTGCTTCTGTAAAAACTGCATTTCTGATTAGCATATAAACCTGTTGCATTGGCAGTGAGGATGTTGTATATTGTATGCTATCACTTCAGAACAGGATCTAGAAAAGTAAAGGTCCTGAGATAAGAAAATAAAACCTTGTTGGTAATAAAACCAAATGGAATGAAAACTTTGGCGTCAAAACTGAGAAACTCTGTTGTAAAACGAGAGGATCTGTGTTTTAAAGGGACATGATTAAATCTCAATGAAATGAGACTGTACTTACTTATGATTTTTCCTTACTTCCGAGGGGTTGAGTTAACCATTGACATTGAAATTCATATTAAATAGGACAATTAAAAAACAATGAGGAACGAGAAGGAGGGAAGGATTAAGGGAAACGATAGAGTGAGATAGAAAGCACAATGGAAACGCTGGGACAGAGACTACATTCATCTTAACTTTCAGACTTAAAAATCTGCTAAATTCTGGCAAAGTTTCTTGGCCACAATCTCACAAATATGCTCTCAGCAGTGTCCTTTCTGCTATCTAGCCAACATATTGCACTTTTTTACATTAACATTTTATCCCAAGATGTAAATTCTTTTTAATGAATGCAATATTTACTATATTTCTGAGAATATTTGCTGTACTTCTTGAGTCTTAATGCTTTTCCTTAGTATATATTCTATTCTTCGTGGAGTTTTGTGGTTTTGACTCATAGTTGTGGCTTCCCTCCAATATTGGGTGTTACTCGGTTGTATGCTCATTTTAGGATTGAAATTCTTTTATTAGTCTGCTGTGTTTATTCTACAACTTGCTTTTAGAAGAAGCAGGACCGGATGCTGGATCTGTGAGATACTTTAGTCTTTCTACATTAGGTATAAAAGAGTTGGTGGGACAACTTCTAGGCAAATTGTGTTAGTGCCTAATGATCTGGGCACAGAGGCCCTTTTCCTCTGAGGATTACTAGCCCAAAGACTTTGCCCTGTGTCTCCAATCTAAACATCCTTACTCGGTGCTCTGGCCTGGGAAAATTATCTCTTTTGTTCTCTGCCTGACCCAAGGTTGAAGAGGTTATGTGCAGCGTCGACGCCTAGTTATTGGCACTTACCTCAGAATCCCATGCAATGTGTGTATCAAACCTTGCTTGGTTAGAGCACTCTTGCAGCCATTCTTTTCAGCAATATTCTCCATCATGTACTTTGAATTGTGCATTTATTCTTCAACCAGACACTGTCTCCCTTCTTTCAAGAATCATCATAATTACTGTTCCATAGGGTACACTGTTTCTTATGTTCTAGTGGGATTATTGATTAAAATATCTTTTCAATCATTTTTAGGGTTTGAGGCAAGAGGAGGAAGCTGCAGCAGGTACTCATTTGCCATTTTGAAGTGAAAGTCTATTCTCAGATATTTTCACTGTGACATGAAAAACAAATAGAATTAAATAGTTTTGGAAATTTGTTTTTCAAATGTACTATACCTGTGTGAGAATCAGACCAACACATATTTTTTCCGTCTGTGATTGGCCATGACAAGGTCTGTGGTATGCTGAATGATGTGTAAAGAGCAGAGCTTGAAAATATGTAAGTGCAGCTAGAATCTCTTTATGTGGTAGATACAGACCCTTTAGTGTAGACGTGAATCTCTCTCCAGCCCGATGGTATAAATTGCTGCAGCTCATGGGTCTACGTGCCTATGTCTTAGAGAACTTGCCATTATTCCTTGTGGGCTATCAAGACCTTTGAACTTTGAAACTAGGGAGGCTATAAAGAACCTTACAACAACTCAGCAAGATAAATGCTATTTCCATTTGGCATGTCAAGAAACTGAGGCTCAGCGAGGTTAAGTGGTTCCAACTCACAGAGCTAATTATAAAGTCAAAAGCTGACCTTGCTGGCCCAAAGTCTGCCTCTCTAAGTCAAACAGCCTTTATCCAAAGCTACATTTTAAGTAAAGTATATTTTACATTGGCCTCAGCTCAATGTGATGATACTTTCTTCTCTAAATTCTATTGTATTTACTTTCTAATTCCCACCAAAAAAAAAAAAACTATTCATCTTATGAAATTGCACCATATGGAATTAGTATATTATAGTCCAAAAGTGGCAATTTCATATAGTTCGGTATAATGTATTGTACTTTAATTGTTAATAGTATAGAGCAATTTTTAAATTTATTATTAAATTTATCAGGGGTAAAATTGGTTAATATATAAATTTCAGGTATACAATTTTATCATATATCTCTGTATACTCTATTGTGTGTGTACCACCAAAAGTCTCGTCTCCTTCTGTCATGTTGTATTTGACGCTTTTTGTCCTCTTTGTCCTCCCTCCATTCACATTCTCTTCTCGTTGCTACCATTCCGTTGTCTGTGAGTTTGTTTTCTTGTTTTGTTTGTTCCTTTGTCACTTTTTGTTTTATATCCCACATGTGAGTGAAATTATGTGGTTCTTATCCTTTTCTGTCTGTCTTATTTCACTTAGCATAGTACTCTCAAGATCCATCCATGTTGTAAGAAATGGTAATATTTTAACTTTTGATGGCTGAGTAGTATTCTGTTGTACATATGTACCACATCTTCTTTTCTAATCATTGTCAAAGGGCATTTGGATTGTTTCCATGTCTTGGTTATTGTGAATAATGCTGCAATTAACATAGGGGTACGCATACCTTTACAAATAAGTGTTTTCAAATGTTTCAGGTAGATGCCCAGAAGAGAGATTGCTGGATCATATAGCTGCTCTATAATTTTTTGAGGAACCACCATACTGTTATTCATGGTGCCTGTACCAGTTTATATTCCCACCAGAAGTGTGTGCAATGGTTCTCTTTTCTCCACATCTTTTCCAACACTTGTTTTTTCTTGTTTTATTGATAAGTTAATCTAAAAACTGTGAGGTAGTATCTCATTGTGGTTTTGATTTGCATTTCTCTTATAACTAGTGATGTTGAACATTTTATCATATCTATTGGCTATCTATATATCTTCCTTGAAAAACTTTCTTGGAAAAGGAAGATATATATATAGATAACTGGATTGTTTGGTTTTTTGTTGTTGTTTAGTTTTTTATATATTTTGGATATTAGCCCCTTATCAGAGGTATTGTTTGCAAATACCTTCTCCCGTTTGGTTGATTGCCTTTTTGTTTTGTTGATGGTTTCTTTTAGTGTATAGATGATTAGTTTGATATAGTACCATTCATTTATTTTGCTTTTACTTCCTTGCCTTGGGGTCACAGATGACATGATTCTCTATATAGAAAACACTATGATTTTAAAAAACTTTGGATGTTCACAAAAATTCCTCTGAGACCAAGATCCGTGAGTTTAGAGCCTACGTTTTCTTCGATGTATCTTATTGTTTCTGGTCTTCTACTCAAGTCTCGAATCCATTTTCAGTTAATCTTTGTTTATGGTGTCAGATACCAGTCTAGTTTTATTCTTCTGCATGTACTTTCCAGTTTTCCCAGCACCATTTATAGAAAAAGCTTTCCTTTCTCTATTACATATTCTTGGCTCCATTGTCAAAAATTAGTCACTGATAATATGTGTGGGTTCATTTCCGGGCTCTTAATTCTGTTTCATTGGTCTGTATGTCTTTTTCTGCCAATACCATACTGTTTTGATTAATGTAGCTTTGTAGTTTGAAGTCAGGGAGTGTGATATCTCTAACTTTGCTGTTTTTTCTCAGAATTTCTTTGGCTATTCATGCTCTTTTGCGGTTTCATACAAATTTGAGGATTTTTTTGTTTTATTTCTGTGAGAAATGCCTTTGGTATTTTTATAGGGGTTGCATTAAATCTATATATTGTTTTAGGTAATATGGCCATTTTAACAATGTTAGTTCTAATCCATGAACACAAAATATTTTTTCATTTTTTTCTTCAGTTTCTTTCAAGAATGTCTTGTTTATAGTGTACATGTCTTTCACCTCTTAAGTTTATTTTTAGGTATTTTACTCTTTTTGTTGTGATTATAAATGGAATTTTTCTTCATTTCTCTTTCTGATATTTTGTTATTAGAATATAGGAATGCAACAGACCTTTGTATATTGAGTTTGTATCCTGTAACTTTAGTTTTTAGTGGAGTCTTTAGTGTTTTCTATATAGAGAATCATGTCATCTGTAAAAAGTGACAGTTTGATTTCTTCATTCCCTATTTGGATGCCTTTTATTTCTTGCCTGATTGCTCTAGCTAGTACTTCCAATACTATGTTGAATAATAGTGGCGATAGCAGACAGCTTTGTCTTATTCCTGACCTTAGAGGAGAAGCTTTCAGTTTTTCACCATCGAGCATGACTTTACCTGAGGATTTTATTATGTTCTTCTATACCCATTTTATTGAGTTTTTTAAAATCATAAATGGATGTTATATATTGTCAAATGCTTTTTCTGCTTCTATTGATAGCATGATTTTTATCTTTTATTAATGTCATATATCACATTGATTTGAGGATGTTGAACCATACTTGCACCCCTGGAATGAACCCCACTCGATCATGATATATGATCCTTTTACTGTATTGTTGTATTTACTTTATTAGTAATATGTTTAGGATTTTTGCATCTATGTTGATTGGCCTGTAATTTTTTGTGTGTGCATTGTCCAGGCTTGGTTTCGGTATCAAGCTAATATTGGCTTCAGAAAATGATATAGGAAGTATTCTCTTCTTCACCTTTTTGGAAGAGTTTGAGAAAGATTAAATACTAGGAAGGTATTAAATCTTCCTTGAATGTTTGGTAGTATTCACCAGTGTAGCTGTCTGATGGTCCTGGACTTTTGTTTTTTGGAAGGTTTTTGATTACTGTTTTGATTTCCTTACTAGTGATCAGTCTACTTAGGTTTTCCACTTTTTTAATGATTCAGACTAGGAAGATTATATACCTCTAGAATTTGTCCATTCTAGGATATAGCCCTTCATAATACCCTTGTAGAATCCTTTGTATTTCTGTGGTGTTCATTGTAACTGTCCTCTTTCAAAACTGATTTTATTTTTTTGAGTAGTCTTTTCTCCTTAGTGAGTCTAGCTAAAAGTTTGTAAATTTTATCTTTTCAAAAAATAAGCTTTATTTCATTAAATTTTTAATATTCTTTTTGTTCTCTTTCATCTATTTCCACTCTGATGTATTATTATTATTATTTTTCTTTGACTCAATACTTATTCAGTAACCTATTGTTCAATCTCCACATATTTATAGTTTTTCTAGCTTTCTTCTTGTAGTTAATTTTCAGTTTTATACCATAATGGTTGGAAAATATGCTTGGTATGATTTCAGTCTTATTTATTGAGGCTAGTTTTGTGCTGTCCTTGAGAATGTTCTGTGTGCATCTGTCATTTGGATGGAAAGTTCTGTAGGCATCAATTACATCCATTTAGTCTGATGTATTATTTAAGGTCAATATTTATTGACTTTCATTCTGGACGAACTGTCCATTGCTGTGAGTAGGGTATCCTGGCACCTACTATAATTGTATTTATACTAGTTTCTCCCTTTAGGTCTGTTGGCTTTATATATTTTGGTGCTCCCAGGTTGAGTGCATATATATTAATACATGTTATTTCTTCTTGATGAATTGTGCCCCTTATTACTATAAAACATACATCTTTGTCTTTCGTTACATTTTTATATTGAAATTTTTTTGTCTGATATTAAATACGGATACATTCTCTTCTCTTGATGCCATTTACTTGGAGTATCATCTTCCATTCCTTTACTTTGAGCCTAGGTTTATATTTGGAGCTGAGATGAGTCTCCTGCAGGAAACACATAGTTGAATCTTGTTTTTTAATCCTTCCCACTACTCTGTGCTTTTTTACTGGTACATTCAGTCCATTTACATTTATGGTGATTATTGCTATATGAGGACTTACTACACAGCATTTTATCTTTTGTTTTCTGGTTGAGCTGTAGCCCCATTGTTTCTTTTCCCTTGAGATTATGTTTGCTATTTTAGTTTGGCAGTTTTCTATAATTTTTTTTTCCATTTCTTCTTTTATGTTTTCTGTCTCAGCTCTGGATTTTTGTTCTGTGGTTACCATTAGGCTTGTGTAGAATAGCTCATACATACAATCACCCTTTTTCTTCTGATTACTCTTTATTTAACTGTACATGTTCAGTCCTTTTCCCCTTTTATGATTTTTCTCACAAATTATCTTTTTATGTTATGCATTCATTACCCAATTGTAGTATATTTATTTTTAATGCTTACTTTTTTTATCTTTAATCTTTATATTTGTTTAATATCCTGTTCTGAAATAGAGCTGCAATTTCCTGCTCTATTAGTCATCTTACTCAAAGTTTTGTCTACTTTTATCTTTTTTTCCAGTAGATGCTGCTTTCAACATTTCTTCTAATGCAGATCTCATAGCAGTAAATTATTTTGTTTCTCTGGAAAAGCCTTTCATTCTCTACCATATCTAAAGGGAAACTTTGCTGGATATATGATCCTTGGTTCATCTCTTTCAATATATTGAATATTTTTTCTACTCTCTCCTGGCTTTTAATGTTTCTACTGAAAAATCTGATTACAATCTAATGGGGTTTCCTTTGTAGGTTACAGTCTCTTTTTTCCTGGTGGCCTTGAGAATTCTTTGTCATTAATTTTTGACAGTTTGAATAAAATGCGTCTTACATAAGGTCTTTTAATATTGATACTATTAGGTGTTCTGTTAGCTTCCTCTATTCTAAAGACCACTTCTTTTCATAGGCTTGGGAAGTTCTCATCAACTACTTCTTTGAGTAGGCTCTCTGCTCCCTTTTCCTACTCTTCTCCATCTGGTACACCAGTAGGCTTATGTTGCACTTTCTAATGGAGTCAAATATTACTCATTAAGTATTTTTCTTTTTTAAAAAACTCTTTAATTTTTTTCCCTTTAGTCATTTCTAGGTTTCTATCTTCAAGCTTATTCATTCTCTCCCATCTGGTCAGCTCTGTTTCCAATGCTAACACATTCCTCATCTCATTTACTGAGTTCTTCAGCTCCAGAATTTGTTTGGTTCTTTTTTATAGTTTCAGTCTCTTTGGTAAAGTACTCCTTTGTTCATTAATTTTCTTCTTGAGCTTCATTAAACTTCTTTTCTGAATTCTCTTGTATCTCATTGAGCGTCTTCATAATTGCAGTATTAAATACTCTTGTCTTTAAAGTCACGGTCTTCCACGACTTTGAGTTCGCTTTCTGGAAACTTCATTTTCCTTCTGTGTTCTCATATTACCTTGTTAGTTCGTGGTATTTGATGGATTGTTTTTGTGCCTGCACATTTGCGGTAGTGAGCTCTTGTTTATATACTGTTTTGCTGTCAACAGTTCAGCAGGTTCATAGGCAGGATACACTTTTGTTTTCCAGTAGATTGTGATAGAGAAGTTTTTGCTCTCTTTTATGTGCAGTAAATGTGCCTCTGAGAATGCAGTGGAGTAGCACTCCTTTGGTTAAGGAAAATGCTGCATGCCCATTGGGGTGGGGAGTATCCCAGCAGTTACTGGTTCGCCTCAGTTACAGGGCAGTATCACTGGTGCGGCATGTTGTAAGTGGCAGAAAACCAGTTTTGCAAGCACCCAGCACTATCTTTTTTTTACTGATGGTCCCTGGCCTTGCTCTATTTTTGGAGGTGTCCCCATCACCACTACTAGGCTATGCCAGGATGAGTGGAGCAGGGAAGGGGGCAAGTTCACTATTTCGTAGCCCCACTGTACAGTATATAAGGCATCTCAGTTTTCTCTATCTCTGTAAGTTTGAATGGGGCAAGGGAGGCAAGTTGCAATTTTGCAGCTCTCCCCACTTTCCAGCAATGGCTTTTGGAACCTCTCAATGCCCAGGGGTTGTCAGCTTTCTTTACTGAGATGGATGGAGCTAGAGAGGCAAGTTCACAATCCACAGCTCTAGCACATGTCCAGTAATGACAGTTGGTAGTGCTGTGTTGTTTTCAGCTTCCCAGCCACCTCTACCAGGGTCTGCTGCTATGGGGAGAGGGGCGGAAGATGCTTTTCCTCGGGGACTACTACTTCTGCCTATCTTACAATCCAGGCCATAGTGTGAGGGCTGTAGCCTGACTCTTCCACCTGACTACTGCACTCAATGGAGCCTCAGTGAGCACCGAACTGCATCTGCGGCAGCCATCCCTGTCCTTACCTTCCCGTCCCCAGCCTGCCTCCCGTACTCATTTCAATCTGCCCACCTTCAGATGTTCCAATTTGTGATTATTCAGGTGTGTTTGTGTTGAGCAGGGGATCCTTTGTTGAGTTATAGTTGTCTACATGTAAATTTAAGGGGAGAAAGAAAGTGGTCTTCTCACTCCTCTGTGATGCTGATGTCTGGCATGAACCTTTATCTTTTAGAAGTCAGTATATGAATTCTTCATAGAGGTGCCTTGAGCTTGTTCGAAATCTGCCTTGATAAGCCACCCTAAGGTAGGCAGATCCTTTCCAGGAATGGATGACAAGATTCCTAGTGGAGAATCAGTTGCCTTTGAGATGAAGTAGGGATGAAGAAACAGGAAGCTTACCACAGAGTAAAAACTCAGAAGTTGGTACAAGTCATTGAGACACTTGATCATGAAAATGGAAGTTTGAGGCAATCTTATCTAGATCCCAAGGATAAAGGAAGTTCCCACTGGCATCCAAGATAGCTACCTTTCCATGTTTTTCTTGACAGCACTCAGCACCATGAGTCAGGTACCAAAGCTGTTCACTCATATGGTAGTGGTAGGCATTCATTAAAAGTTCATCGAACTAAGGCACAGTCACCCCAAAAATGCCCAGTCAGCATTTTACTTGATGTCACATATGATCTAAATGTTCTGCCAGTGTCTTGAGTATGTACTAGAAACTTTAAATAGACATTCATTTTAAAAGCTTAGATTTTGATGTCTATCAGCTTCAAAGCTGGAAAAAATAATATGTCAAGATATGTAAATTAAACTTTGTTCTAGGAAAAATGAGATTACAAACTGCTCTAAGAGAACAGTGCCACTCATTTTTATTGATAAACATAGTCGGCAATGTCAAGATTCAGGTCTGGGCTGTCCACCTATGCCATTCAATGTTGGGGCTAATGCTAAGGGGAGGAAGCCTTATTCCACGATCTTACTAGTGATTTCCAACAATTATGTGTGATCTCTGATTTGTCCTGGTTATATGTGTATATTATATATTCTCCCATTAACATAATATTCCTCAACACAGAGGCTGTTTTTCATTACTTTAGTATTTCCCCTCCAGTAAATTTCCTTTTGATGATTTTTAAATACTTGAATTTAGTTTGTCATAAAATCTTCATTTGTTCTTTTAATTCATACCAATCAAAATTAAACTTTAAAATATTGTAAAATATCATTCCAAAATTTTCACTACATTATAATAGAATGGTGTGCACTGAATCTCTGAATATTAAATCCCTTATAAGCATATTTAAAAACATTATAATGGTGACTATTAGAAATCTACTCGAGTTAGGAAAAACATGAGGAAACACTATGAGATTAAATAATTTATTACCATTGCTAAGATGAACACATATACTTGATACTTAATTTTATGCAGAACTTTAAAAAAATAGTTTTAATACAGTATCAAAATTTACACAAGTATTTTGTCAAAAGACCAGTATTTCTTGTATTAGCTGCTGCAGGCTCTACTGCAGGCACAAAAACTTACTTTAAATGTCTTCAGAGTGTAGGAATACAACAATTTAAGGATGAAAGCTTTTCTAAAAGAGAAGGTATAAATACAGCAAGCAATATTCTTTTACAGAGTAGTAGTGTTTTAAAAATATAACATTTTAAAAGAAAGACTTAAATGGTAACCCAATTACGATAATTAGAGAGATTATTCTTTAGTAAATTAACTCATAAATATTTTTAGAAAGCAAAGGGCTGACTTTTCATCACAGTAACCTTTTAAGAAGTATAATAAAATTCCTTCACAAATGGCAATTAATACATTGTGTAATGAGCCATTTAAAAACAACAGAGTAACTGCAATGAATCAAATCTGAGTAATTTAGAAGAAAACTGGAAATTGTTGCATTCCTACTTTTATAATTTTAAACTACAGTAAAAATTTAGCATTCTGTCACAAGCCTCTTGCACATTCATACAAGAAACTATCATTGCATTTGAATAAACACAAATACCTATCATAGCATTTCCAGTACACACAGTCTAATATTATATATATATACCAAAAATAAGAAACTAAGCAAAGCTAGCACACCTCTTTTTCAAACCTCAAGCAATCTGAACAAAGCTTTTAGCCTTAATAATGAATGACATGCGTCAGTTTCATAAAGCATTAGATAGCTGCTGTAGACAAAGCCTTTTTCATAAATGCAGTGCAGTATTTTAAAGTTCACATGAAGTTTATTAAATATAACAGCATGTCTAGAAACTAAATTGTAGAAATTGACATCTCACTGCCAAAAACACTTAGAAAAATTGTTCGCTTGTTCTTTAATTGAAGTTAATATTAACATCAATGGATACACTGAATGAAGATGGAGGTTGATATGTCCCCACAATGTGTCTTCATGAACAGTAGTACATCAAGATTAAAAGATATATTTTGATCATTTGAAATAAACAGTACTCCCTGGTAAACACTCTACATAATGATGCTACCAGCTGGTAAGGAGAATTTCTGTGGTATTTTAGCACCTCAAAAGTCAAAACAAAATCCCAGAAACTTAATCTTATTATCTTGTATCCAAATTATGAATCAGGAAATAGTATTTTGTTGACTAAAATATACGAAATAGGTTCTCAACTCTCAAACTTGGGAAGCTGGAAGACATCCCTTCTTCAGTACAACATGGTAGAAAACTCCCCCCCCATTAAATGTAATGAGCCAACCATCAAAACCACTGAGGCTCTACTGGGCTCTTCAAATCATGCATGTTTCCTAATTATAATCTTAGATCTGAGGAGTCAAAACATTTTAGTTCTAATGAAAATATTGCTACCAAAATGATTTTCAAAGCTACCTTGTTTGAAATTGAGGGTTGTGAACATCAAAGCGAGAGACATAAAATACAGCTTTAGTTATACTAAAAGTTTTAGAGGGAAAATATGTGCAATGTACAATCACTCCATGAGTTCAGGTTTGTGGGAATCCACTCTTGTATCTCTCTGGCAGTGGTGATCTCATGTTTGAAAGTGTATTTCTCACATTGGTCCTTTGTACTGGTTCCCAGACAAATGCTGCCTAATTCCAGGACACGAACCTGCAGCATCTCCAAGTTTCCGCCACACAACCTTAAAAAAAAAAAAAGAAGAAAGGCATCTTAATTGTCCTCTTCCACAAAGAGATGTTTTGTAAAGAGGAAATCTATGAGGGGCAAAGAGGAATGTAAAGACGAGACAAAATAGCCACATGAATGAGCTCAAGCACAAAATAAAATACAAGCTTCTAAATCACAGGAACTGCTCAGAAGATGGGATTACTAGGCTTTGTTAGCAATCAGGGCCAAAAGTAATGATATGCCAACTTAGCCTGGTTATATGAGTGACAGTCAACTAACTCTAGCTGAACACTATACCCTTGGAGAACTCTTAAACAGTAATTCCCACTGTCAGATTGACTGCACTGGTGGAGGTGAGACACAGATACCTGTATTCTTAAAAAGCTCCCAATGTAATTCTGATAGGTAGCCAGAATTAAGAACCTCTAAATCAGCCTGGTTCCTATATTATACATCTACAACAAGGGATATCAAAGTGTTTAATCCACTAAGAGAATAGGCTTTGATCTTGAGCTGTTTAAGTCCCAAGCTGATACTTTAGGGCCACTAGTAAATTTCCCTGGTTTTCCCCTTCAGAGTAGGGGCCTAAGTCATAAGTTGTAGCTACCAAACAGTATGACCTCAGATTACCAAAATAGAAAACATCTAAATTCAGGAATTAGATAAGAATTTAAGAATCACTGAAATAGGTACAATTATAATGCATTAAAAATTGGGCCAGATTAGAGGGACAACAGCAAAGGTGAGATTAAGAATAATGTAAGTATAAAGTAAAACTGAATTCAATGATATACCAACATTGAAAAGCACACCTGCATGTGCACACACACAGTACATCATAAACTTCCTACAGTGTTTCACTATAAGGGTTATGTTCAGATTAATTCCACAAAAATTTACATGGCTCTAACATGAACGCAAAACCAGTTGGTTCATTAATTATTCATAGACTGTTTCTTATTTTTTTTCCTTGAAAGAGAGTAGATACTCCCTGGGAACCCAATAAGAATATCAGTTCTCCCTACCTTCATTTGTAAGTCAATATAACTATTAGTCTCTCTGTTTTAGCAGACACTACTACCTATCATGGTTGAAGGGAACTGTACTTAATGGTCCTTAACTCTGGAAAGGAATAACATAGCACTGACTGGCTCAAGAGAGTCATTTTTTGATAAACTGAACTGTGAAGAGGTACAAACACCGAATCAGGAAGCCAAGGGTTGCGAGGGACTTTCCCTTTCTAGCCCTTAAATTGTGTATACAGTTACATCTACGCAGAATGCTTTAAATTTCTGGTTTAGAAGCAGAGGATAGTCTCAGAGACCTCATGGGATCAGCTCAAAAGTACTCAGAGGTGGCAGTGGGCCTTACACCTGAAAATACTATGTGGTGAAAGGAAACTCAGAAGGTTGAACTCTGAAATAAGGTAACAATGCTCAGGTGGGCACAGAGCAGTGGGGAAAAAAGAGCAGAGCAGGTGGTTGTGATTGTGGCCCAGATGACTAGTCAAGTATTTCAACTGTTCTCAGGGAATTTATAAGAGTCAGACAGACAAACCTAAGATATAACCATTACTACAAAAAGATTTACTGTTTCTTAGAGGGCAGTATAATTATTTCTGTGGCAGTTTGGGAAGAGAAAGCACGTCATGCTTACTAATCAACATGATGATGCTATGAATAATGGTCTTTTCATTGTATAGATGTGAACACTTATCTTTAGGATTAATACCAGAAACTGAGGCAAAACTTCTGTTAAGTTCTGAGTCTTATAACTGATGTCACATTATAAGAAAGCTTTATATTTCTGTGACATTATTTTAAAAGCACATAGTGCCTCTAATAGATTTCACAATCTTAGCTAGTTTCTAAGAAATTACTTACCTATGAAAATGTCTTGAAAATATTTGTCTTTATTCTCCAGTATTCATTATGTTTTCAGTGTTTGTAAAATTTATGATGGTGACAAAAATATTTTAGATCAACATTTTTCTCTTGGCTTGTAGTTTCCAAACATTTTAAGAGTGCTAAGTATCAGACTTGGGCTGGCTTGTATTTTTTTCTTAAATTTTGGGGATCAAAGACAAAAGTGGACAATTAGAAAAAGGGGTCCTAGAGAACTTTTAAAGGTAGACAAGCTTTTGGTTTCATGAAAATATACAGGGAAAAACAATTCCAGTCCATGTGGCCTTTTGGAAATACAGGAAAACAAAGATCAAGATCCAATCCATTAGTATTTCTCTTCCGTGATTAAGAAACAAATATTCTATGTCTAGAAATCTTTCATCTAAAAAGGCAAGAAACAATCCTGGCATTTGTTTATAGAAATCTAGGGTTAAACATAATGGAGAAGGTCTCCTCTGTAAGATCTGTTTTCTTTCCTCAAGAATGTAAAGCAATGGAAGTCCTCAGATTTACCACACTTGAGAAAGTGAAGAGAGCTAGTCCTTAGGAGATCAAGCATATTGCTAACTATGCTGTTTATTAGAAAACAATTTGAACAAGTAACTTAATTAATTTCTGGATGATAGTTTCTTCAAACACAGCACTCATGATCTGGGGTAAAACTCAGACATCTGATTATAAGTACTCTTTGGAGAACTGCTGGGAGATGACCTCTATGGCCCCTTCTAATACCGAACTTTCTCCCTTGTCAACAAATGAGAAGTAACAGGCATTCCTAGGTGTGTGGCTCAAATTTTTAAGTTGATCTGAGGGAAATATTCAAATTGAAAACCTTAAGGACAGGCTGAAAAGCTATAGAAAATGAACAGTTATTCATTTAGGAACTTATGCCCTCTAAAACAACCTTTTGAAAACAGACAAAAACATACGCAGGAAAGAAAAAATAACTTGGAAAGGGTTGCAAAAGAAAAACAGCCACAACACAAGCAAGCAGGAGACTAAAACTCTTTTCCCAGCAAATATAAAATGTCCACAAGATGTATCAACCTCTTTGAAGTCTTCCTGGAAACTAGTAAATGTTAGATAGTAAGTGTCTGAGAATATCTGGTCCTAGTAGCCTAAAGCTTAAGGGCATGTCTAAGCAATTTTGATATCTTAATGCACAAAGAATATGAGAATAAAAATAAAACACAAAGCCAATTAAAACCAGTGCTTAATATGATCTGCCATGCTTTTTTGCTTTTAACGAATGTGTTCTACAATATTCTATTTAGCTTTTTAATAAGCTTCACCATTATATTCTTGATTAAATGATACATCCATGCATCTTGCCCAAAAAATTAAAATTTAGCCAGGGATTAATAAAATCGAAGCCACATTAATGATTACATAGAATATGCATCGTGAAAATAACGTCAAATTTTTTACTGCATTTCTGACTTCATAGATTTTTGTGTTTCTAAGTTCATATCTATCTACTCTTACTATTTTCTGAGCAATGTCAACCAATGAAAGGTAAAGATACTACTTTGCATGATATGAAGCACACAGATGCATGAATAAGCAAGCATATATTACTTATCAAGATGATTTTTTTCCCCAAGTACAGTTAAAAATAAATCTGAAGTCTGTTTTCTTTATTGCAGGTTTTTAAACACTGATCTTTAAGGAACGTCTTAAAAAAAAAAAAAAGAAACCTATTTATTTTATCAAAACTAATAACATTTTAGACAATTACTTAGAAACTTTCATAATTCATTCTGAAATACAAAATTGTCTAAATATTCCTTACCTGAATATTTTATAACATGGTTATTGTCTTAATAAAATGCAACAAAATGTATTAAAGATAAGAACAAGAGGAACTGGTTTTATTTTCAAATATAGAAAGGCATTTGACCAGCATTTTAAAAAGTAGGTATTCATAAAGCAATAACTAAGCTACGATGAGGCTTTCAACACAGAACACACAACAAAGCACATTAAACTTACATTGCACATTTCTCTGACTATAGCTTTTTCTGTCTCACTAAGGTCATGTTCATACTCTTTACCCTGCTGACGATCTATAGTTTCCTGAACATCCAAGACCTGGATTTGTTGAAAAAGAAAAGCAAATTTCACATGGAAAAAAAAAACTTGTTAGTTTTGAGTAAAACCATCAAGGACCTCTGCTTAGTAAAACCTCTAGTTTTCTCCATGTCTGCATATCAGAATGGATATGTATATGGCAAATTCTTTTAAAATAGTTGATTGTTCTAAAACCTAGCTGGAATCAATTCCACTTGATTTTCAAATGGCCAGTAAAAGCAATCTATTGCATCACTAAGTCAGTTGAATTCGTTAATTAGCTGTATTTAGTTAACTGAGTTATTAAGATAACCTGTGTCAAGAATTTGGAGACTGTCAGTAATTCTTGCTCCATTTTAAAGATGAGCAGTATAATTGAGTCCAAACAGTCCAAATGATATGTAGACATGGCCTATAGAAAAGATGACTAAAATAGATGATAGTGACAGGTGAAACTGATCAGAACCCAGGCATATGTACATAAGAACTTTTGTTAACATTACTGACCTCACGGTTCTTGCTTGGACAGTCTCAGTGGCTAGGAAAGGAATATGGAGACAGCTCTTTGATAGTAGCAATGAGAAATACAGACTCCTTATAGTAAAAATATTAGAGCAGAGTGGGGATGAGATGCTTTTAAACAATTTTTAGATTCCATTCTCTAAATTACCACTAAATAGACTGAAAATAATATTCCTTTAAAAATGTAAAGGTTTCATGTCAATACTTTGGCTTTGAGTGTTGTTTGTTATTTTTCTCTATATCAGCTTATAAACCAAAGCATTAATGTAGCATAAAAAATATATATGCTTTTCCTAAAAGCTCCTGTAGAATCTACCCTGAATTGTGACATTGCTAAACTCCTTGTCACCTGAGAATTGGCACCAGTGAACAGCTGAGCCAAAATAAATGACTTAAGCATGAAGTGGGACCTTCGTGTCAAGTTCATATAGATAATGAGACTACATGGATATTTATTAGAGTTCAATCTGTAATAAATACTCTGATTCACAAACTAATCTCTGCTTAACTCAAAACTTCTAGCCATTGTTACTATGTATATACTACTGTAATGTGGCTATGACAGCAGTGAATGAAACCCTCACCCTGTTATTCAAATTAAACTCAGTTCACATTTTTTTATAGAGGAAATCGTTGACTATGCTCAGTGAATATTCATAACTTAAAGGACTCTTGGAACAAGCTCATTTAACTGCAAATTTGATTTATAATGCACCTCAGAGAAGTGTACTTCAAATCAGTTAATTTCTACTAAATGAAATGAAGCTACAATTAATAGATATCATGAATTTTAAAGCAAGAAAAATGTAGTATTATTATAAGTGAGCTAATTTTTCACATTGATTTATAACACTTCCCCCAACCATGACCACAGAGTTTAATTAAATCCTAGAGATTCCTTTGAAATCTATCAGAAGATGAGAAACTGAGCCATTGTTCTAATTATTCCTTTCATAATAGAAAAATCTTATGACATAAATCAGCTCTAGATCAGTGAGTTTTAAAAACAAAACATGTTGAGTGGCTACATTTCTTTTTTTACATTGAGCTATTAAGATGAATTTCCCATAGGCTATGTTCGCACATATTCTGTTTCAGACACAGTTAACTCATGGAAGCAAACACATTCTGTATTCAAGAGCCTCCATTTATCCAATAAAGATCCTTTGGTTGCTCAGTATTACCCATCTGCCAAGTGAGGATACTTGTGTGTTCTAACATAATATCTTCCTCTCGAGATAAATTTTATTTGAAAATTAGAGAATGAATTCAGAGATAATTGAAGAGCTCTTCCTTGCCCTCCCTTCCCTTCCAGGCCATACTAACACAGCTGCATTGAGACATTTGGGCCAGATTGCAATGTGACCCACTATGCTATACATCTCAATCAAACTGCACTTGTCATTTAATAAGGCAATAGGCCGAATCAAGCTTTCAGTTTGAAAAGTAGGGCAAGGTGTTTCTGTGGGAATATGTGCAGACACTAATAGTACAGGATTGAAGCCACTCTCTTGGTTTTCATTTTAAAATGCCTTTCAGATAGCTAGGGCCCAGTTTATGCTAACATAACAGCACATTTAACATGGTGTTAATGTTAAAAGCAGCATTCAAATGCTCTTGCAGAGAGCAAGATGTTCATCAGTGGATAAACCAACACCCACCAGTTGGGGGGCAACACCCCCATTCTGCTCTGCCTTTCCACGAATTCCTCTCAGTTGCTCACTTTGTGAGTTATCCCAACCAAGAAATGCCAAGTACACTGACACTGGCTGCCAGCAGGGTCCTGCTACCTTCCTTCACCAAACAGTTTATGCTTAAAAGAAGCGAACTCATTTTATCTAAGTTACAACAAAATATAATGAGAGAGCTAAATCTTGTACTAAAACAAAGTCATCCCCAAATCCAATATTTTGAAGTCCTCATCTACTTATTTGCTTAAATTTGCTTAAAAGCCCACTCCAAAAGAATGCCTCTCAGGCTGTTGATAAATCATTCTGAAACCAAAACAATTTTAGAAAAGTTGTGAAACTCATGCAGCAAGTGCAAGACTGAAGCACTCTGCATACTTTTTGGCTCAAAGTTTCATCAAGGCTACATGTTGGGAAGTATAGATAATATGAAGGACACGTTTCATACTTGGAAACTGATAAAACCTCAGTGAACTGTCTCAGTTTTAAGGTGATTACGGTACTTATTAATTTTACTTAAAAAAAATTAAATGATAAAATTCAGCCAAGTCTTTTTTCGAAGTCATTGCAGAATCTGAAGTAAAAGCCAAAAATAAAATAGCTTTATGAACAAGACCATATCTCTATTTTCTAATACTCTATAAAGGAGCATTAACTGGAGAGTTTGAATTACCTAATTTCAATTTAGTGGAGGACAGAGTAGGTCTTTATTTCAATAATTTCTTTTAGTTAAGCTGTACAATGTATACTTCAAATGCCTAAAGCAAGAAAAATGTGGTATCCTTCCTTACTTTGGCCAACTATTAATTCCCTGTATTTGAAGACATCCATGCTACCAACATTGCACATAAAATACCTACAATATTTTACACATATGAATATACATGCACATCAGACTTCAATTTCAATGCAGATAATGAATCACAGTACTCAAAACAAAATGATAACACTAGAGATTCAACCATAAGTACTCAAACCCATTGTTTAGAAAATTAAAATTAAACTTTAAAAATTAAGATAAGTTACACCATCAGGGGTCAAAAAATAAAGTAGCTATGGTTAAAACAAGACTGAGGACTACCAGACTACAGCAAACAAATCACAACACAACTGAATTTCTGGATAAATGGTCGTACACGGTTGGTTACCTTAAGAGAATGTACCACGGGTTCAGGCTGCTGAGAAGGTGTGGTGTGTCCACTGAAGCTAGCTGGAGAGCTGGGTGAACTGTTATTCCCATCAGCCCCTGATGACAACCTAAAAGAACCCTTAGTAGAAAATCAACAACTTTGTTATTAAAACAAAAGTCGTTTATAACTGCATAGTTGTCATTCAATATTCACTTTCACCGCCAAATGAGAATTAGCCATTTTGTCAAACTTTTTCAAGACTGTCCTATGATACTATCAACCTGTTAATTGGAATACACCTGCTGCTTGACCAGCAAGAAAAGTTAGAAAAGAGTCATCTCTGTGCATGTCTAGATAGCACTTCTGATTTACCAAAGAGAACAATGCTCCCTAAGGAATGGCAATTAAGAACATTTCAAGAATGATTTTTGAAACTTAGATATTCATGAGTAGAGAATTTGTGAGTTACTCCAGAGCTGAGTTAAACATGCTCATTCAGCAAGACAAATGCCAAAATCCATATGTCTCAGAAAATGCAGACACAGCGCATTCTTGCACTGGCGAAACTGTCATATAAAACACTTCTTTGGGGGGGGAAGAGATAGAGAGGACCATATTCCAAAGAGATTTAACCAAATTCAGTATTTTGTGGTCATTTTTAAAATATAAAATAGATCAGAAATTACATATTTGTAGTTTAGTGATTCTTTGACTTAATTGCTGAGAAATTAGAACCTGGAATGATGAAATAGACCTTTGAGAGTCACAGTCACCTATCCAGGAACTGGGAAAAAATAACTACTTTTTAGAGGGATTGCTTGGAGAAAGACTAACGGATCAAGAAAGGAGAGCAGCAGTTATCTACCCTCCTAGAAAAAGCAGTCTACTGGGAGTTTTCCAAACTTGTTTTTATGGAGATCATTACACTCAGAGGGCCTGAGAGATTTTAATTTCTGTACAACAAACCTACAGACTTTTTTCGTGCCTAATAGATTAATAACTGCACCATTTATCTTGATCCTGCGAATCTAATCCCCTGAGGAGGAGACACTGGAGTATCGTCTGTGGATTCATAAAAGGAAGAAACAACTATGGTTTGGGACATTTATTTTCCAATATGTATCGGAGAGCTTCTATGTTGTGCATTTTAGGGATGGGAAGAATAAGGCAAATGCAGCAAGTTTTAGGTACGGGTCTTATGCAAACCACACTATTTTTAGAGAAATTGACAATTCCCATTGATTTTTACAAAAATTATTATTTATGCAATTTGGAATATTTTCTCCTTTCTCTTGTCGCTGTTACTTCTTATGTCCTTGAAGGCTATCCCTGCTACCTCACAAGGCAACTGAGGCCATGTTCTTTTCCTTGTTCAAAGAGTTATGGAAACAAATCAGGTCTTCCCCGCCTTCAAGCAAACAAGGAGAAGCAGCCGTAGAATGACATTTAAGTGACCTCTATAGCTTCTGTCCCTCATTGCTACTAATGATTAAATTAATAGCAGGTGAGGACAAATGATTATAATAGCCCCAACCTCTTCTGGAAAAAAAATTTAGATCTGTTTTCCTGTATCTGTAATTCAGAGCAAATCAGACATAATAAATAGTACCTGATACAAATAAAAGGGAAACTATTTGAAGTTTAAAGATGGTTAATGGGCACACCTGCCCTCCAACCCACCACCAAATTTTGGACACCCTTTTCTTCTGTAGAGAGCAACTGTTTCCAACGTGAAGGCGTTATGAGGAAGCTCCCCTTCCCTGCACAGCCCTGGCCCTTTCCTCTCCTCTTTCCCCATTGTCACCACCCATGTGAACTCCTGTGAAAAGGCTTCTCAGGTTACACAGAGTTCACTTCAAACCTCTCATGTAGGACCGAGCACTGTGGTGCAGTCTTTCCCCTAACTGGTGATCTAACTGTCCCCCTGGGCCACCTGCCTTCCAATTCTCTTAAGATCAAACCCTTTTCTGCCCAGCCCTTTTCTTTCAAAGGTTCCCTTCCCAGACCTGGCAAAATGGTAGGCATATCAATCCTAGCATCTTTTCTCTTGGGCCTGGAGCTGCTGTCTTTCAGGACATTTGGGTTTAAGAGAATTTCTAAAAGCAATGATAAGTAGCTTCCCTAAACCAAATTCTCTGGACAAATTAGCATTGTTGAAACTTAACGGGAGTCCTGTTCTACCCTTATCTGTTCAGAAAACCACAGACTTTTTTTTATTAAAGAGTTTCCTTAATATAATAAAGGCTACAAGAGGAATTACACTGTCGAGGAAAACTTATCATTTAGGGATTTAAATTTTACTTCATATTCACTTTATGAGCCATGGACTAGTAATCGCCAAAATGATCAAGATTTATGTTTTATGTGGTTTCCGTGAAGCCACAAAGGTAACCAAATGCCTGGCAAAGTCGTACATCAACAGCGGCTAGACAGTTTTCTAGGTTACAATAAAATCAAGTACCTCATTCTATCATATCTCATTTAGTTACTATAAAAGAAAAGGTTAGAATTCTATGTGTTCTGTAGAATCAGACCAATATTTAGAGAATTATCTAGGTTCAATCAGTACATACTCTCAGTTGACTAGTATGTTTTTACTGAAATAGTTTTAAAACTGTGCTACTGAGTGAAATACCAATATAACAAACGATTTTAAACACACTCTTGGAGTTCATTTAAATTATAACTTGGCTGGCTCAGGAGACAGGTATTTAAAAAGAAGAAAATCTTAATAAAATTGGAAATCTTAATAAACTTTGGGGTGGCTTGTTCTCAAGCTACACATGATCATAGAGTAAGTACACCACCAGCTCTTGGGTCAGCGGTCAGTTTGAAAGGGCAAGGAATACTTTTCTGGGACTGTCTAGAGCCACGTGGTGGTGTCTTAACAATTCATTTTCATGGCCACTGGCCTTTTAAACTCCTTTTCATGAAAAGTGCAGGGTACCTTTGTTCTTCTCCAGCGTCTGGGGTTACTCAACTTTCACCCTCAGGTTCAGGAAAAAAACACTGAAGATGACTGTTTAGGAGATGACTGTACTCCCAACTCCCCTCCAGAGACTTAGACATACAGCAGCTTTCACGTGTACAGACTTGCTCTCCACCCCCCGGTGTAACTTTTCCTCCAGCAACAGAAGCCATCTGGTTATGCACAAGCAAAGGCAGCAGCTGACTCATCTTCACTCACCGGGAGAGTGGGCAGGCATCGTCCTATTCCTCGGCACCCTTGCCACCACTGCAAGACCCGCCGGGCTCTGGGCCCCCAGCCTTTCTCCATATTTGAGCTGTTTCTAGTTGGAGGTTGCCTTCTATTCTGGGTGGCCTTATATTTGGAACAATATAGTACAATCACTCAGAAAAATACTGTTTCCCAAGTCTCAAGAAAGCAGATAGAACAAGAAGCTTAATGAAATGAACCACAATGACCACAATGGCAAGCTGTAGCATGCACCTGTAACTAGGGAGAAAATTAAAATAAAAACAAACTGAAGTCCTGTCTATTAGAGCTAATACTGATTTTTAAAAAAAAAATTTTGGCAAAGGTATAACTAATTCTCAAGCTATCAAAAAAGTAGTAGATGATAATGCTAAAATTACAGGGAAAAAATTAAGCTATTTAGACAACTTTATTTTGTGAGTTTTACTTATGAGAAATAGAGAATTACCATAAATCTTCCTGGTATTTAAAACTGTATAACTTCAGAATTAACAGAAATTATTTGAAATGCATTTGGGAGCACTTTGTCCTTTTGTTAAGAAGTACAAATTGGGTCAATATATTCAGTAATACTTAGGAAAACTGATGCTGCATCAAATTCTCAGCAAAATTTCAGCATATTGAAAAAATAGGTATGAATTAAGAGGTAACTATTGCATTACAATAACTATTTTAATGGGACATATACGTAGTTGTCAAAATTCCTATCAAATTAATTCCCAAATTTCTGTAGAACTAAAGATATCATATAACTTAACAAAAAAAACACAAAAAAGTTCCCTAAATTTCAATTTTTCCATGACCAAACTATGCAATTCTATTAAAATAATCAGAAGCAAAATGAACTTATTTGAACATAATTCACTGTCCCTGCCCACTTTCACCAAGACCTTTAACTAAGAATGCTGTGTCCTAAGGAATAACAGAAATTTTTAAAATATGAAAAATTCACAAAATATTCACAAAATCAGTGTCTAAGTATTTAAATTTTGGAGACAAAAATTGAGAACATAATTTTTTAGTTCTCAGCGACCCATATGCCTAGAAGTATGTGCTTTATTGTGAATAGTACTGGTCTAATTTTCACTCCCCTCAAATTTTTGGAGGCTGGACAATAAAGAAAATGTACCATGGTCTTAAGTAAAAATGAAGAGCATGATGATCAGCAATTGCTACTCACAAAACTCTTTTCTGAATCTATGCAGTCAGTAGCAGTTACCTATTAAGTCACAAATATTCTTCACATGTAACAGAAAATTCGTTGCACTTGGACCATAACGATCATTTCATCATAGCAGCACTGATCTGAACACTGCTTTTTCAGTAATCATTTCATATGTCGGTGTCTAATTTATTTCCACCATCAAAAGGATTATAACCAGTAATTTATAATAAAATTTACCTCCCAGCCCAATCTGCATAGTTCTATTTCTGAGACGATCATTACGGGGTAATGAAATTTCTTTACAAATGAGTTCTAACTTCAGGACTAGGCTCTCTCCAGGACTTACACATCTCTCAGATCTTTTGCTTTTCGGATTCAATGACTGAGTAAAACATAAGAATTCCTACTGTCATTCTTTAAAGTATAGTGAGATTAAATCCCAGTGCCTCTCCATTGTAACAAAGTACATTATCACAACTGTGATGTCGGAAAGCACTTTGTATAGTCATTTAGAAGATGGCTGGAAAGAGGAGCCGTTTGGTTAGTATGCAGACAATGTACACTCTATTTTACCACTTTCAGAAAGTAAATACAATATGAAATAATAAATATGCTTTCCAGGATCTTGTAAAAGATTCTTTTAAAACATTAATTATAGATCATATAGTAGTATTAATCTCACAAGAGTGGCAATATACGTGGGCCAGGTTTTTGTGGAAGAATGAACTCTTGATGATATAACCATTTGAAAGGAAAAGGTAATCTTCCAGAATCCGGATTATTGACTTTCTACTCATGTCAGAAACATTTTTGTTGTTTAATCTCAGTCATGGAAAAGTGTGTTCTGGACCAGCCATCATTTTTGACCTTCTGGTAAACTGTATCTGAATGGTATTTATATACTAATGAATGCTTAGCTCTCTGCTTGCCCTGCAATTGTCAATCATGCTATTTTCTGAAGACAGCCTCATCAAACATACTAAGTCTCCAGCGACTTGGTGCTTCGAGTCGTTTCTGGCAACTCTGGAGCTCGAAATGGGGGAAACTCAGATTCTGGCCATCAGTTGGGTGAACAATTCCAAACAACCTTAAGAAAGTCACTTTCTGTTTTCTAAGTAATTCTCTTTTGCTCAGTTTTGTTTTCTGCAGTTTTTCAGAATTCCACGTTTATAAAAAATACTAAATGACCCTGCCATTCCAAAGGAAGTCTGTGTATTCATTAGCCTTTTTATATACAGGTACATAGAGTAATCCACAAATTATTTTAGCTATCAAGACAGTCCACTCTAAATGCTGATGGCAGAATACTGCTCTGCATCTAGACTGTGGGAGGTAAAGTACAGATTACTTACTATATGGTAAGTACGCTTCATAGAAATCCTGAATTCTAATGTTGTAAGCAAACAGCCTAGATCAGGAAACAAAAGTATCCCTTCATATCACTGAAGAAGATAAAATGTATTGGTTCTATTATCCCTCTTATTACATGATATCTGGAAGATCTTCCATGAAAATTGAAATTTGGGACATTTTCTAGTATTGTCCTTAAAATAATTGACTTTTTTGAAATTAAGGAAAAAGTGAAACCATTCAATTTTTTAAAAAAATAATCTAAACAAAAAGAAAATATATTACTTATAATATCACTGAGTAAAATAATTATAATGCATAATATGAATTTTAAGAGAACTGGCAAGATGAAGCTTTTGTGAATTGTCTTGTTTCTATTTTGTGGTTCTATTTATTGCTATTTTAGTAATATTATTTAAATTAACACTTTGGAAGTTTCTATTCTTTTGCCTTACAGAAGTACACATTAAAAAAACATTTAACAAGAATAACAGAATACTGTTTTTATATTAGGCTTCTGGCTCAGATATAAATCAGATGTAGTGCATTTGTAAGAAACTTTAGAGCCCAGCCCTCTTATCTATTAAAAGAAGCCAACTATCTATGGAAGTCTGAAAATTGATCGGCTAAAGTAGTTTCCTGTTAGTTAAAGATGTTTAATTTTTTATAAGTCCTGAAGCTAGGTCAGACTATCATACAGTGCATCATACCTCATCAGAACCCACACCTAGTTTAGGAGGGAGGGTTAATTCAGTCTTTCCTTATTATAGGGCAAGAACAGATATTTTGCAGAATCTCATCAGGAAAATAATATTTTGTTCAGTTTGACCAGTTTTCATTCTGACATATTGTGAAACCACACTAGCACACAAACGGAAGCTCTGATTAGGAGAGACTTTAAAGGTCACCTTGACAAACTTCCAAAAGATTCCTATGAATGAGCTCAGACATGCTGAGACTGTTTTGCTCTGACAGAGAATAGTTGGTTGATTGTATTCAAAGAAAAACATTTTTTATTTAATTTATCCAATTTAAAAGAGTAATTTCCTAGATTTATAGATTCACTTATTCACTTAAATATTTGCTAAGCACCTACCAGAGGTAACATGCCATGCTATTCCAATTTTTGTTAAGAAAAAAGCACAGTAAGTTCACATCATTGACTCTAGGTTCAGATTCTTGATCTGACACAGAAGCTGCATGACCGACCTGTGCCTCAGTTTCCTCATGTGTAAAATGTAGGTAATAATGATACAACGATACCTCATTCTATGGACTTCGTTACTTAGCTCAAGCTCTAAAAACAGTTGCCTGGCTCACTTTAAGTGCTGTATAAGTATTTACTGTCATTATGAATAATGTTTTTGCTTTGCTTGTCAACACATTTTATAACTTGTTTGTCAATCTACTTTCACATGTTTATTATTTTGAGCAGCAGCTCTCAACTTTGGGTGATTTGGCCCTCCAGGAAAGACATTTGGCAAAAATGTCTGCACACATTTTTAGTTGTCAAAACTAGACTGTTTGTATGGGCATTTAGTGGGCAGAGGCCAAGGATGCTGCCGAATGTCTGACAATACACAGGACAGCCTGCACAACAAAGAATTATCCAGCCCAAAATGTCAATAATGCTGAAGCTGAGAAACCCCACTTTAGAGAAAGAACTATGTTGAAAAACTGCAGAGCAAAATTTCTGGTGACAGTTCCACGTCATATTTTGCATATGAGGACAAGTCGACCCGGTGATTTGGAGCTTGTGATGATTTTAAAGAAAACTCTCTAAGCTTCAGCCCTCAGGTGGTCTAAGTATAAAGACATCCACATTCCCACCCTCAAACAGGAAATTACTCTAACAAAAGGAATAGAATTTAAAATACCCAAAACATCCTACTGCAGCAATGCTAGCAGAATCAGAATACAAAATGGGCTGGTACAGGACAGTGGCCCAAAGAAGAAAGCACTCTCAGAATGGGGAGATACACACCTTATAGCACCTTGAAAATCGAGACATCAATCCCACAGAGAATAAAATTGGCAGAAGGTGCTTTGTGGAAATTATGGAAGAAAATAAAGCTTCCTTAGCAACACAACAGGTAAAGATTCTGCACTTAACTTTAAGGAGTCACACTAGGAAAAAATAAAATTGCCAGCAAGTAGAAATGAGGGCCTTGACACATGAAACAACATCCCTCATGCAGATGAGAGCACCATGTGACGTGCAGAGGGAACTCAGAAAGAGAGAAATCTGGATCAGAACAATAACCATTCTCTCCTTCACTCGGGTCTAGGAGTTATAGTCTGTTTATGTGTTTGTCTTCTTAGTAGGTAGAAGACTCCCTGAGGGCATGTCTTACTTATAACAGCTTTCAATTACTAAGCTTCTATTACATGTTAGGACTCCAAATGCCATCAATTAAAAGATTATGTCCAGCTACTATGAGCTCCCACTACATGTTAATGTTAATACCTATTAAGACACTAACTGTGGGCCTGGTGCTGTTCTCAGTAATTTATACTCCATAATGACTTTTTTCTTTTTGGTTTGGGGCTTTAAAGGTCTCCTTCTGTGTTTTCATCATGAAGCTCTGGGCTGCAAGGAGATCCAGGAGATCCGGGGAGGGCTGGGATTGTTGGAATGGCCCAGGGCTCTCGGGAGGATCAGAAGAGAAGTGTGTTAATATTAATAACTGATACAGAAGAACTGGTGCACACCAGCTGAACATCAGCTCTGTGCTCAGTTTTCTCCACTCTAGGCATAGAACTATGGCTGTGACAGTTAAAGTCTGCATCTATAATGATATCGCAAAGATTTTGAGACTTGCAATTTTGCAAATTAGCCTAAGGAATTTGTTGCAAATTTCTGACAGCTCACTGGATTACTATGAGTCATGCTATAAATGAAACACAATAGGGTTCCAGCTAAATACAGTTATCTTAGCAAGAGAAGAGTTTAGTTTCCTGTGCTTTCTTTTGGGGTTTGGGTTCTAGTGATGCTTTTCTTGTTCCACACCAGTGTGATCCAGGATGTTACTCTCTTGATTCTGGTTCCTTACACATTTATATTCATATTCATATTTTCCCTCATCTTGGAATACATTTGTAAAATATTTGCTTCACTCTTGACTCTGATGAAAAAGTCATGATCATGTGAATTACTATTCATTGTTTAACAGATAGGTGTAATTACCTTGACCACTCACCTTTAGGTGAGCTGAGAAGACTCTTTCATAGCTCAGTTTTAAGCCATATCACATTTTACAGTAATATTTCATATATCAAAGAGTCCCTCGAGGTCACTGCCCTTGACTTATCTCTGTGATCATGATGACTAGCACTCTATTTCCACAGATTAACAATATACTAATGGATGATCAAAATTTATGTGTAAGATTGTGGCTTTTCCTCTCAGAAATAGTTGTGTAAATGCTTTACTTGTGTGTCTAGTACATGGTAATTAGTAGGTACTTATCTATTTGTCAAGTAACTAAAGTACACTTCTAGGGCACTAAAACGGCCTGAAATAAGTGAAACTCATTTTTGTGGTGATCCATATTTGGCAAGTCTATACACTTTAAGCACAGACTAAATTCCCACTGTTTTTTTCTCTCAGTCAATTGCTATTATTCAAGCAAAATAAATCTATCCTTAAAATCTTAAATCACTTCTATTTCTAAAGCTACAGTGAAGCTCAAGCATGTTAAAACTGAAACAATCACTGGGGATGGTTAGCAGAACAAAAGTAGAAATAGGCTTTACTACTGAGGCATCCAAAGTATACACTGATCCCCATCAAAATCATTATGTAATACCAAACATTAAGTGGTGAAAATAAAAAATCATCGAAAAGGATAGTATTCTCAGCTTAAGTGTAGGCCAATCTATAAGTATCCAGATTTTCCCACCTAAAGAAACCAGAAGGTAATATTTATTCACACTCTTCATTTACTATGCCAAATAATGTCTAAGATTATAGTCTGGAGTCACAGTAGAGGTGGTAAGGAGCTTCAATTCAGAGAACCTGAATTTTAGACAGTCGTCTTGTTCAGGGAAACAAATAGTCCAGAAGGACATGAACCTAGAATGTGAGGGACAGAGTAACAGAAGTGAGGCTGACATGGAAAGCAGGGGTCAGATCACAGAGACTCTTCTACACCATATGAAGGATTTGAAATTTATTCTCTGCTGAGACATGAGCTGTGACAAGTAACAATAGAACACTCTAGTAATGTGGAAAATGATTTGGGTGGGACAAGACTGGCTGAGATGAAGTCCAATTAGGATATTAAGAAAAAAGTGAAAGATGATTACTCACTGCCTACACTGGACGATTGCAGAAGGAATAAAGATGATGATACTGATGGATTAAAAGACAGGACCCTATGAACCTCAGTGTTTATTTGAATGTAGGCAATGAGGTTGAAAGAAGAACTCAGGACAACTCCTAGCCCTCTGGCTGTGTACCAGCTAAATGGCCATGTCATTAACTAGGACAGGAAATGCCAGGAAAAGGAATACATCTGACTCCATTGGATTTTAAAATCAAAGAGGTAATTAACAATGTATAAAGCCCCAAATCATCATTCTCACAGGTACCTAGACAAATGGGTTTCTTTGGACATGTAAAATAAAATATTTTACAAAATATTTAAATTGTAATAGTTTCATCATGCCATGATGAAAATATCTGATGAGACAATGTTCTTGAAAGGAAGATAATTGTGGGATACCTGTGACTCCAGGTAAAACTCAAACGCATATAAATATAGTTCTCAGAAAAAAAAATAATTACAGAAATTAGGAGGATGCCATTTTACAAGAATTAGAGAGGGCAAACCCCAGGAAGAAAAGAATTAATATCTTGAATGGGCTAAGACAGCAAACACCCTGTATCTCTGTAGTCAGAGTGACAGCAGACGAAGAACAACAATGAAGGCCTGGTTTAAAAAAAAAAAAAAAAAAAACGCTGTTAAACAATAGGTAGGATATGTGGATAATTAGATTTACGTACATTCTGTTTCTAGGTAATGAGTTTATATGCTTAATTCTTGTCTTTTATTAACCATACAACTCCCAGTGAGAAATACTGAAACTTATAGAAAAAAAGAATGATACATCTAAATGGCTTTCCAATTAGGTGGACATTCCATAGGAAAAGTTTACTGTATTATTGCTGAGAGGAAGGTATCTGAATGCTTCTAGGTCTTGGGCTTATAAACAAGGGGGATCCTGGGGTCATGAGTAGAACTGAGTCAGGGCATGGAACTGCATTGCCAATGTAGACACAAAAGCAAAAAAGTCATGCTGATCAACACTACATTCGGTTTGCAGAACTGAGCCAATTAATGATTGTGTTAAATACCGTGGCCCTCCTTCAGAGCCCAATGGAAGACCTGTACAGAGCTAGAGCGCCAGGGACTAAATAGCTTTTTAAGATAAATATTTGTCGTGTTGACTAAGAAATACTACACTGTTAGGTATTGTTTGCTGCCCTAGATTTAGCAAAAGAAAGGGTCTTCAGTTTCTTCAAGGAGTCTTCCAGTGTACAAAGCCCCTGCACAAAATGGGAAGATCATGATAAGAAAGAGTATTGACCGAGGCAGAAAGTCAGCTTCATACGAGGGCAGCTACCTCTCTAGAAGATACAAACAAGTACAGCTGGTTGTTAGACTGCAGCTCCACCCAGCCCATTTATTGAAAGCTCTATCTTGGAGCATTCACAGTGATCTCATGCTTAAAGGTTTACAAAAACATTAGTGGACAAAATGATCTAGGCAGTGTAGCCTCTGAATACATGGTAACAATAAATTCACCAGCAGGAGAAATGAAATCTCCCATTAGTGAGAACACCATCCAAACACATGAGGAAGCATCGTGAAAGCATGAGTTCTATTTCCACAAACAACTCCTACTAGGAAGGAAAACAATAAGTTATTTAAAAACATGTTTATTTGTGCCCTACCTAACATAAATAATTTGTGATGGAAAACAAGATTTTTGGATTCAAACTATATATGCTCATTTAAGTAAATAACATTCAAAAAGGAAATCTAGGACTCATCAGAGTTAAAAGAAAATATAAAATGACTTTGTAAAATTAGTTAACAAAATAAGTTCAGAAATCATCTGTAATTTGGAGAGATTAAAAATGTTAAATGGGCCTCTCCTTTCAGTCTGCATTGCCCTCCTTTCTCCTTCCCTAGCTTTAAATCTTAAGAGTGTCTCAGGGGACATCCAGAAACCTCTTCTCTTTTGTTCTCAATATTCATTCACAGGAAATCCTAATTCAGTCCTATAGCCATGTATTCTTCCAAATTTTATCTCCAATCTTGACTTTTCCCCTGTGTTCCAGATGTGTGTGTGTGTATAATTAACTCTGTATGTGACATCTCCTCAGAGACGTCCAACATCTCAAATTTACCATGCAGATAGAACTTGACCCCTGTGTACCTCCTAACCTGTTCCTCCTAGTCTCCCTCATCTCAGTAAACAACACCAATAACCATGCAGTTGCTTAGATCCAACCAAAGAGTCATCCTGGAGTTTTCCCAGGGCCACCACACTGGGCTGCCATTCATTGCCTGGTCTATGTGAACAGTTGCTCCAGGGGTTGGTTGTCAATGCCCAACCTATGAAGCCATACAGGGTCACTTCTCTTTGTATTCTGTTTCTATCATACAGCACTCTCAGCTTGACTTCAAAATTCACTATGAATCCAACTCCTCTCCTGACCATCTCCTTCCTACCATTTAGTTCAGGCTATCGTCAGCCCTATTAGACTACCAAACTAGCTTCCTAATGAGTGTCCCTATGTCTATCCCCACTTCCTGCCTCTACCTTCCTGTCTCTACCCAACATTGACAGCGATCTTTTGAAAATGTTAATAGATGATATCGTACCCTTGCCCAACTCCTCCAATGGCTTTCCATCAACTCAAACCCAAATCCCAACACTTGACCATGGTTACTAGCCTGCAGGGTCTGTTGTTCCCTGCCTGTCTCTCTGACTTCATCTCTGGTTACTCTCCATCTCACTCACTGTTCCAGCCACAGTAGCCTTCTTGCTCCTGTTTTCTCAAACACGACTAGTTCATTCATTCCTACCTAAAGTTTTGTCCTTGCTTCCTGTGATGCTCTTTTCCAGCCATATTCCTTTCCTTCCTTACGGTCCCTTTAGATGTCACTTCTTCAGTTCTGTACCCTGCTTCTGTTTTCTTCATAGTGATTATCACACCCGGATATGACATATTTATATATTTTTTTTAATCATGATTCACCTACAAAAATGTAAGTTGCATAAATTGTTTATTCAAGCCTGTTTACCCATTGTCTAAAACAGTATCATTACATAAGAGACACATAAACTATCCGAGGGGTGAAATAGTGCATGAATGGCCAAGACATCCTCCAATGACCTACAGAAATCTCATTCCATATTTGTTAAGGGCTGTTTTAGTTATAATAAAGCAGTGGAAGCTGACTCATTGCTTCCCATCAAATGAATATCCCTGTACCCATCTAATGATAATTGTCAACCTATTTCATTCCAAATAGCAAGATCACTGCTTTTGTCTAGCCTAGATTCTGGGGATAAAAGATAGAATAAATAACTGAAATTTGGAATAGCTTTACCTCATCTCTCCAAATAAAATTTGACCACAGCTAAAGCCACAAATCAAGTGTGCCTGCTTAAGTTTTTTTTATTTTTGTGAAGATTCTGGGTGAGGGATGAAAGAGTAGTAAAAGGGACAACATTTTGAGAGCATTACCCAAGTAAAGGACCTGGCTAAACTTTAAAATGCACACAGCTAAAATTCTCTAAAATGCTGACTGAGAAATTCTGAAAAATGACATCATAAAGCTTTAGGAAAGGCAAATTTTAAGAATGAACTTTTTAAAAACTGGAATTTTTGCAATAATATCATCCCGGAAAATAATCAGTTTAACTAGAAGTAATAAGCTTTCAACACTGGCTAGAGCTGTCTTTTAAAAAAAAAAAATAAAAGATCAAAAAAAAAAAAAAGTAAAAACTATTTTGCCTACTCAAGAGAAATGACCCAGAGACTAATGAGCTCCATAATCTCCTCACTGCCTGACCCTCAGCAAGTCACTTGTCCTCAATGCTAAAATGCAGAGGTCTGTCAATTAGCTTCACGTGGTGGCTGTGAAGGGTGACTAATAAACCTGATTGCACAGCCCTCTGGAAATAAGTGCTATAGAGAGGCTTGATAATTGCCAGGTTGCCATCGGTCATCACCTAAGCACTAAGAATACGTCTGGCTCTTTCTTTGCTCTCTTCTACTCCTTGGCTCTTCTGATGTGAATCAGTCCTAGTGAGGATCCTTCTCACTTTCTTATAGGTCTCATCCTGATCCATGGGAAACATCCTGGAGACACAAACCATCCTTTGCTCTCCTCTGTTCCTTCCAGAGCACCTTGCATGTCCCCGATGAAGAGACGCTACGTAAACAGCCAACTGAAAGCTTTTCCTCTCTTTCCTTTCCTTTCCACACACACATACGCCATAATTAAAAACCACATATTTGACAAAGAAAGACCATGAGAGAGGAGAACATTAATATGAAGGACCCAAAAAACACAGAATTCACTTCATTTTTACCAGTGATCTCCCAATTTCTCATTTGAAATGCCCTCATATGAGGGAAAAGGATGATTGATTTCTGACCTCTTCCCAAGCTGGATATGGTTTTCCTCATTCACTGATAAATATGAATTAAAATTGCACTCGTCTGTATAGAAATTCATGTCTTTTTCCAAGCCACCAGCCATGTGGTATCTATTTTAGAGACAAGCCTGCCCCATGTTATCTTCTTAGCAATCTCTCTAAGACCTGCAAGAATCGCCAAGACACAAAAGCAACATAATCAATCACTTGCTGAAGTACAGCTTCAGTCACCATACATGTGTCTTTCAGAAAAGTACAAATTTACTATCCGATAGTTCAACAACAATTATCTTTCCTGTTTGGGAGGACTTGCCTTTTCAAGTTAAATGCAAGCACCTTCATCTCCAACAAATTTTCATCCCAAATGGTTTATTAGGAAAAAATCTTTGCCTCTTGCCCATCTACTCCTCTGGTTCAACCACAGCACATTTCAAAAGCCTGATAACTTAGGGCAAGTTTGGGTATGACAGGACAAAGGAACTTAAACCAATGAAAAAATAAATAACACTTATTGAGAAAAGTACTTGTATATGATAAATTCTTTATGTACAAATAAAAAATTATGTAACAATATGAAGACCAACTTAAAAAAAAGGTAACCCAAGTAATCGGCAAATTATTTTTGTATGGAGCAGGGATCAGTAAACAACTGCCAGAGTTAAATCCAGCCCCTTTCACCTGTTTTGTAAAAAAAAAAAGTTTTATTAGAACACGGACACATCCATTCACTTAGATGTTTTCTGTGCTGTTTTCAGCTATTCTAGTGCTACAACTGCTGACATAAATAGTTGCAACACACATACTGTTCACAAATTTGAAAATATTATCTGGTCCTTTACTAAAAAAGTGCCAACCCCTGATATAGAGGATGAAAAGGTCACTGCAGACTGGAATGGTCTGAGAAGATTCTGGAGAAGGAGGCAAGTGGCTTAAGGAGAAACTATAATTGAATCAGAAGTGATAAGAAGACAAATATTCTTTCCTGTGTAATCATTCATCTAGAGGCTAGCAATGTCCTTAAGACTGATAAAAGGATGAGATCTTCCCATGCTGAGAAATCATCATTAGAGGGATGAAATCTCTCAGTGAATAGCGAAACAGATGGACTAGAAATTACACTGTGTTTCTTGGCTAATTCCCAGTTCAGACCCCAGTGATACCTCATACACTAGAGGTTTGATTTGGGTGGTGGTGATGGTGTTTTCATTGCTATCTTGCTTCAAGAGAAACACACTCAAGACAGGTTTCAGGAGAAAAAAATCACTAAACTAGTGATAGCAGAAAATCTGGACACAGACCATGCCTCCGCATATCACTGGACATTCTCTCCCCTGTGAAACAGAGATAATCATACAGGCCAGGGTCAGACCAGGAAATCACATCAAGATGGTCTCAATGTTGGTCCAAAATCCAGTACCTCAGCTGATACTCAGGTTGTAGTTTGTGCTTGTGACAAAAATAAACTTCCAGGGTGGAATGGGTGACACAATTATCCCATCTTGTGCACTGTCTATACCCTGAGGCAGACCTAGCTGTAAGGGTTACAGATTCTTATAAATCATCCATCCTGCTGTGTCCCAAGCTATGTTTCTCATAAAGAGAAAGGTCCGTTTCAGGCTGCAACCCCATCGTGTAAAAGAAGAAACTAGCACATAAAAATAAAAGAATGGACACTGTCTTTTTCATGACCAATAGCATCTCTCCTTGGGCCCTAAAGGCTTAAGATTCTAAACAATTAAGACCAGTAGGATTGATGTATTCAAACAATTAATGTAAACGATACATCTGAAAAAGCATGATTTCATAAGGCAAAAAGTACTGAAAATCAACGTGATAACATTGAACAGTTTCTACTGGTTTAAAGACCAATTAAAGTCTTAGTTATTCCTAAATTACTATGGCATCAATTTATAGCCCCGAGAAACCACCCAGAATTGAGAGATAGCTTATCATATTCTCATGACTGATTCTGAAGAACTTTGTCAATATCAAGATCCTGAGCAAGGTACTTATTTTAAGTGAAAAACATTGGAGGGGCAGCTTACAGCTCTCATGCCCATCTTGATTTCACTCTCAAGTGCCAAAGGTGCAATATAACTGGTTTCTCTAACCAAGAGAATCCTCTTCAAAAAAAATGAGCAGCCACATGAGCCACCTTTTTCACAAGTGACTGTTTAGAGGGTCCAGTCTTAAACAGACCTCTCCAAAGTCCTTTTAAGTTAGCAAAGAACCTGAACTGCCGACACTATCTTAACATTTGCAGGACTTGTTTCTGGTTAAGGTAGCACGTATTAAAATAGGAGTGGTTGGGGACAGGGACTGGACAGTGAATGAGGCTGGTCCCACACAAAACAATCAAATTCAAAATGCAAAGCTGCTAAAGCCCCCTTTGTCTAAAACTCTTTGTCAGAAAGATGTTATCCAAGTTCTAACCATAGCTTCTGTTAACTTTTGGCATTCAGTACAGGCTTGGCACCCAAAAGGACAAAGACCCAGCATTCCCACGCAATTATTTGTGACCATATTTACTGGAATTTTGATTTATTTCTGAGTGTGTATTTTATATTTTTTTATTAGATTTCTGTAGTAATAGATGTTAAATTACATAGCATATGAAAATGTTTAAATAAAAATATTCTTTCTTTTTGACATGAAGACACACCTGCCTTCGGTGTCGAAACAGCTGATATATCTTGGCTATTAAAAAGCCTCCTTTCTTAGAGCCAGCTTTTATAAAAGTCCAGGATGGCTTCCATCTGGTCCTGGGTTTATTATTTGTTATCTGTCAAACATTAGAACTTCTGCCTCACATGTTGTTCTGTTGCAAATGAGAGGCATTTTAGGTGAAGAAAAGAGTACCAAATTCTTTTATTTGCTATAATACATTTGAGCCAGATTTACATTTCTTCTGTGATCAATTATGTGTCTGTATTCAATCTGTTTTCTAATATAACTTCTAAGAGCAACAGCTAGGTGAATAAAATGACCAAAGTAATGAGTCCAAGAGTTTTAAGTAGGTTGGCTGCCTCCTTATTGTGTTTTATTTTTCTCTTTAAAAAAATAATTCAAAAGTTGCTTCTGTCCATTAACTTATATTATGGAAGTTCCAAAAATCTCAAAGAAGATAAAAATTCTGAAAGAGGGCTTTGATCATTTGTGTGCCTCAGCTGGGCACTTCTGAAATCACAAGTATCTCAGGGACTGAGAAGTTTGAGAAGCTCTCCCAAAGGAAAGAATCCGACCAGGTAAATACACTGGAATCAAGGATAATTGAAGTGCTTTTAAAAGGGAGGAACCATCTCTGAATGGATTGTCCCTTTGTTAATAGTAATTCTTCCTTCCCACCTCCATTTCTGGGTTTAACACTGGAACCCTGTTGTAAGGAGTATTTTCTCTATAGGCTTTGGGCCTGAAGCAAGGTAGCACCCAAGCAGGAGTGGTGATTTTCTCTGCCCACAGAATGTTGGGAGCCATGGAGAATGGCCAGACATCACTATAGCAGCCAGTCAAAAGCCCAAGTCAGGACCACACTTCAGGAAAACCTATATACTTGAGGAGGAAGCAGCTCCCAAAGGTAGGCTCATGGGAGCTAAGAGAACTGATTCCATCCCTGTGACACCAATCTCCACGCAAGTGGCCTGAGTAAACACATCCATTACTTTAGGTGATGCAACATTTAAAAGTGTTCATGGTTTGTTTTTTAAAATACTCTCCTCTACTTATTAATATAGGAACTACTCTGTAGAATTTCTAGAATAAAACTCAAAAATAAACTTCTACTAAGGATGATTTACCCGTAGCCACCAAAGGCCCACGAGTCATAAAACAAGGCAAAGTCTGTGTTTCACAGGCTCTCTTCTTCCTAGTGCTTCTCTACACCTGCTTTAATTAGCTTCGAATGTTAACACACTACCAGGTTATACAGCCTTGAGGGCACACATTTTAAAAGATACTACAGAAAAGCTCTACATAAACTATAAAAGTGACACCGATCACTGCCTCACAGTATATGTCCTACAATTTCTCTTTCATTCTTGATGTCAACAAGAACATATAAAGAAAGGCCCAGTCTAGTTCTTGCTGGCTGTTATTTCAGATGCTTTAGTCTACGGAATGAATCCAATGAATCAGATATCCTTTGAAAAATATGTTTTCTTCCTCTGGACATTGTTTCTTCTATGTATCACAAGTAAAGCTGACTTCGATTTATATGCAGGGAGGGACTCTTATTCTGTCAAGTCACAGTACAAAAAACTAATGTATGCTATCTCATGTCTTTTTTTTCCCCACAGTAATTTATTTTGGCTATCTCAGTATGGAATTCCTGAAATATATGTTACATTTTAAAATAAAGAATACACGTTGTTTTGGTATAAATTAGAAGTAAATAAAAATTAATTTTCTAACATTTCCTATATTATTTTTCTCTTTTGTCACAGTTTAAAAAATTCTGTGAAATGTCATGTCTCCATTTATTACATAAAACCTTTTGAAATAGTTTTACATGTGATTTTAAGATTTTTTACAATAGTTTATATACTCAGGAGAGAATATCCTAAGTTCAGGTGAGCTTTAACTATGATTTATATCAACTTTTAAAAGGCATTTCCTTCTCAAATAATGGCACCTAATAAATAACACTGTATTTTCTAAAAGTTATAAGACTTCATACTTTTGGGCTCTCTTTGAAATATTGTGTTTACAAACCAGATTTAAAGTGAAGCTCCAGGATGCCTGTAGGATATCACAGAAACTACAACAAAGCAAAGAGCGTCGTGCTCACAGGGTAGTGAGGCTCTTCCATGCACACCTCCTATGGGCTCTCTACCCCTGGACAGAACTGACTCAATCTTCACTGGATCTCTCTATTTGTTCTTTGGTAAAGACACCTCATTCTGGGACCTGGTAACTTTGCATGAATATGAGACATGGACACAAACCTTCATTTATCCTTGGGCTCAGAATATTCAGGGCTGGAAGGAACCACACTTAATAATAAAGGAACAGAGGACTTTGCACCTCACCAGAGAGAAACCCAAAGGACTTATCATGCTCATCTTATTTTTAAATAAGTATATTGTAAGGAAAACTAGAGCCTTTATGTTTATTATACATAATTTAATATAATGAATAAAAATACATTTAGGGGACTGCATATTAACTGTCAAAATACCCATAAGTTAACATTGCTCAGACTAGTATGTGAGTCTCACTATATGTGTATTTGATGTGAAGAGTCTCAAAGATACACACTCATGACTGTATGTTACTTAAATAAATTTAATAGCTATCTGATGAAATTTTATTAACTTTAGAGTCCAATGAGATGGAATAACCCACAATGACATAAGTCAGCACCTGTAAATACAAAACCCAGTGTTGTGTAAAGTTGTAGTTTTAAGGAATTTTATATCAAAACAAAAATGGGTACGCCTATTTTGTGTGCCCATGTCACATAAACCTACTTTTTCTGGATAGAGTCATGGATTTGTAAAACTGAGTAGAACTTTCCACATCCCCTAGCACAGTTGTCTTTTTCAAGGTCAAGGCATATGAGGCTCACAGAGTTTAGAGGTATTATCCAGGACCAACAGCAATTAGACCAACACATTGTTTTGGTTATCCTTGTTCAGGGTTCGTTCTAATATTCACAGTACCTCCTTTAATCACTTGATTACTGAGTTCAAAGTCACGGCGATGTCTCAGATTTCCAAAGTGATTCAGTTATATTTTGCTTACTTTTCACATAATGATAGCTTTTTCAATATAATTAGTAAAGTCTTAAGTCACTTGGAAATTTATGTAAAGTGTCTTATTTTGTCACAGAATATAATTGTCTCTATTACATTGATTATAGTATATTTATATTTAGACAATATAAATACTGCCTATATTAAATTTATATTTGTCTACTTTGTATTTAGAGGATATAGGTAACTACCAACTATCAAGAGGCACTAACTTTAATTTTTATGTGTTGTAAACATGTTTACTTTGCTCAGGCTACAGCAAAGAAACTAGAAGTGCTTTTAAATGAAATATGCCTAAACCACATTGTAGGAAAAGTATGAACCAGAAAGAGGACAGCATGGTTTAGATGCCTCTTTTACATCAGTCATAGAGGTAGTGACCTCCAGCAGGAAAGGAAGAGAAAATGAGACTGTGCTCAAACAGGAACCTCAGCATCTAAGCTTCTGCTTTTCTGATATCCAAATTTCAATAGAATTTGCATTAATTCCCAAATCAAACACTGCACTATATTTTCCACCACATTCTGTGAGCCTGTTTCCTTACCCTATTAGAAACAGAAAGACTATTTCATCTGTAACTTTAACTTTGACTTTGGATGTTTTTTAGAAAAGCAAAAGAAGAGTAGAAAATCATTTGACAAGGCAACATTAATTTCTCTTATAGTTCCATCTCAGATTTCCCCAAATATTCCTCCACATTGCTTCTTATTCATATATCTATGATTCTAGCAAATATTATTACACAGCAAAACTTGATGCTGAGAGAGCTTCATAATTTTTTGCGACAAATTCTGCCAAGGACAGGTAACAAAAATGCTATTTTTATTGCAATTACAAATAAAAAAGTTTAATATGCCCTAGTGATAGATTAACATGCCACTGGAGGTATTAAAAAGGCAACGCTGTTAAATATGAATTATTGATACTATAGCCCTTAATAACTGAGTACTTTTTAAATTTAATAATTCATTAATAAGCTAAATAAGTGGCATACCTATTATTTTCTGCTATATTCCTATTTTGCCTATTTTTCTCATTAGAATGGATATTTCTAATCACATATCGGATATTCTCAAACAAGAACCCTCCAGCATGAGGAGATCACAGAAGAATGTTGTAAATCTCACTTTGAGAATCTTCCATGTTGCCTTAGACATTTTTCCTATGAATTTTAGTCTCTCCGATATTTTCTCTGATGGCCTTTAGCTTTCCCTTAATCCAGTCTCCATTTATTGAGGTTCTCCAGCATGACTTTTTCCCCATAAATTTATTTTCCATATCTGTCTCTTATTCCAATACACCCACACCACTTGTGTAGCTCCCATCTGTCCTCTGAAAACTCTATTGAACTATATATAAAAGGTTTTTTTTCTTTAATTATGTAAATCATGGTGATTTAGAGAAAATGGTAATCCACAAGCACTATTCCTCTGGTGGAGTCAATTTTTTCCCAACTGTGACTTCAGCAGCAACCAACCCTTAATGGATTTAACTTTTTTCTCCTATCAGTAGTATCCAGATTCTACTCGGGTTGTGTAACATGGAGTTGCTATCCATGAAAAATAAATTTTTGCACAAATTACCCCTCAGGAGGACCAGAATGGTAATTTCCATGCAAATAACAATTGAAGAATACTACAATGTGCTTTAAGCATCCTGCAAAGCATTATTCTGTGCCTGCTTTTTGTGCAATAGTTAATAACATTTTTTTTTTTTTTGGAGCAATTCAGACTCTATAAGAGCCGTATATTTATGGCCCTATAAGACAAAAATGACTTGCAAAATATAAAGTTAGGAAATGTGACAAGGAGAAAGAGTAACAGCCACAAATAAACATCTCCACAGCAAAAAAGAAAAGCACAGGAAGGAAATCTATGTGGAGAGAGAACCCTCCGGTCTGTCTTCCCCACACAGTGGTAACCTGCAATGAGCACACAGGTGAGGGAGCTTTTTAGAGATGTGACACTGGACCTGGGCTGTGTTGCCATGGAAGTGAGAAGCTCGATTTTTTAGCTCCCGTGCACCCCACCTCAGCACTTTTGGCAATAGTGACAGGTTCTTTTCCTTTGTTGAGAAACTGCTCTGGAAATGGCCCTGTCTCTTTCCCAATGCACTGGAAGACTGCATTGTGAGGCCACATTATAACCAAATTACACAAGAGGGAGATTTTTCATTCCCATTCCTAAAATTAGACCCTTATCTGTGTGCTAACACAAGAGAAATAGAAACATTTGCTGAAAGGGGCCCACTCAGTGGTGTTCCAGGCTGTCATGGCTCTCAAACCCGTCTGCTGCATCCACAGTACAGGGGCAGGCATGTGAACTAGGCAAGTCAGAGATCCTTTACGGATTCTGAAAATGTCTCTAAAATGTTGATCTCAAGAGGTGGGTGGTTTGTTTCAGAGAGGGTCTCCCGGGCACAAAGGAGATACACAGTGCTTTCCAAACAGGTGCCAGAGCACTGGGTGAAGGGAACAGATTTCCCAGTACGGCTTTTAACAAATGTACTTAACTGACTGGCATCTCAGCAAACTGCATGTTTCATGTCTCAAGTCCTCTAATGATGCAAAATCCAAAGTCAACACAATAGGTGAGAATAGTTTTAAAAATCAGTTTTTATGTCATCTTTCTGTCTGAATAGTGACTAATGTCTTCAAAGGGTAATCATCAGGTATTCTGTATCACCTACTTTATTTTCTAGTTCAATAGACTTTATTGCAGCTATAGTACATAAACATATTGGCTAGGTCTGAATTAAAAAATCCTGTGACAGGAGGAACAAAGGAATAGGAGCCCAGCCTAGAGACCACCCAAAAAACACCCTATTGGTAATTAGAGAATTCCTCCTGCATCCCCAGAGACAAAGGAAAGGAGGGTCATAATCTTAGCTAGCCTAATCCAGCTATAGACCCCTGCACAGGAAGTACTACCCTAATATGCCTATGACTTTAAGCTTCATTATAATACTGTGTTTATGCTGGAAGTTCATGAATCTAATTATAACAGACTGAATTCTGGGTAAGCACATGCACATTAGGCAAAGAATTACATAGCAGCCAAGTGTTAATCAAAATGGTCTCACTTGCTAATCACCTAAGAACGCCTTTGGAACCACCCATCATGGCCCTAAATATAAGGTAGACCTTTCCCTCACCCGGGGTTACATCTCTCCATCTTCCCTGGCTGTAATCCGTACCCCTCCCCTTCCAGGGGTAAGTATCCTTATTTCCACGTGGTTAGCCAGTTTTAGGTTTGACCTGTCTTCTACCTCACAATGTGCTTTTAATAAACGAGTATCTCTTATAGTCACTGAGTTGTAATTCATTTCCTCATCAGTGATAAGGACCTAGAGCTGTGTGTGTTATCAGAACTCCAATCACTCCAAAGGTAAGATAACCATCAAGAAAAGGACAATGGAATGAGATCTAAGCAAGGTTTTTGATACCAAATTTCATAGGCATATAGCTTGAAAACTACTACTGTAACTATTCTTTCCCGTACTCATTCTCTCCAACTCACTCTGAACGGAAAGGCTCTCTCTCACTACATTCTGTTAAGTATGAATTTTTCATGCAGATGTGGGTATACGTTTGTACAATAAAACTTTGATTCTGAAGTATTTTTAAAATGTGTCAGAGAGAAGACTCTATAAAATGCATTTTTTCATTCGTGATAGATACCACAGCTCTAAAAAAAAAAAAATAGACTATTTCCCTTAAAGTAGAAATAGAATAAATGTCTAAGAAATCTTAGATGGCTAAGCAGATCCAATGTTAATTTTTAAGATGTGCGAATGAAAGAATTGACAATAGGATAAAAATAGATTTATTAGCCTAATGACACTGAATTGCATGAATGGTATGAAGTGATTAAAGGAGGCACTGTATGTATGCTAGAAAGAACATTGAATACGCCTACATTAGCTATATGGCCAGAACTATACTCCCAACCTCTGTGACCCTTATATTCCTTTACTAAATGAGGGTGTTGTCCAATGTGACATGTAAACTTTGGAAATCAGACTCTTTATCTACATAAAGTTTATATGTAAATGTATACATGAAATAGGTATGTTTCTTTTCAATTTGATATAAAATTCCTTACAACAAAATTTCACACAATATTGGGTCTTATTTCATAAATGCCTACTTATGTCATTGTGAATGACTATCATTGGATTTAAAAATTAATAAATTTAATAGCTAGCCGCTACGTTTAAGTAACACGATCTTCATTAGGGTTCATGCCACATTAAATATGTACATAATGGAGCTGACAGACCAGTCTGAGCAGTTTTAGCATTGCATGTGTTATGAGAGGTTAGATGCAATCCTTTGAAATATTTTTACATGTAACCTGTAAAAAGTGTTCACATTATGTGTTCAAGAAAGAATACCCTAAGTTCAGGTGATCTTAAATGATCGTTTGTACCAACTTTCAAAAAAGTATTTTCAACGTTCACTCACATCACATATTGAGGGATTTCCTTCTTGTTTAAGGCTAATATTCCATTGTATGTATATATCATATTTTCTTTACCCATTCATCTGTTGATAGACATTTAGGTTGCTTTCACACCTTGGCTATTGTGAATACTGCTACAGTGAACATGAGTGTGCAGCTATCTCTTTGAGAGCCTGATTTTAATTCTTTTTGTATAAATATCCAAAAGATCGCTGTATCACAGGGTAACATTATGCCAAGTGAAATAAGCCAGTAACAAAAAGATGACCACCACACAATTCCACTTATATGAGGTATCTAAAATAGTCAATCTCATAGAAGAATAGTATAGTGACTGCGAGGGGCTGCGGGGAAGGGAGAGATGGGAGTTGATAATCAATGTATAAAATTTCAGTTATGCAAGATGAATAAGTTGTAGAGATCTGATGTACAACATACCTATAAATAACAATACTGTATTGTACACTTAAAAGTATGTTAAGAGGATAGATCTCTTGTTGTCTATCAGAAAAAAATTTTAAGGCATTTTCTTTCCAAATAATACCTTGCAATAATACTACATTTTCTGAAAATAATGAGACTGTTCTAACTTTAGGGCACCTTTGATTACTGTGTTCACAAACTAGATTTAAAATACAGCTCAGTGATCCTCGTGGGATACTGGAGAGACCATGGCAAAGCAAAGAGCTCTGTGTTCACTGGGTGATGATGACCCACCATGGTCTATACTAGTGGTCCATCCACACTTCCCGTGGGCTCCTCTTTACCACTGGATAGAACCAATGTAATCTTCACTGCATTTTTCTATCAATTCTTAAATAAAAAACTGGGACTTGGTAACTTTGCATGAGTATAAGACTGGACCCAAGCTTTATTTACACTTAGACCTACAAAATGTAAAAGTTGTTGGAAACCTTGTCATTTACAAATTAAGAAACTGAAGCCTTTGTACCAAACCAGAGAGAAATCCAGAAGCACATTATCTTTAAATATGTATTGCTATGGCAAAGGTGTGACTTTCTGTTCATTATGTACAATTTTACATAAAGAATAAATATGAGCATTAAAAAAGATTTCTTCTTCTGGGAAAATGTTTTACATAATTAATCTAAACACTAAACTATACAAAAAACCTGACCATAGCCACAAAAGATATCTGTATACTTGGAATTCCAATTGCCAAGTATATTCTTATTCCCGTTTATCCAAAGATAAGTGGACATATTTTTAAAAACTTGGGAGTAAAAAAAGAATGCCTTCTAATCAAGGCCCAGCAAACTAGCTCTTACAATCGAAAACTATGGGTTCAGATATTGAGCCTAATTTATGCAGAGATGTCAGCTTGTGTCATTGAACTGACCTTGCAAATCAGCTAATATTGTATAGTTAGAAGTCATTTCTGCAGAGAAATCTCATAATTATTTGTAATAGTCCCAGTAACAGCTAAGAAGTAGCTGCATATCCTTTGTGTCATCTCAGCCTTCCGCAACCAGTCCCTTCACGTGATTCTGACTATGTTCATTTCGGTTGTGCTTATACAAGTAATTGTAATTGGTGGTTCTATCATATTTTAGCTGTAAATGAAGGCATTACTATCAGATACAGAAATTAAACACAAATATTGTTTTTGGACTGAGATAGATCTATTGTATTCTTTGAATATACCCAATAGCACATTTCATTCAAACAATGAATTTTCTTTGCATTAGAGTAATTTGGACACGTACATAACTGTTTAATTCTAAAACGTTTTTCATTTTAACATCTCTGAAATCAGCAAGAATGAAACAGAATAACTGACATCTTTTTTCTTTCTTAATGGTACATATGGTAATTGCACATCCCATATCAGTAACATCTTAGATTCAATAAAACTTGATCTTTCCTAGCCATTTCTTATGGAAAAAACAACAACAACAACAATCTTCTTTGATAGAAAATAGCGATGCATTTAGAAACATATGTTTGAACACTTTACCTTGAAAAGTTTTTAATTCTCTTCTAGTCTCCACTATGCAAGGACTATATTTAAATATACACATACATCAAGTATAGTTGAGGACCCTTCTGATTTCCCTTCAAGAACTGACACTCACAGATTTTGAAAAATCAATCTAGTAATCATTTTCACATTTGTTGTGCCTCTTTTTCAATAAGATAGCATATATGCTAGCATTAGCATGTCAGTGTTGATGTGAGCCTAAATTCCCACTCAGAGGAAAACTAGGAAACAGCTTTTTTTCTCTTGCTTTTTTTTACATTCGCAGTCGCCTCAGAGATGGTATAACTATATATAATGTTCACAATATATTTTATATTTTTGGAACAGAGAAGAAATTAGATGGTTTCAGTCAAGGGTTCTAGCACAGTCATACTGTAAATCCAATATAAAAGGAAAACTGGCGAAAATTTTAAAATGAAAAGTAGAGAAAAGCAAAAACTCTACCAGAGTAGTATATTTCATGGTACAAATAATCCCTTCAGTCATCATGAGTTTTAACATATATATATATAAAACTATATATATAGTTTGAGAAGGAAAATAAGTAGATTCATTTTATTCCATCTCGTGATTTCTAGCCAGATGGCTGGCCAGTGGAGAAAGAGAAAGGCATTCTCACATACAATACCTAATAGCCCAAATCGTCACTAATAAGCAAAGGTAGTTTAAAAACAAAACAAGATTAAAAAGACCTAAAATATCTTTCTAAAGCATATTTGCACTCAAGTTTATATATCTTCTCCTGCACTAAAACCAGTCTTTCTGTTTTCATTCAAACTACTGCTTACTGGCCATTTGAGGTCTAATTTTCCCTTAGTCACTTATGAAATAGAAATAATCACCAAAATGTGGATAGGACATTAGTGACTAAATGCTTAGAAAGCTCCTTTTTATAAAATATTAAAATACATTACTGTTTATCTGCCTCTAACGGAAACCAACCTAGAATCAGATTTGTCCAACTCCTCAACAAAACATTTCCCAAGAACCACCACCTCAAAAGACCAACATCATCTCACCAAGAAATTAACCCACGAAAATAATTTTATAATAAAATATATAGCAAGGTATTAAATCCTAGGGGAAAAAAGTATCACTTTACATTCACCAGGGAAAAGAAATGAAGTCCCAAAGTAAGAGCTATCAATTTCTGTCATCATTTCATTGCACTGAAAGAGTTCAATTATATCACAAAGAATTTTAGAAAGTAGTAATTTAATTAAAATATGAAATCTTCAAACTACCTACAGATTTCCCTAGCTCATAAATTAGCAACTTCTCGATTTAAATATGAGACCTTTCCAAGCCCGATCCCATCTGATCACGGAAGCTAAGCAGGGTTGGGCCTGGTTAGTACTTGGATGGGAGACCACCTAGGAAGACCAGGTGCTATAGGCGTAAAAATTAAGGGATTGTAAACTGACAAGGTCCTTGCAATCTGTGAGGTCAACTAAGGGTTGCCTCGCCTAAAAATAAAAATAAAAAATAAAATACATAAATGAGACCTTTCTCTATATTCACCAAGTACATGCATGATATATACAAGTAGTACTACCACAGTACTTTCTACTTCTCAGATTCTCCCTTCTTCCTTCCAAAGTTATTTTACATTCTTATTTCAGACATCTGCATCCTTTCATATCACACTTAAGAATCTGGATAATATGATGGCCATTATGGAAAGTAATCACAGTCCACATTGATGAATGGCTATTTACAAAATGATTTCTATCATTTAAAGGAGAAAATGTAATTGAGACTTCAAATAAAATGCTATAACTTAAACGACACTGACTAGCTATGAGCTTCTGGAAGTCACCCACCTGGGGCAGCACGCGATTCTCTTCCTCCAGCTGTCTTACTCTTGCCTCCAGCTGCCTAACATAGGACAAGGTTGATTCTAAAATTAAAAAGAAAGAACTCACATTATACACACAGGTCTTGTTTGGTGCACTGTCAGGAAATCTATGGCTTGATTTATTTAAATCATGTAGTGACTACTTATACTGTTATTTAAAAGAAGAAGAAAAAAAAACCTTTCTCCCTAGAAAAACAATAACAGGAGCCATGGAAACTACAAATGGTTTGAACGACTGTACAATGTTAACGAGAATTAGAGAAATCAACAGGCGGTGACATTGCAGACTTGCACACCCTGCAGCCCTCAGAATGTTAGCCATCTTGAAGACAGTTATTTCTTTTCTACTTATTTTGTGTATTTTGAGCTTTCAATAAGTGTCCCACACATAAGACATTTTTATAATGTTGATTATAGCCAAAATAAATTACAAGATCATATTAAAAATAGAAAAAAAATATTTCAATTATCCAGCTCCCTTCATTTACCCAATAAATATTTCAGGTCTGAAGAGCAATGTTTGTTCTTGTCACAAATCTACAGATATTAAGACATAATTCAGAGAATGACTACGACAGGCTAAAGAATTAGAGTTGGGCTGAATTTTGACTTCGATTTTGGCTGTGCATGACAGAGACCCGAGTTTTCCCAAAATCTCTATATAAACTAGGGCAGACTTGAAATTGATTGTTATTTTGATTTCTTCACAAGCTCAAGTGTGTGCTGAAAACTCAGAATCAGCATCATGCTTAGTTTTTGTTCCCCAGTGAAACTGAAGTTTATAGCTTTACATCGGGAAAAGGTCACATGTGGAGCAAAGTGGAGTTTCATTTTACAGTCTGATAGTAATTCTTTTTCATTAAAGCAAAAATATTCAAGCACATCATAAGCAACGTGGCTGCAATTCATTCATTACCCAAGAACAGACATATTTCAGGCATAGTGGAATGTATATGACAATAGCATCCACAGTATATTTCCATAGTTAATATTAAAGCAGCAGATCCTGCTCAGTGCACATTCAGTTCTAGAAACACAAAAGAGCAAGAGACAAGATGGCAGTGCATTTAAGAAGCAAGTGTTTGGAGCCCATGACAACCTGAAGTTAGGATGAATATGGATGCAAATTCATACCTTGATCTGAAATTTATCATGGAAACGCTATAATTTTATATTTTAATTGATTATATGCACTCGATTCCATTTTTGTGACCTCCAAAGCAACATTTTTGTAAAATACATAAGGGACTTCAGTCACTAATTCACAAACGTAACCACTAAGCTCATCCCTGACCAGTTGACAGCATACCTGTTTTCACAAATGTTTGCAGAGTCCCCATCACTGACATTAATATAACCACCCACTGATCTCACAACAGTGGAGAAGACAGTTTCGAGCATTCCTTATACAAGATAGAAACACAAGGTAAAGGAAACTGAAGACATTTGCTAGAAATATGTTCTCATTTCCTAGTTCAACGAAATGCTAAGAGTTTGTTTTATGGACTCTTCCAAATGGGGGAAAAAAGTATAAGGCATAAATGAATAACAAATTTATTGATTTCATGAATCTGCTTTACTCTAGCAAATGAATAAGTGATTTGCAGATCATCAAAATGTGAATGCAGATTGCCTGATTTACCGTTTTGAAAGCCCCACTCTCTCTATTCTAAAAAAAACAACCACTTGATAAGGGCTATCCAAGTGAAAAGTTGCTCAGAAATACTCTATTTAAATCATGAACAAACACATTCTTTTCTCCTTTGTCCGTAATTTGCATCTTATCTTGATTGTCCCTATACTGCACTCTCCCTGAGGCTGTAATATTTAAGGTAGTTGAAATGACTCTATACAGAGTGATTCAAGTAACTTTTGAAAACTGCCACTGAATGAATTTTAATTCAGTAACTATCTTCAGTCACTTTAATCTATTTCTCTTTTTAAAAATCTTTGCAGTTTGTATATTTAATGTGATGGTTTCACTAAGTTTTTACTTATATTTCAAAAGTTATGCCATGTCAGTTCCAAAAAAAGGGAGTATTCCTAAATTTAGAAAACATTTCTTTCTCCAATTTTTAATGTCAAATTACAATAAATAAAGTTCAAATCTTCATTTCAAAGCATTCATTGCAAATATAGGCAGAGACAGGAAAAGCTGAGGAATATTTTAGACAGGTAAAATAATGAAAAAAAATAGCTTTACAGTGAAGGCAAAACTAAGAGTTTTGAGGTCATTCATTCAACAAATATTGTGTCACTGATTTGTGTGAGGAACTGCTCTAGGGTTGAGATGAAAAGATGACCAGTTATTGCAAGTCTTAGGTTTCTCAGAGTACAAATTCTGTTCCTATGCCCATGTGCTCAGTTTTAGAACGTCCTACTGTTCCAGGCTCAGTCCTCAGTCTCTGTTGCAGTTATTACAAATGAAGGAATAGAACAAAGAAAAAAACTCCTGGAGGGGGTGGGGAGAGAGGAAGAATAGCTGATCTGCATGCATAAGTAAGAGAACTCAGGCTGCTAGTTATTTTATTCCTCAAGAAACTGAGCGCATAATCCTTTAATGAGAGTGGAGTAGGCAGACATTTTCCTAGAATATACTACAAGATCATCACTGGGTCCCCAAGTCCCTATATGAAGAGCCACTGAAGAAACCAACGAATCCTTCAACCGTGATGTAAGAGAAAAACAAATATCTGTGTTATTGATTCCTTAGGATGTCAGTGTTTGTTACTGCACCATAGGCTAGCCAAGTCTGACTGTGAGTATACAGCCAATAACGGGAGAGAAAATATGTAAATATTTTAAAGTAAACTATAATAGGATAAAGTGTAAGGAACTCTATGCTTTTAAAATATTCACATCACAATCCATATCCCGGTCCTTGGTGACCATAAGAAAAAACTGATAAAATCTTGTGTGCAAGAAAGAATGGGAGCCCCTTGCGTGTTGGAACACATTCAGCCACGACCTCTACAACCCTTTCCCCATGCTGCTGCTTCCCTTTCTTCCTTCTTCAAGGGACCTCCAGAGTGGTGTCGACTATACAGTAAACTGGTCTTCTGTTGCGTCTAGGGAATGCAGAGGACAAGTGCCCATTGACCTAAGAAGAATGTCTGACAAAATCAGGCATTCTCTCTGTTATAAAGTGATACATGTGCACTCACACACACAACTGCGTTGGACTGTGCTATATTTTGAACCGATCATCATTACGTTTTATACCAGTGGCTGACAGCTGTTAAAACTAAGATTTCAGAAAGTCATTTTGGCTTTCAGAACTCTGAGAACAGGCTTCCAAAAGAGCATCAAGGCTCCCCTCCAAAAAGAAGCCACATTCTCTGCTATACTCTACATAGATAGATATACAGTGTACTAAAAAAGGACTCTCCCTTTAAGAAGCATATAACCAGTTGTGGGGAGAAGTGGCAAAAATAAACAATAAGGCAATATGAAATTCAGTGCTAAATCATGTGAAAGAGCAATACAGAAAGAGATCATACCACTCATAGTTCTTATGAAGGAGTAACTTAAGCTTAATGGATCAAAAGCAGTTTGACAGGCCAGAGAGAAGTGAGTGGAGCCACAGGATGGACAAGGGCCAGATGTCAGGAATCATCTTGTAAACAGGGAAGAGAGGAAAAAAATCACAAGAGGGAAGAGAAAGGAACATATTGGGAAACAGAAGGAAAGGCCAAGTTGCTTTCCACAATCAAAGATCTGAAAACACAACATCAAAACATAGTTATGCAGGTGGTGAGTTGCTTTTAACCTCCCCAAAGGTATTTTATTTCTCCTTCCACCATGGGAAACCTACAGACATCTACACTTTAGAAAAGCAGTGTTAAACAATACCAATGTGAAAATCGTACGAGATTCTCAAGATGTTCTCTGGGTAAATCTTGGACCTATTTTCAAAGCAGAAACCATTTCTCTCCATGTACCTCACTTTTCTTTGGCCCTACATGTAAAAGGCCACAGCACCTCTTGTAGTAAAACAAGTGTAAGAAATGGTCATAAGAATTCCACGGAATTCACATCTAAATAATACCAATTTTAGAACTGGCATGCACCTTACAGATTTCCCAATTCGACCTGTCCCCAACCCCTTACTCATTTGGCAAATGAGAGAATAAGGCCAAAAAGGGAGTGACCTTGGACTAAAACTAGCGATTTGCCAAATATATTCAAAAGATTGTATTTCATTGCTAGGGCATCACAGTTGATTCTTATCTTGGATCTACTAATCATTAATGTGTCAAGCTTCTTACATAGATAAATTCTAAGTTCTTTTTTCTTCACAATTTTAGATATTCTGGATGGATTTTTACTTTTACAATAACTTGATATTTTCCTTAGACAATATCCTGGACTTGATTTCACTTTAATTAACCTGAAATGCATTCCTTTTATAAAGTAGCTCAACTTTTTTTCTCTGCTACTTTGAAAATACTCTGATCAAAATATTAAACCCTCTTGTTTCTCCCTTGGTTTCTAAAGCAGTGTTTCTCTCCCTAGGGAAACACCTATCCTTGAAATCACCCATGAATGGCTCTGATTATTGTACATAAAAGGTTTATTGCTGCTAGTTGCAACTGTCTAAGGTTTGTCAAACTTCTGAGTGGTTTTGATTAGATGAAGTGCTGTCTGGTCTCCAAAATTCGGGGCAGAAAATAAAATTGGGTAATGATCCATTCTGAGACAAATTATAGCATTTGGAAGAGTGTAAAGAAAATCATTTGAAGACAATAGTGACTGGGAGTTTATAGATGTTGGCTTTTCTGTGGCTCCTAAGAGTCTCTCTCTGCCAGAGAGAGTCCAGTGACCACATGACTTCAAATCTGAATCTCTTCAATAAACTCCAAGCTCTACAGATATTGCTTGTATTGGTCCCAAATAAATTCCACCACCTACATTCTTAAGGAAAGCACTTCAGAATTATATTTCAAAAATTATTACTGTTCTGACTAAAAGTGTCTCTCTTCCTTCCTACTTTGAATTTATATTAGCTCCGGAAGCATAAGTGATTACATTTCTCACTATGATTTGATACTCATTTAAAAAAAAAATCTAAATGGAATCAGCATTTTCAGATTTGCCCAGATATTTAACTCAAACTGCCCTACTGACAGAGAATAATGTCAGGTCTTGCTCCAGTCTATTATCTGTGAAGCTAATTTTACTCTTCTCAGACCCTTCTCCCCGAGCCTACCTAAAAGAAATATGAGGTAGTTATTTTCTATCCAGTTCTTCCCATGTAGAAACCTGTTCACTATTATTCAACTGGCCTCAACTTCTCTTATCTCTGGCTCTCTGCCCACACCTTCCCCTGGCCAAATGCTCACTCTGGCTAGTCCAGTAATTTTTATTTTATGCACGGTATGAAACCAGCTTTCTAATAATTAGAATATGCAAAGATTGGAAAATATGATAATGTACAGAATCTCATTGATCATTCCAGTGGGGAAGACAGACAATAAAAAGCAAAATATGATATTTTGTGAAGGTGATTGGTGCCATACAGACAAAACAGAGAACTAGCCTAGAGAGGTTTGGGGAAGTACGGCGAGGAGCTCTCTGAGGACTAAGATCTGCAAACAAGCCAACTACGCAAAGGTCTTGGAGAAGGGAGCTCCAGGCAAAAGGAAAAGTTGAGGGCACAGGCACTGGCTAGGAAGACTTGTATCCTGGGATCTATGAGGGGGCAAGTGACAGCAGCTTGAGACAGGGATCAGTTTGTCTTGTCACCTTCCTCCACTGCTTAAATTTTCAAAACCTTGTGCTCTTTTTCCTGTTTAAACTTAGACCTAGACTGTTAGTCTTTCCTTGTGATAAGAACTTGATCCTATGTGTGGCCTCACCCTCCCACAAACCCCACTTCCCACCCACTGGGAAGTTCCGTTGGCCCTACTTCCAAAATATCATGAGAATCCCACCTCACAACCGTCTCGTCTAACAAGTATCCCTGCTTCTCTGCTTGCCTCCACCCCCAGGTCTATTTTCATTCAGAGTCTATTTCAAACCAACAGCAGTAAGGGTTTTCTTTCTAAATGCTAAGTCTGAACATCATTCTCCATTCAAAACCTTGTAGCAGCTCAACATTTTGCACCACATAAGAGCCAGAAGTCCTTAAAATATCCAACAGAGCTTTCACGTGATCTGGCCACCTGGTACCTACCCACAGCATGCCATCACTCTCTCTGCTCCAGCCACGCAGCCTCCTTTCTGTTCCTGAACAACCCAGGCATGCTTTAGCTGTCCCTGCTTTCTGGAATGTTATTTCCCATCAGCTGCCTGGCTAACTTCACCTCCAAGTCTTTGTTCAAAATCAGCTTCTCAGAGACCCACCGAGTCTACCACATTTAATCCTACAATCTGCCCTCACCTCCACCTCACGCTCATCTCCTTTAGCCTGCTGTACTTATTTTCTTCAAAACATTTTATTCCTTTCTATCATATTAACTAACTTGTTCCTATGTTGAGTTTTCTGTGTAAGACCTGTTTCTCCCCATCAGAACTTAAACTCCACAAACAGGGATCTTAGTCTGTTGTGCTCAGTGATATACTCTAAACGCCAAAACAGTGTCTGGCACGGTGCCGATGTATTGAATGAGTCACCAATAAATCAGTTATGTAGAAAGTGCCCCAAAAGGAAATTATTTCGTAGTACAGGTTTTTTCAATCCCTCCAGGTTAGACAGGTTTTGTATTTAAATGGAGCCTAACAGCAATTCTGTTGTGCCATTTGAAAAACATTCTATGGAACATTAAACTTTGGATGGAAACTTTGGGGAGGTTCTCACATTATGTCAGATATAACCATTGGTGGGTAATTTCAAAAAGAAAATTTGAAATGTGCTTTGACCAGGCTCTACAAAAGGAGAGAGAGAGAGAGAGAGAGAGAGAGAGAGAGAGAGAGAGAGACAGAGAGACAGAGAGACAGAGAGACAGAGAGACAGAGACAGAGAGAGACAGAGACAGAGTGTGTGTGTGTGTGTGTGTGTGTGTGTGTGTGTGTGTGTGTGTGTGTGTGTGTAGGGAATTAGGGGGGAAAGTAAGGGAAAGAGAGAGAGTAGAAGGAGGTATAAAGAGAAAGGAGAAGGAAAAGTTTGGGTGGATGTGCAAATTAGGGACCATTTCTATCACTAATATCTTAGAATGTATTATAAAGGCCCCTCAGCTAGATATCTGCTTAATAAGGTTTCCTTTGGGTGCAGGTACCTACTGGAAGGAATGTAAACTTCACCTGGATGTTCTCCTCTGAGCCATTCTCTGCAAGGGGTATGCTGAGGGCCAGGAGAAAGCACAGTTGTGGGGCACTGGGCAGGTGTCAGTTGGGCCCTGAATGAGGGGCTTTGAGCTGTCAGAGGGCAGTAGGCAGTGGTCCAGATCAAAACAGGTTATGTTTCTTTCTGAAGAGAAAAAAATGTCTCATTTCCAAGGAAAACAGAGAAATGTGCTGTCCTGTTTTATTTTAATTAGAATGAAGACCGAACCATTTTGCAATGCTTGACAGAAAAAAATTATGAGTGCTATTCTCCTAGTGCCATAGCAAGGGCTATACTTTTTGAAACAGTCCGGATTTTGTTTTATTACTTTCTAGAAAAAAGTAAACAGTTAAATGGACATCAAAGTCTGATGATTTACATATAAATCAATTTAGAAATCAGAAAAAAATTATGTCTTAACTTTTGTATCAGAAAATAATCACCATAAATTTGTTCAAGTTTCTCCTCTTCCCAAATGAAAGTGTTTTTAAAATGGGAGACAGTAACATTTAGCTGCATATTTACTGTCATCCACCTGTACCTTTTCCTTGGGAATTGGCACCTGACTGTTCCAGCTTCCATTTCTTTCTCTAAGCTGGAGGCTCCATCCTTATATTTCTTTTCTGAGCTATGACTAGCACAGTGCTATATGCTAAAAGGTGTTCAATAACTGATTGTCTAAGGAATGAATGAACAAACATCCTTGTCATTCTGTTCCCAACTTCTCTAGCTGCTACTCAAAGTTCTGTGCTCCCAGGACAGTTTGAAGCAGTTAACTCAAAATGCAGTCAGATTTTCACCTAGAAAATGCACAATAACAAGCAATCTAAACTGAAGTCTGGCTTAAAAGAACTTTTCGTGCCCTAAAATTGCCTTCACTTTTACCATTTCCTTTGAAAGCATCAGCCCCACAAAGGAGGTACCAGGTAAGTAGCAAGAAAGTGGGCTAACTGACTGGAAAATATTTCAAACTTTTAAAGAGCTGTTTAGCATATGTACCATTTTAACAGCTATTTAGGATTAAAATGTGCCTTACTTTCCACTGTTATGTTGCTACTGTTGTCATCTTAGAGAAAATAACTGCCTTTTCCAATGCCAGAAGATAAAAATTGATGTCATTTTAATGAATATAACAATTTTCTTAAATGTATGTGGCCCCCTTGTATTAGGGGTATTGTCAGTGAATGCACAGGGAAGTAAATCTGTAAAAACAAATTTTCGAAAGATAGTAAACCTATAAAAATCTTGTTTTCTCTTAGGATAGTTATTTTGAATTTTTATGTGTATTTAGGTGTTTTTAAAAGCCTATATATATTTCCTTTTTTACTGTCATACTTTTCAGCAAAATAAAAGTTTTATCAAATTACACAGCAAAGCATCATTAATTTGGACTCCATCAATTAGTCATAGAAATGTTATTAAATTTAGCCTATATATACTGTCTGCACTGACTATAAAGCAAGAGTTGGCAAAACAAAACTCACAGTGTAAAAATTAAGAAATATTTCCCCTATATAAGAAATGCAATGTTTTCACAATGAGTTAGCATTATCTTTCCATATAAAAAGGGATGTGGATAAATAATGGATGAATCTAGCTAGTTAAGATAAACAAAATGGGAAAGACCATATACTTTAGAACATTTTTATGAATGTTAGCAATTTTGTTATATTTATCTACAAGTACTTTGTAATCACAGTCAGTTACCATATTGAGCATTTACTCTGTGCTAGACGCTCTTCCATGTGCCACAGACTCTCCACTGAAAACAATCGAAAAGGGCTCCTCTGCTCAAGGAATATTCTTATAAGGGAGACATACAGACAGACATGCACACACAGACATATAAATAAGTGCACTGCTTCCCTGTACACCCTCCACCACTTTAGCTTAGATCTAGATCATGAGAAAAGATCTGGGACATCCAAGTTGAAACCTCAATGTAAAGATCTGGAATGAACTTTCCAAAGAGCAAGAATAGAATTTGCAAAATCCCCAAGGTGGGAATGAGCCCGAGGCACTTAAAGAACAGAAAGAAGGCTGCTGTAGCCAAAGCGAGGAGAAAAGGGAGAAGATCAAGTTGGAGTAGTAGGAAGTAGACAAGACCTACAAGTGTCAGTGAACCAATGTAAGGAGCTTGAATTTTGTACTGTGTGGAGTGGGAAGTTATTTGGAAAGGGAGGGATTGGTATCTTACAGTGACGTCGTCTGATTTATACTTTACAGTGATCCTCCTGGCTGCTGTGGAGGACAGAGGAAAAGGGAATGAGAGTGAAGGTCGGGTGATCAGTGAGGGAGCCTCTGTAGGAGATGGGCTGAGGGATGACTTGTGAGTTCTCAGCAGCGGTGCAGAGACCTGACTTCATTCAATACATCTCCTAGAGGGAGAAACAACAAAGCAGACATCCAGGGTAGATGGGCAGTGCTATGGAAAAAGGAACCAAAGAGAATGGCTGCATTTTCAGCATGGACAAACAGGGGATGACAGTGACATTTGTGAGATGGTTTGGAGAAGGAGAAGGATTGAGATCTGAAATCAAGAATTCAACTTCATTCATGTTAGGCTTACTATTTCTACTAGATATTTCAGGAAAGATACAGAGTAGGCAGTTAAATATACAAATCTGGAGCTCAGAGGAGAAATTCAGGGTTTTGGCTTAAATGTGAAAGTCAGCAGCAGAGAGCTATTATCAACAGGCATGGGGGATGTAGAAGGATCTGAGTACAGAAGCCTGGAGGATGACGAAGAGTCACATGGCAGGCACCTTTCTACAATCCCCTTCTCCCCAGCCCTGGGCCTCAAAGTTGAGCGAGCACCCAGCCTCCATTGTAGACACTGGCACAGACCGTGTGTATTTTCTGCTTGTGTACATTTGAATGAGATCTCTCTCTCAATCTCTCTCTCACCCCCCTGCCCCCTTCACTCTCACCTGTTCCACTCTTAAATCCAATCTTCCCATCTTCTTATTTCTTGCTGCTCCCTTTTACATGCCTCTTTCACTCATCTTCATTTGGGACCCTTTTCCTTCTAATGGTAATTTTGGAAAGAGTGAAGCAGAACACAGTGACTAAGCTGTGGGGTTTAGCTTTCACTCACTGAGCAAGAATACCAAAGGAGATGACCTTTATGACTCATTGAAGACCCACAATTCCTAGGTTACAGTTACCGTGCATTCTACAATAATCTTTATTAATGGTTTAACTGCTAAAGGCAGCTAAGGATTTCTAACAGTATATGTATGTTATGTTGCTATTTCATTTATTCACTAAACAAACATTTATAGAACATCTACCATGCAGAAGGCCTTGGGGAAGCAGAGAATATTTAAGACAGTGTTATAATGTTCAGAGAAAGGAAATAAAGCACAGCCATGTGGTAGATGCACACTAGTTCTGATCATGGCAGCTAAACATGCTTCTTTGAGCTTGTTTACATTTTAAAATACTGCTCTTTAAGAATACTTCCTTACAGATTTCTCTCTTAAACTCTGTATACTTAAGAACTCCTTTCAGTAAAGAAAGTTATGAGGTTAAGAAAAAAAAATATTTACCTCAGTATAAAGGAATATTAGTTCATGCCACTGTTGAGAACAAATTATAGAATGCTTGCAAAAAACAGGGAGTCAAAAAACCATAAAAGCACTACTTAATCTAAGCATTTTCCTTGACAGTGGTATTCTAACATAACTTCAGATATCAGGGTTTCTTTTCTGCCATTACTAAAGTTGATATAGGAAATAAATCTCAAAAGTCCTATTAAATACATCCAACACAGGGCAACCTGAACATGTTTACTCTGTTTTTCATGTCCTTTGATTTTAGGGATCCTTTATAAAAGTGCAGTAGAGAGAACACATTCTGGCCAGGAAAATTCTTGCTGACCTCAAAGTTCATTTGAGCGCTTCTAGATTCACAAGTATTCAATAATTTTGTCTTCACCAAACAATTACTAGGCAACAACAGACTAATCAATTTGGTCAGGCAAGTAAATCAGATAACACAAATAATGGCTAATAACTTCAACTTGATTTCTCATGTATCAAACACTTTACTAGAAAGACATATGCATTTTTCCCATGCATTAATGCATTTTATCCTCACTGCAGACTTAAGAAGTATTATTACCCTCATCTTAGCAATGAAAGACTAAAGGCTTAGAGATGTTGAGTAATTGCTCAAAGTCACAAAGCTAGATCTCCATTCTGGAACTCAACCTGAGGTCTGTACCAGCAAAGGCCTCCATCTGCAGTATTATGAGTCCTTCCCACCGCTGGAGAACAAAGACCCTGCAGAGAGTGAAGGCCATATTAAGCAATTATCAAAGAATTTGATCGGCACCAATAGAGTGTTATTGATTTAAAATCTCTTCCTTGTCATTATACTTGAGCACTATGTCATCAATCAGTTGATGTATTTGTTGAAAGCATGAAAACCATGTTTTCCCTAAGATGCAAATAAGTGTATCACCTCTTCCGTTCACATGATGCTGCCTTCAAGGAAATAAGAGTCAGCCAAAGTGAAGAGAGCAAGTTTTACTGTCACCAACAAACAAACCATCCCAAGGTAGTTGCGTGGATGTCTTAGTCATTAGGACTTAATAATTGCAGATGCCGTTCACAATGCAATCCTTGGAAATTTTCACAAACTTCTTACAATCCAGGTCTCAGAAATCTACATGCTTAGAAGAAAATAATGAACAAAGGCAAAGGGCACTTTCTGCTCGCTTGTAAATGTCTAATTTTAGTTTTCAAAGCAGCTGCTTTCCTGAATCTCTCCTGGATTCTCTTCTGGACAGCTGGGTAACTAAGTTAAATGTTCACTCTGCCTAATTTAATGTCATGGCCATCAATGCTGTCAACATTCTTCCTGGTGATAACAAAAGAGAACTGGATATATATTACCCAGCAGAAGTAATTACAGGCATTTGGAGAGAGGTTGGTTATTCCTCTAAATTGAATATCTCAAAGCGCTGTTTTTAAAGTAATCATCCTTGTCCACAAAATCCTATGGACTCTGAAAGTATGTATCACTATTTCTGATACATGAGAAACAAGTGGGTCCAATAAACTTCTACATCTAAAATAACAGTAATCTTCAAATAATGGTTTCTCAGCTCAATATGGCCTGAAATTATACACGTGACAATCAAAGGGATATTTTAAATTCATTTTGGCCATACAGTGAATCTATTAAGTTCTGTTTTGCTTACACAAATTTGCAGATTGATTATGTATTACCCTAGAAATATTATGTGCTGTATTATAAAATGGCATTCTTAAATCAATGATTTTTATTCACCCTCACAAAAGACAAGAGTGCTTCTGTAACTTTCAAAGCAGACGGAATTGAAAATCTTTAAGTTTTCACTAGAGTTACCCCTAGTCCGTAGTCATTCTGTTTAGGGATGATCTTCAATTATAAATAAGCAATTTATAAATCAAAAAATAAAAGATGGAATAAAACAGACTGTGAAATCCTAAAATAGACTGTGGACTCCATGTTCCTTATGGAAAGAACTTTGTTTCATTCATCTGTAATACCCCAAGTCTGGCACCAATATTAAACCCCAAAATGCTGTTAAATTAAGGTGCATACCTCTTCAGCATGAAAATAACAACCTATGAGTATTTTAAGAATTAAAAATGTCTCTATAAAGTTCAAGTGTATGAGAAATGAAAGAAAATACAAGAAGTTGACTTAAAGGAAGAAACAATTGGGCATAAAGTAAATAGAAGTACAAATAAGATCACAGTAAAAACATTCTCCTTTAAGACAAATTATGATTTAAAATAATAGTCTACCTGGTCCCAAATGGCTTGAGTGAGGCATTCTAATTTAAAAAAAAAAAAATGTTTTTACACATTTGGGAAAATTCTGTTCTAGTAAGATATCTCAGGACATGTTTGGTAGAGAAAGCTGGTCAAAGAGATAGCTTCTGTCTGTGTACTTCTTCAATTAATAATTAATGCTATTCTATCCTGGCTCCTCTGGTTGTATACAGCTATGGGGGCACCGTCATTGTGTAAAGAGAATTATGAGCCTGTTTTCCCCCGAGGATAAACAAAGTTATGTAAGAACTTAAAACAATGCAAGAAAGCGGAGGGTTTGCCAACAATTGCTTATACACACATCCTTCTCCCCTCTATGGACAGCTAAGCTTTCTGCGGTAGCACCGACAACTCAACCAGGGCTGCCGTTTGAGACTACTGGCTTAGCAGATTTACTGAGAAAAGGCTTCTCAAATCATCATCTTAGACACAGGAATCAGACAAGATCAATTGTTTTTAACTTGCAGCCCATCCTTAAGAAGTATCTAGGAACATTAAGATAGGAGAAAATAGGCCTATGACCCATGTGAATTCAAATCCATGGAAAATGATGGCCACCTCTTACATTTACAAATAACATACATACACATCATTCAATAATGACCATCTTATTGAACTGATCTATATAGACAATCTTCTTAGTCCAAATAATAATTCGCTTGAAATTTATTTTCCTGTTGCTGTCTGCACAGGGGTGACTGAGAAGTCAGTCTATCAAGAGACATAGGACTTTTCTTAACCTGTCCCTACAATCAAACTAAGAATTTAGCTCTTAATATACATGGAAAACAATGAATTACTTGGAAGGAGCACACACTATAATTCTGAAGATAGTGCTCAAGTTTGTGTAAATAAAATTAAATTAGCCTTTTTTTAAATAGAAGATGAGAAAAGTACTTGCTGTGTGATCACCAACATCATTGCATATTTGATATATAGGAAGAAAAAAGAATTTTTAAAACTCTAGCCAAGTCCTCCACATCATCTCAGAGAAGATTCTACCCCAGGAAGGGAGTTATGAAATGGAACTTTCTCAAACCCACAGGGTCGGGAACTGCCTATTACTATCGTCTCTTCACTCTAATCCAAACATCAAGCAGATGGTGTCGTAGCTCTGAAGTTCATGTAACAGACTCTCCCTGGAGCTCTGGCCCAGTCTCCTTCACAGTGGTTGGATTTGGCCTCCACTTCTTACACTTTTAGAAGCTAAGTTCTGTTCTGCTGTTCAGTCTCCCAGCACCTGGGCTCAATGCTCACTTTGTGTGTGGGGTCCAGTGCATTCCTTAGCCAGTTTCTAGGACATTTCCTGGGGTCCTGATCTCTGGTCCTTGGGTCTTCTGCATGTCTTCAGCAGCATAATGGCATCAGTTGTGCCCAGTGTTTCTTGATTTTTCTATTGCATTTTCTATATATTTTATTGGCACCTGAAAAGTGCACACAATATTTATTTCAAAACGACATTTATCTAGAGTTATTGTGTTCTTTTAAAAATTGGGCCTCTTAAAAGTTACTCTTAAATAAAAAGTTTCCAAGTTTTAAAGCATCTTTTAATTTATGCTACTGCATTTAACATTTTTATGTACTGTTTTTAGAGGAAAAAATGGAGCATGTCAGATACAAAGTCTTAAGATATTCTTTCTTGAAAAAAGGTTATGGTCTAGGGCCAGAAGACGGCCCAACTCATCCCAACCTGTACTCTTGGAAAGCTGCATGCTGTGGATGCTTTTAATTTGCGCTGACATTCTGGGTTCTGGTCTGAAGGTGTGGACCCAAACTCAAGCCACAAATCCAAAGTCAGCCCAGGGAGTGGAGCACTGCACTTTAAGGAAAGCAAGGGCCAGGTGGGAGGGCAGGTGCCAGACCTTCAAAGGAGGAACAACGTTCAGGTGTGGAGATTACTGAGACTGACCTGTGCCTGACTTTCAGGACCAGGCATCCCTCCTGTTCATTTGCTTCTACTGACTTTAACTAGAAATCTTCCAAACACTTCCAGCTTTTATCTGACCCTGCTCTTTCTGTGTGATATTCCCTTTATGGTACAGTAAGAATCAGCCTCCTGAGGACACTCATTTGGGATCTTGTATAGATTAGTACTTATGAGCATGGATGCTAGAGCCAGACTGCCTGAGTTGGAATCCTAGCTCTACTCCCTACTCTGGCCTTGAGAAAGTTACTAAACTCCCGGGTCTTAGTTTCTCCATTTGTAAAATAGATTAATAACAATCACAACCTCATAAGTGGAGGATGAAGTGAGTTACTATTGGTAAAGCACCAAGGACAGTGCCTGGCACATAGTAAGCCCTAGCGATTATTACCTGCCGCCGTCCTAGTGCTAAATGTGGGTTTGATACCACCATCACCACATTTCTGGCCCTTTCCTGTGGAGTAGATTGTTTGTTTCCTCTTCCCTCCAACTCCAGTGCCATGATGGTAGACAGGACTATGCTCGATATTTGTGTAGTCTCCACCCCACTGAAGTGCACATGGTCTTCGGCCTGGCTTCCTGTCGTAAACCTTCATGGGCTGCTTGGTCTCAGCCACACACACTAACACTGGCAACTAATGAGTCACCCAGATGACTGCATCGAGCACTGAACCTCACTGAGGGAATCCATGAAATCAAAGTGAAAATCAGATGAATAGGAATGGATAAGAAGATTTAAAGGAAAGTCTTTGCCTGTGTTTTGGAGCAGCACTGAAGAAATGACTAAATGTGCCCCAAATTTAACTAGTATTAGTAAACTGACTAGTTGAACTCTGGCTGTTAATGAACACTGAGTTTAGGCCCAAACAAAGGTCACATATAAGCAGTATATTTACTTGTTCAACAAATATTTGAATGTCCTAGATACTAGAATATAATGGAGAACAAACAATATATAACAACAGACAAGAAACAAGAACATAAACAAGTGAAATCATTTCAGATGTATTAAGGGGGATGAAGGAATGATTGGATGGTTAGGGAAGGCCTCTCTGACAAATGGGCATGTAAACTGATAAGTACTGAATGAATGAAAACCAGCCTGGTCAAGGAATGAGCCTTCTAGACAAAAGGGGCAGCACATGCAAAGGCCCTGTGATGGAGATGAGCACAATACTTTTGTTTTAAATAGAGAGTACAATTAAAAAGAGTATTAAGCATCGAGTCTGTATCTGCCTCAAACCAGCTTGGTGATTAGGGTCACGTAATCCCTTTCAGCTCTAAAATTCTATAAATCTCTATAGGAAGTGATGTATTGATAGGCACGGATAAGGCAGATTGTATTGGCTCTATCATTTTGGACTAACTTTGGACCAGAGGAAGGCATTTCAGTAGATGACATGCATAGCAATCATCAGCTTTCATTACAAGAAAAAAGGTGGACTGAATTTTAGAAACTTTGTGGTGATCTGGTTAGTCAAAGAATAAATAAAATAGTCATGGACAATGCCCATCTTCGCACTAAAAGGACCACAGAACTCGAAGATAGAGATGAGATGAGGAGGGTAAAGTAGGACCTAGAGATTACATAGCAACAGGCAAGCAGATCCATGAACGGCTTGGAGTTTAAAATATTGTTTTAATTCCTTTTTTAAAACAGAGAGAGAGATTTTAAAGTTTAAATTCCAAGGCCGTTTAAGAGCATCACTCAGACTACTCTGCAGGGGACTTTGCAAAAAACACCCTTTTCAAGTCCCTTCTGAAAAAAAACCATTTCCGATTGTGACACGACTCCAATATTTCAGGTAAAATTTCCTCTTAATGAGGAAAGAGAGAGTCGGGGGATAAATGAACTGGATTGCCTGGCTAAGTATTTAATTTCCCACTTAGCTTTGCAAGTCAAGATAGACAGCCTTAGTTCAAACATTAATAATTATGAAAAATCATATAATGTTTCATTTGGAAATAAGACTTGGAGAAAATGCTACATCCAGCAATGCCAGCGTAGACTTTTTGGACTGCTACATACTGGCTGGTGTAGGTGTGCTCCTTAATACAGAAGGTAAACCTTCAACTAATGTGGAATTTACTTTGTGAGAATATCTTTACAGATAAATTGCTCAAATGGATGGCTCGGTAACCATAGCAACTATACATTTTAATTAAAGTTTGCTGCTTGGAAGAAAAATCTTAAATAATTGGTGCCTACAAGTCTTTGTTGAACTGGCTTAGCCGTGGGAAATACAGGCTTTTAATAACAGGAAAAGAAAAATTTTCAACTTTACCATCTTCCATTTACTATATGCATTTCTTATAACATGAGATAGCCTGAGTTAATTCAATATATAAAGTTAAAGTTTGCTCTATAAATAGAATATCTTATTGAACACAGAATAGAAGAAAAATTATGACTTTAAGAATGTTTTTCCAGACATGTATCCTTCTCTCTCTCTCTCTCTCTCTCTCTCTCTCTCTCTCTCTCTCTCACACACACACACACCATTTTAAAAACCTTTTGACAACTATCATTAATATTTCAATTTGTTGAACATCAATGACATCTGTCTACCATAAAAAGTGACACTTGGCTATTTTGTGAATAACTGCCTAAAACAGAAGTGGGAATCTTTAACCATGCATTTATTCAACAAAATTTATAGAGTCAACCATGTGTCTGTACTGGAAAAAAAAAATCTTAACATATATTTAATAAAACATTCTCTTATTATGTGCCTTTTGGACACTTTTTGTTTTACCCTCACAATAGTATCATCACTATTCCACAGATAGGGTGAATGGGACCTAGCAAAGGTTAGTGACATTTCCAAGTCAAGTAGCAAGATTGTGTCTACACCTGCAAACCGTTCAAAGCTTCGACAGAATTCACCAGTTAGCTTCATCAGTAGCCTGTCATTTTTTACAACTAACAAAGCCAAACTCAAAACTCAGATGAACCACTGGATGTATATTTCTATTGACTCGGCTGGACCAAAGTCCTTTGTGACTTTGTGGACCAAAAGTCAAAAGCATGACTTTATAACATGAGATAGCCTGAGTTAATTCAATATATAAAGTTAAAGTTCTGAGGCGCTGTCTAAAGATATGAGAGAAATAAAATCCAGAGTGGCATTGAATTGATTTTGCCCATGATATGCAAGAACAGATTATAGGATAACCACATAAATTTCCATATAATGATGTAAGTGTCCTCAAAAAGATTATGGTTAATAGCTATTCAAACCAAATTTGGCAGTTCTTAGGATGATTCCAAATGAAAACGAACAATATTTTATTTGAAATTTATATTCTCATTAGCTGTCATCTAATCCAGATCCCTAAATTATTTTAACGAATATGTCTCAGTAATGTATTATATTATTACTATGAACATTACGTTCCCAAGCCCTACACATCCACTTGCCACCTCAAAGAGGGAGTTCTCATTATCACCCCTGGTATAAAATGCACTCTCTACCACACACCAGGGTTCCAAAAGTATTTTGAGGAAGTTTGATTTCCCGATTCTTCTGCCCATCTACACAGTCCCTTCTCTTTGCAGAATCCACAAATCCAAACTGTTTCAGTAGCTGCCCTCAAATCCTTCCATCTCAGAACATCCCTTGACTAAGTTAGCTTGTAATAGTCATTCCCATCTCTAAATTCATACCATACTTTCCCTCAGCTCAATGAAATATTATGTGGAATAACAACGGATTCCATTCTAATAGATCCACATAGTGGTTGTCCCTCCCCCCTTGCATACGTTCCTTGTGGGCAGGAGCTTGGTTGATACCCCACAGTGTCTGCAACAATCTTAGATATGTGGTATAAACCACCTAAGTATTTGCTACTTGAGTAAATATTTTTGGTCTTAAAGTCATTACCGGAATTAGATTCTATCACTAGAAAACAGTCACATTTACTTCTACCAAGTTTATTAAATTTCCCCATTCCCAAAAGGCTGCTGGGGAAAAAACGTCAAGTTGTTCTTAAGTTATTTATGCAAGATGCAGTCTGATAAAACAATTAGTATTTTTTTCCTACTCTTGATTGTATTTAAGGAATTACCTCAGCCAACCCCATGAGAGGTGGGGTGGATGGGCAGGATTCCAAAAGTTTATTTGTAAATCAGTTGTTTGGAAAGAGGAAACACTTTCCGACTGACAGAAATAATGCTCAGGGAAGGAAGGGGGGTTGGGGTTCCAGAAGCCTGCGACAGATGAAGTAAAAGGGGCTGGGAAGAGGAGAGGCTCTAGTAGGGGACAGAAGCAGACCTGAGAAAGTTGACTTTATCCCCAACACCAAGGGTCTGGGAGGGGAGAGGAAATAATCACAGATGCTCTCCACACTCCTTGTGTGTCGTGATCTGGGAATCAGGGTCCAATGCCCTAGTGCTGGGGGATAGGAAATTCCAAATGGAAGTAAAGTCTCCACTATAACTTTCAAGAGGAAGAAGAGAAGGAAATACCAAGTTAAACTTGAAGGGAAGGGACCCAATCAGACAGGCCATTTGTGTGCCAGCAGCCTCATAAATGAGTGGCGGGTATCCTTGAAGGTATGCTCAAATGGCAGGCATCTGAGAAATCACTGAGCCCAGTCTTTCTCATTCTGTGTGCTTCTCAACTCTAGATGCCTTCACTAAATCAAAAGCTGCTCTGGGATAAAGACATTCTGTGGTCAATCAGATTGTGAACCACTAGGCTAAACAGAATCAATCATGGGTCATCACTGGCTACTTTAAGATAATAATGAACATTGTAAATCTTGGCAACGTTGGGAAAAGATATATGACGCAGCATTTCCCAAACTATTTCTAAAACAGAATGCTTTTTGTGAAGGACAACACTATGCAGGTTATAGTGGAAAATGCACATCGGCCCCTCCTTTAAATTTTACAGATGAAGAAACAGGTCTAGGGAAGCAGGATAACTCCTTGAGACAGCAGGGTTAATATGTGGAAGAAAAGAGACTAGAACTCAGTTTTCCTACTCCAAGTCAGTACTCTTTAGTGTACAGTACCACACAGCTTCTAACTCCAGCTCTGACGACAGATTCAATTCTGTTAGGCAGCTGTGCCCTAGCCTCACCTTCTCTCCCCAGGATCCTGAGGCTCTGCCTTCCCTCTCCCTCCAAGGCTAAGTGCCCCAGCTCATCAAGACTGCCCTTGACTCTTGTTCCTCATCTACTCTACTCAATACAAAGTTCAATCTCAATTGCCAGCTCACTGGGATCTCTGTAGAATACTTGCCACCAGAATCCCCATCACAACATGGCTGATCACCAGCCAAAACACACCTGCTACCTTAATGGGCCTCTCCAGTGCTAATTACTGCTTGCAGCAACACCATCTCCTGACACCACATGCTCACTCCACATGCCCAGCACTGACTATCTGACTAGAGAGCCCTCCATGGCCTCTGCTGGGTCCAACCAAAGTTCTTGCCCTCCTTGGGAATACCTGGTACTCATGTCCCATCCCTGTTCCTCTGCCACCCACCAAGCTGTTTGTTGCCACAGGCAAATCTTGTACCAGTGTGTGTAGGATAACCTTCTGCCACAGCAAGTATCCATGGCAACCAGATGGGGCCAGCTAATAGAATTAAAGTCCACAGATAATTCCCCAAAGTTAGCTTAGCCAATAGATGATTTATCAGAGCAGTGAACATTTGGCAAAACTGAGTATATTGGGCTCCAATCCTCTTTGTTGCATCATAGTCTGCTGGGCAATGACACGGCTTAAAGCGAGAGCCTGGAAATGAGAGGCAGCAGTCCCAGCCTTGACTGGCCCAGAGAAAAATCACTGCCTAGGAGATGAAACAAATGAGAATAGGATGCAAATCAGGATATCAGTCCTCCTTATTCCCACTTTAGATTCAGCTAAATTTATCAAGGGCCCACAATGTGCCAGATAATATAAGGAATATAAAGAAATATAACACACATGAGATTTGCACAGTCTAGTTAGAAAAATAAAAGTGAAATGTATAAAAAATAAATGATTTACATGACTATTAAGATAAAAATAGAAGACAAACAGTTATCACAAACAGGAACATGATTAGTTGCCAACCAGGCTGTACAAACAATAACAGCCATGAAAGTTCAGAGCAATAATATAGCAATTCCTCATCTATGAACATAATAAAAGATTTTCAAGATGCAAAGGGCAATAAGATCATCTGACTCAGCTGTCTTTCCATAAAATGGTATGTTAAGACCTAACTTATGTGAGGATTAAATAAGATGGTGTATGTGAAGCATTTTGGAAGCATAATGAGCTCTACAAACTTAGTCATTAACCTTTTGTATGTGAGAATTAAAACCTAAACTAACAAGACTACCTTTTTTATATAAGACTCCAGAAATATTACATTAGTTTCAAGACGTGTAAATATTGTCAGATTTTCAAAATGAGATGAATAGCACATAGTAGTCACTCAATAAATGTCAAATAAATGAATGTTAAAGTACAGATATTTCCTTTCTATCAGGTTAAAATCCTTAAAATGACTTGATAAAGTGGACATTCAAAAAGCAAATCATGTTTTCCCACTGAGACTATACTGTAATTGGGCGTTTGTTTCTGACCTAGTATTCAGTATTACAGCTGTCATAAATAGGATGATCTACAATGTCATAAAAGCAAAAATAATCATAAATCTTTATAATCATGAAAAGTACTAAAGTTATTCTTCAAATCCTATAATATGGGCATCATGCATGGTACGCATTGATTATACAAAGGGTCCTAATGCATCATACATTGTATTTGTATCACAAAATACAACTCCATTACATTATAAACTCAAACCCAGACTCTACTGTGATAACTTTAGCAAATATCAAATATTTAATTAACAATGATTCTCTTGCTTTTTTTTAGCACTGACTCCAAGTGTTTAAACATAGTCAAAGAAATGTTGATGGACTCCCATTTTCTCCTGATAAATGTCTCATAATAAACAGACATTCTGAATCGTTTCATCAACTGACGGCTGCTGATTAAAAAAAAAAAAGTGCTTGGTAGATATTCACTATTGATGATAGTGATGGTGGTGTTTCTACACCTCAAAAATTAATCTGTAGGTCACCATTAACACCAAGCTTCTCTTTTTTATTTCTCCTACTTCCTGTCATTTTTCCTATTTTAGTCAAAGCTAGAAAGATGTCCAACATCACACCTAAACAGTGCCATTGTTGCAGGAAGTGACACCCGTCGGAGGAATGTGGACGCTCAGACAACTTTGTTAGAGGAAGGAGAGTTTATTTGGTCTGCGGGGCGTGAGGCAAAAGGCACAAGCTCTTCCAGTTAGCGTTCTTACAGCTTATATATACCCCAGTAGTGTTCCATGCAAGGGGCATGTGATTCCTTTGTCTGAGGGTCTATATGCACCTTCTGACTCAGGATGGGAGTGGGGAGTTTTGGGCAGGGGCTGCAAGAAGGAAGGAATTTCCGGACAATCAGTCCTATCTATTTACAAATCGATTTTCATGTAGGTGTGACAAGTTTTCAGAAGGCCATTCAGAGATCCATAGGATGTAGTTAATCTACAACCGAGTCAGTCATTTCTGCAAGCCTTTTCCTTTGCATTTTTCAGATGCCTCCTCTCTTACCAGGAGGAAGGGTCCCTGACTCAGCTTACTTACTGAAGTCTCCAGTTTATCTGAACTTCTGAGTAAAGCTGTCCTTGTCAAATATTAATGTGTCACATCACCTATGAATCGCCTCAAGTTGTAGAATTTGGTTCAGTAGATCTGAGATCGGCTGGCACTCTTGTTCCTCCCTAGACAGCCCTTTGAGAGCAAGGTATTAGAGTGCTATGGATGCTTGAGTCACTGCTGTGCCCTGTGCCAGCTATGAGACCCTGAGCAACTTACACAATCTTCAGAGCTGGTTTTACATCTGCAAAAGGGAAATTCTATTGCTAGATTTTTAGAATTATTGTAAACTCACATAAAAGCTCTTAGCACATGTTTGATTCTCATAAATGTTAGTTACCTTCCCTTTATTGCAAAGTCATTAAAACAACCACAGCCATGATTAACAGATCATTAGCATGAGCTTTCAGAAGTAGTTTCAAAAAGACTCTCACCAGAATTGCTAAAAGCCAACAAAAGCCAAAGTACCAAGGTTAAGCATTGATGGAAACTTACAAAAGGAGAAAGGCATTGATGCCTGAGGAATGGTGTTAATTATGCAGTGTGAATGAGGGCAGGGGAAAACAGTCAGAGAGGAAGGCTGCCCCAAACAACTGATTCTAGTTTGAGACATTAAGGTTCGTAGTCTCTCCCTCTTTTTCCCTGAGCCTCATCACCAGAGAGAGTACACTGAGAATTCTGAAGAATTTTTAAAACTGCAACAAAATATAAATCAAAATTACTTTTTCCCTATGTTATAAATCAAAACACCAACATGTAAGAATAATATATTCATGGAAATGTTTAAGGACAGTGCTAGTGAACTTTCGGGAAACCTGGGTGGGAAAGGTCATATCTGACATTTTCTCCCTAAAAGTTACCAGCATCACAAAGTTAAAGAGTTCCTTGAAGGTCTGAATTAAAGAGAGAAAGGCTCAAGTTGTAGGAGGAACAGGAAGGGATTCAGCAGTCTTTATGCTTTCTGTTTAGACCTCTAAACCTGAAGTGGAAAAACAGACTGAACTAATCCTCTCTTCTTGAAAAGCATGTACAGTTGTCCATAAAACCTTGTCTTCATTTGGCTTCTTGGAAGAATTTTTGGCTGCTTCTTTTTCTCAGTAGTACAGAGTGCTGTAGATCTTACACAGATGTGATGGGAACAGCTCTAACAATAGGAATCTCATTTTTTTTTTTCTCACCATTGGGGCATATTCTTAAATGGGCATTCTCAGATGCAGCCACATAGAAACTTTTAATAATCACAGTAATACTAAGCCCAGGGAATGTGAAATCAATTAAGAATGTGCTCAGATGATCCAATAACATAAAGCTGAAGTAGATCAATTTTTTTTGTTGTTTGATTGGTCTGGCTGGATTAATTTGGTTCTTAATACATAATCATCATCATGGTCTAACTTTTATAAGGGTCTTATGATAAGTTAGAAGAGAGGAAATCTAATTTGCCTAAAAAGAATTATTCTGAGATTTCTGTTGTGTGCTAGATGAACACTGGGATTTCTTGGTGCTTCGGGTAGCTGCAGTTGAGAAGAGTAACAGAAAGCTAAACTCGAGAGAGATACTGTGCTAACCTCCTCAGCAACCTAAACTGGTCCTGCTTCCATCAGAAACTGCTTCCTGTATTTGGAGGCAGCCCTGCTCTCTGGCCTACCCGCTCCTTGTCAAAATAAGCAAACATCTGTCCAACAATCAGTTGCATCAATGATCAGTCATGACATTTCTTCCAAGGTATGTCCCTGTCTCCCCTAAGACTAAAAATGTAGGTCAAACAGTGACTGTAACCGGAGACAGCAAATGACTCTAACCTTGTCACAAGTTGGATGGGATCTGGAGTGTGTCATTTCTTTAGGCCTCTGATTCTTAAGGGACAAATTAGCAAAAGTTGATGGTGTGAACGGTGCAACTCCCAGGACCCTGTGCATATGTATAAAGGGCCAAAAACTGAAGGAGAAAAAAAAAAAAGCAATCTTTTTCTCTATTAGGCAAAATGCTCACTGTTATAACAACTTAAGAAGCAACCATAAAATTGCTGACATTTAGCCAACCATGCTGAGCTGAAGCCAGCCTCAAACCCCATTGCCAAAGCCCCAGCACATTCTTGGAAGCATTCAGTTTTTCAGCTAACATCCTTTTGGGCCCTCAAAGGATGGTCAAAGTCACTGACAACTTTTCACGCTGGGACACATGATAATTTCTTTATATATTTGAATCCTTCCTAAAGCTTTTCTAAATGAACCAAATCCTTTCCCAAAGTTTTCTAAATGAACCAGGAACAAGTAGACTCATTTCCCCAGTTCATCAAACTGCCCCAGACTTTATTTCCAAAATTCATTTTTATCATTAACCAAATGTTGCACATAATCTCGTCACCTCTCACATCAGTGTCACCATTACTTTCTGAGCAATACATTGTGGTATTAAACAAACGATCACTGTACCATAAAACATTTTAGAAACAGAGCCTGTAAGGCCGACTAGGGTCAGTGAAACTTTTATAATAATTACGCTGGCACTGTCAGTGTGTTGCAAGCTGAAGCTCATAAAGCGTATTTACAAAACTGTGATCTTCATGGCTGCTTATCAGATTTAAGAGCTGAGTCTGATACCAAGAAAGAAAATTTTAGCCATTACAAGGACTCATGTCATAAATCACATCTTATTTCCTTTCTTCTGTACAGTTCTTGAACAAGAAATAAAATCAAACTTTCCTCTGCAGTTACTTTCTTATGAAGAAAGTTTTGTTATCTTCACAGTTTTTTTTCTATTTTCCCACAGAAGGAACACCTAGATTTCCATCTGACCAAAATAAATCTTATTAACTCTCAATGCAGCATAATTATATTAATAACATTTTCCCATTATTTCTATAGGAAGCAGTCTCAAGGTCCAGTTGAGTTTTTCACAGACCTAGAACATATAATTCTAAAATCTATACGAACCATAAAAGACCTTGAATAGCCACAGTACTCTTAAGAATGAACAAAGTTGGAGGTATTGATACCTGATATCGAACTATACCACAAGGCTATAGTAATCAAAATGGCTTGGCACTGGCATAAAAACAGACACATCGATTAATGGAACAGAATAGAGAGCCCAGAGATAAATCCATGCCCATATGGTCATTTAATCTATGAGAAAGGAGGCAATGGGGGTAAAGACAGTCTATTCAATAAATGGGCAGATACAAGCAAAAAAAAATGAAATTGGACTATCTTCTTACATGAAGAAACTCAAAATAGATTAAAGCTTAAATGTAGGATGAAGCCATAAGTCTCTAAATGAAAACATAGGCAGTAAACTCTGATATTGCTCTTAGTAATATTTTTTCTGATATATATTCCTAGGCAAGGGAAACAAAAGAAAAAATAAACAAATAGGACTACATCGAACTATAAAGTTTTTGCATAGCAAAGGAAACCAACAAAAATAAAAGACAATCTACTGAATGGGAGAAGATATTTGCCAATGATATATATAATAGTGTTAATATCAAAATTGATAAAGAACTCATACAACTCAACACCAGAAAAAAAAATCCAATAAAAAAAATAGCAAAGGAACTGAATAGGTATTTCTCCAAAGAGGATGTACAGATGGCCAATAGACATATGAAAAATATTCAGTGTCATTAATCATCAGAGACATGCAAATTAGAACCACAGTGAGATATCAGCTCACACCTGTCAGAATGGCTATCATCAATAAATCAAAAAGCAACAAGTGTTGGCGAGGAAATGGAGAAAAAGGAAGCCTCGTGCACTGTTGGTGGGATTGCAAATTGGCATAGCCACTATGGAAAACAGTTTGAAGTTTCCTCAAACAATTAAAAACAGAACTATCTTATGACTCAGCAATTCCACTTCTGGGTATTTATTCAAAGAAAACCAAAACACTAATTCTAAAAGATATATGCACTCTTATGCTCACTGCAGCACTATTTACAATAGTCAAGATATGGAAGCAACCTAAGTGCCCACCAATAGATGATGAGATATAGAAGAGGTGGTACATACATACAAAGGGATATTACTCAGCCATAAAAGAAATGAAATTTTACCATTTTCAATGACATAGATGGACCTAAAAGGTATTATGCTAAGTGGAATAAGTCAGATAGCAAAAGACAAATACCATATAATTTGAAACTAAGTAAAATATTGAATGTCGGTCCTTATTGAAAAATAAAAATATTTTTTAAAAGTAAGTCCTATATATGAATCATCTCCACTAGTCTGTATATACCAGTTGTATTGGGAAAAGACGTTTTGTCTGTGTAAATCAAAGTTTTTATATGTCAAATCATTTTTTATCAGGTTTGCTTTAGTCCTAGGTATTACAACTTTTGTAGAAATGTCAGAAGCAGGCAGGAACATCTTGACATTAGAAGAAGCAGGACAAAATAACAACCATTGCAGGCTATTCTGTCAACTTTGCTTCATTGCAAGCTAATGCTAGAACGCCTGTGGCTATGTACGCATTCTGTTTTTCCAACCTAAGTGCCCATCACTGGGTCTACCATCTCACTTTGCTAAATAAAATGGCACATAGCACGTGGACAAGACATGGGCTTTGAAGCCATGGAGACACGTGTTCTAATCCTGGTGCTGCCAGTTATTAGGTACACTACTTTAGGCAGTCTTTAATCTCCCAAAGCCTGTTTCTTCACCTGGAAAATGAGGATAGCAACACTTGGTAGAATTGCTGTAAGCATAAGAAATAAATAACTGGCAAAAAAAAAAAAAAAAACATTCAATCAATGATATACTAATTATTACTTCTACATGTATATATCAATAAAAAGGAGAAAACTCAAAGTCTCCATGTATAAGTGTCATTCAATATAAAAAAAGAGCCATTTATTCCACAGATATTAGTTCATTAAATTTCTCTGCTACTCCTATCACCAAGTAAGGTACTAGAGTTACTCCTGGGAATGAGAGAGGCCTCAATGGAACTTGACTTCTATGAGAAACTGATCTGATTGCAGCAGGCTTGAACTCAATTATTTTTTACACATAAATGATAATTTCTACACTATAAAATTAATGTATTTCATCTTGGTAAACTGTTATGTATCATTTTTCTTACTTTGGATACTTAAAAGTAGGCCATCCCTTTAACTGGTAAGACTATAGCATGCAAAAAAATGAAGAAAAATGAATTCAAAAATATTATAGTAAATTTTATTTTAAAAAGACTCAAATTTATTGTGTTCAAAGCACAAGAAGTAAATTATAAAGATAACCCTGTAGATTTTTTTTGTTTTAAGCTATGGTTCTAGAAAATTTTTAAATGCTTAACCTTATCTCCAGCTTTAAAAAATTCTAAATTATTAAGAGTCACATAAATTTTGAATCGAGCAAAACTGCTCATTCTGAATTTTTAATCCATTAACCTGAACTAGGCAAAATGTCTTCCTAACATAATACCAGCTTAGAAAGGAAAAATGTAGCCTACTTCAGATGACAATCCCATTGAGTCTGGCAATATCCTACTAAATCATTTTGTCCAGGATAGACACTGCATCTTGCCACTGCTATCACTCAACACTCAGCCTGGACCTGGCCCATAGTATGTGTTCAATAAACATCTAGTGCCTAACCACATAGCAAACATGCTTCCTTGGCATGTTAGTATAGCTGGCAGATCTCTAGCTAGGAACAGTATGGGGCATACTATGGACCAAATACTTGTGTTCCCTCAAATCCCTAAGGTGAAGTCCTAACTCCCAATGTGATGCTATTTGAAGGTGGGTCCTTGGAGAGGTAATTCAGTCATGATGGTGGGGACCCCATGAATGGGATTCATGCCCTGATTAGAAAAAACACAAGAGAGATGATACCAATATCTCTCCCTCTCTTCCTCTCTCCTCCATTACGTAAGGTTCCAGCAACCAAGAAGTGGGCCCTCACCAGAACCTGATTATGCTGGCACCTTGATCTTAGCCTCCCAGTTTGTAGAATGGTAGGAAATAAAGTTCTGTTGTTAGGCCACCCAGTCTATGATATTTTTGTTATAGCAGCCCAAACTGACTAAGACAGACCAGGACATGGAGTTACTATATAAACACATAGTACATAAAGCATTCTAATTCATACTAACTTAAACTTATACTCCCACTATTGCTCTGAATTGGATGTATGACCGTGTTAAATGGTTATGTGATGATGTAAAATTTGAATATTTCTATAAAACATTTTCAATCAACTGAAAATTGTTGTTTAGGAAGATGTAACTTCTTGTTCTGCAAGTTGTTTTACAAGTCTCACAGAACTAACAGCACTTCCTGTTCCTGGTCACCGCTGTAGCCGTATCATTTAGCACAGCCCTGACACCTGGCAAGTATTTAAATACAATTTTTGCGAAGGAATTGAAAGAAGGAAGACAGCCCAAGGCAGGAGGGAATCTCTTCTTGAAATAAGGTTCAACTGAAATGTGTCAATCTTCAAATTGTCATTTCTGGTACCTAATATCATCATCTGGGAAACAAGAGTACTTGATTATTAAATCAGCAATGCTGATTACAGAATCAGAAGTACTTTATGCTGAATTAAATTCAGCAATTAATCAAAGCCAGTGTGCCCACTTGTAAATATCAATATTGAATTTTAAGCATATAAACTAGCCAATCAATTAAACCTGAGACCATGACTTTAATCAGTAAATGTTGAGATACAATTTGCTGAATTCTGCAAGTAATGAAACTTAAGCCACTGTTGAAGCCTATTAAAAGGTAAACTGAGGCACAATACAATTTCTGAAAAGTTGATTTGAGCAAACACCTATTGGAAAGTGGTTAGGAGTGCTCTACTGATAGGAACAAGGTTTTGACGGTGAAGATGTGTAAGCAAAAAAAAGAAATTATTTGACTGCTTATAATTTATGTTGTTGCCTTCTTTGGGAAATTCTGCTTGGCTGTTTGTGATTGACTGTTCTTAAGTTTCACTTTCTTGGATTTGTATGTATTGACTCTGGCTTAGGTTTTGGTTTGCTTACATAGGCAACGAAGACATCAGAGTCATCTGAATCTAATGGCCTCCTTGTTTAAATACTTTAATAAGTCTGATCTTGTTGCCTTTGGGGCAGATACACAAATTACAGAATCTCTTGGAGTCATTATCTATTGGCTGTTTTCCTGCCTTTCGAATAAATCCGGCAGTAGAGGCTGTGAACTACAAAGAGTATTCCTCCAACAAGAAACGCAGAGCAGAATATTTTAGTGTTTAAAAACACAGGAGACTGTCCAAGTTCAAATCCCAACTCCACTACTTACCAGCTGTGTTACCTAGGGTAGTGGACTTGACTTCTCTGTGCTTCAATAAAATGGGGATAATAATACCCACCTCACATACTTGTTGGAAGATCAAGTTAATACCTATGAAACACTTAAAATAGTATCTGCTAAAATGTAACTATTCAGTAAATGCTAGCCAATACTAATAAACATATATTTTCACTTCCATCCCGTAGTGACAATTATTCATAAAAGTGACAATGTGTCAATTGTGTTATGTCCTAAATATATTCATGATAACCATTGTTGCTTTTTTTCCTGATAATCCTGAGTACAATCTTCCATGGATTATTAAAACAAACATTAAAAAAAAATTTAAACATTTTAAAGAAGTTTACTTAGACATTTTCTTTAAAATTTTTGAGAAATGTTTGCTATTTCAACATTTCTGAGTTTCACTTTCATCACAGTATTAATGTGGGTGGCTCAACAGGTCTTTCCATAATTTTAATTTCCTATTCTGTCACCAGCACAGATGCGAATAAAATCACAGAGTGTTATTTCACCTCATAATTAAGTCTATTTGGAACGGTGAACTCTCTTATAAATGCATCAGTCCTAGAGGAAATTATCGATGCCACTGCACAAAAGCCAAACTTACAAGCATATAATATTCCCAGATTTAAAATTCTACTCAGAATCCATCTTCACTGCCATTGTTTAGCATGAGCATGAGAATATTTCAAAAACATTTATTCAAAATGTCAATTCTGTGAATTCTCCTTAAGTCCAGAAAACCCAGATAATACATGCTGTATTCAATTAGAACTACAGAATCGTAGGTGAACTTTATTGTCAGTGGCATTGGTCATGGAATGGCATGGTATTTCAGATAACATGTCATATTTCCTAATGAGAATGCACTTAGAACAGCCCAGATCATAGCAATGTAAGGAACCATCACAACTGCTACCTAACTGAAATAACTTAGATAAATGCTTTCATTTGATGAAAATCACTAGGACATAGAGATGTAACATCTACTCTTTCCTCTCTTTGTTCCTTTCTTTATCTCTTTCATAGCCTCTCCTGGCGTTACTTGATATGATAAACTTCTTCAGCTAGCGTCAGTTCTCAAAAATGTCCTTGCCGACTTAGCTTCTAAACAACCTTCATTAGCTTCTAAACAACCTCACATTAACCAACATATTGCTTGTCCATTAATGATGCCAGAATATAATAGTTTAAGCCATACTTATCAAATAATTGCTCTTTGCATTCAACAAAGACAGTTCAAAACTTTTATGAATAATTTTTTCCATAAAAAAAAAAAAGAGCCTGGTATTTTCTCATTTGCTTTATAAATACGGCAACCATTCAGAAAAGAAAAATAATGATTTGGCTCCCATAAGGACTAACTTCTTATTCTACCAGTCCTTTGCTCATAACAATTACCATTCTTAGAATGCCTTTCCTGCTTGGTGTCCTTTCAACTGCTTAGCCTTCGAGGTTCAGTATTCAGATCAAGTTCTTTCCTACTTACTTGGGACAGTCCTTGCTGATCTTCCTCCATTTCTTCATCCAACAAATACTGATTAAAGCAATACTCAGTGCCAGGTCTTGAGCCAATAATTGAAGGTGCATCAGCGGAAACTAACAGCTGATATCCTCTGGGTTCCTATAGTCCAGTATTATTTCTTTTGGACTATTTTTAGTTTGAACCACAAAATCATGCACAATCTTCCATTGAAACATTACATAATAATTATTTACTATGTGCCAGAGTGTGGGGGATATAAAGTGTAGAAGAGACATAACCTAAGGCCGTAAGCAGCTTACTCTGAGTCTAGCACAAGTGATAGACAAGTAAACAAATTAAGATGCAATGAGATAGGTTTATAAATGATATTGGTATAAAGTGTTAATGAAAAACAGAAAAGGCTTCTTTCTGGGTTGAAGAAGAAGCTGGAGATGCCTTCGCAGTGGTAGCACAGAGACAATGGGACAGGGGTGGGGGGAAGACACTGTATTTTAATGTGAGCGTGATGGCACAGAGATACGAGGGAGCAAAAGCAGTGCCAGGGAGGTGGCAAAGAGGCCAAAAAGATGGGTAGAGGCCAGGTGTTGAAGAACCTCTACCTATCCCAACGTTATCATTTGGCCGGGGCAATGGAGAGTTACTGAAAAGCAATATATGGATGAAGATTAGACCAGGTTTGCATTATAGGAGGATAGGGATATAAGAAACTTGTATAGTAGTTAAGAGGACAGTATAATTCTATAAGTAGCTGATGGGGAGGAAGTGAAAATTAAAGAATTATTCAGAAGACTGGTGGAAATGAGGACAGAGTCCAAATGAGGGGCAAAAGAGCAAGAGGATGCATGTGAGGGGCCTGTCCTCCCGTCAGTACTTTCCATTCCTTCATGGTGGGTGCCATGTTTGACTTTGCTATCATAATGTGTGCCTACTGCAGTATGCGGCACATGGGAGAGAGCTTCAATAAAATTTATCCAGCTGATCATTTAACAAAACAAACCAGCTTTGAGCTAAATCCAGAGAAAAACAAAAGAAGAACTAAGATATGGTGAAGTAAAAATGAGGAAAGTCAAGTCTACTAATAAGATTGAATAATATCACTTTCAAATTGTTGAAATTTTAATTTAAATAGGAAAGAAATTATTCCCTGGAAAGTTTAAACCTCATTTCTTATTTTCTGCCCCATAACATATACATTAAAAATGTTATACCAAGCTTTTTGAGCCCTGTAATTTACAATCCTATATATGCCCCAAATGCCTTATATATGGAAGTTACTTAGTAAAAAAAAAAAAAAAAAAAAAAGAGAGAGAGATAAAGAAAAATTTCTGTGACATTGTAATTATCAGAAGTCAATGCAATTAGAAATCTCTAAGCCCACTAAAGTTCATCCACTTTGCAATGATCAGCATGTCCTCCAACATTAGCATGCCCTACAAGTTAGATACTATAATCAGCATCTCAGGAGACAGTATACTTCTGAGTCACAAAAGAGAAATAAAGGCCCATTCGGTGCTCACATTAACACATTTTTTTTCCAGCCTCAATAATTCTATGACAAAAGTCCAAAGAATGTTCTAAGTTTCTGAATTTTGTGAGAAATCTCTGACTGGAAACCGAATCACCATTATTGCCAGCAGCCTAAAGGCTTTACACTTCTCTCAAGGACAGAATATCTCTGGAGTTCCAGAAAAGAAATCAGCAGGTCCATTCAAAAAGGCACTGCCTGTAGAGAGGAAAAGTGCTGGCCTGGGAATCAGGAAGCCTGGCCTGAAATCTTCCCCCACTTTGCTCCGCATGACATCAAGCATATTCTCCTACACTCAAGTTTTCAGCTTATAATGCTCTAACAATGCCTGTCCATTTCATCTGCCTCACAAGGTTCATATGAGCATCAAAGGAGAGGAAGAAGCAATGCAATTTCCTAAGACCTTGTTCTTAATATTTATACTAGGCTGGCTGTAGAGCAGTGGATAAAAGGAAGGCTTAGGAGAGCCAACCTAACATCCACAAATAAGCATAATGCACATGCACACAGTGAATCTGACTTAGATGACTGTAAAATGAGCTCTATGTTAAAATTACCATATTAGTCTAAGATTAGGTTCACGCCAGGAAATATTAGAAACAAAAGTGTCATTGTGTTGGAAAGATGGTATCTGGACACACTAATCTCTGTCCACATCTCTTTGTACTAAGCAAATAATACAAAACCAAATAAATTTCTCCCAAGTAGTTTTCCTCCTACAATTATATGGTTGGTTTTTCTGTTCCAAAATTCTGGAGGCCATGCCTATTTCACTTTCTGATACAGTAAAGGAACCTATATGGGCCAAAGCATCACAAGTTATTTTCAGTGGTCTTACAAGCCAGTCTCATTCTTGCCCCCCAAGCTCAACACCAGTCAGTTTCCCTCTGAAGCCCTTCATTATATCTTGCCTCATCTTACCTATTCAAGTATCTTTTACTGCCCCAGGTGAAACAAAGCCTTCAATCTGATGGAGCAGATCTATTTACTTTCTTTTCAACTCTACTCTTTGTTTTAAGCTATTCTTTATGCATAAAATGTCTGTCTCTTGCCTCAGCACCTAGAAAAATTCAGATTCTACACTGTCTATAAAGTTTTTCTCAACACCTCAAACACCATCTCCAGTGTCCTTTCCCTTTCTTACTTGCTATTCTTTTGGTGTTAATCACATATTGTCCAAAAAATTATACAGCCTGATATCTCCTGTGTAACAGAATCACAGGTAGCAGGGGTATGCTTATTTAAAAGAGTCTCAGATTCTAGCCTTAAGAAATTCTGACAGGGAAGGTGTGGCCAAACAAATTACATTTTAACCAGCACCCTAGGTGATTCTCAGGTGGTAGGAAGGTAATACTCAGAGAAAGTATCCTGACATAAATTCATCCTTTGACAGAGCTCTGCACACTCACATGTATACACTCATGCATACAACACACACACCACACTCACACAACACACACTATACAACACATCCACACCCCTCACACACAACACACACTATACTCACATACCACACTAACTACACAACACAAACACATACCCATACAACATTCGCACACACAACACGTGCACACCACACTCACAACACACATACAGGATACATTTAGTGAGTAATCTGATTTTTCTTATAAATACTTTGTATAACACAAAGAAATACTATATTGAGCGGGAAAAGATTTTAGGGTAGAGCTTTTTTTTTTTTTTTTTACTATTTTAGTAAAGGCATCCAAAGTCTAAAAATTGACTTAAAAAATTTCTGGCGCAAAAAAAATTAGTTTAGTAATGGAACTTGTACAGATTTTTTTTAAAAAGGGAGAGGGTTGATTATTACTCTTTCCATTTAAACCCAGGGTTTTAAAATTCGCATTACTTAGATAGTACTCTAAACTTAAGTTTGCAGTTTGTAAGAAAAAGTAATGTGATTAAACGTGACTCAAAACTTAAACTTGTAAAGGAAGGTTCACTAACCTTGCAGAGTAAACACAAATGCAATCATACTCAAAAAAAAAAAAAAAAAAAGCCAGCATCCAAATGGACTTTTGACAAAGGGCTAGCCTACCCACACTGACAGGGAGTGCCCAATGCTGTAACTGTTTTTATTATACAACAGGTTATAAATAATGACAGATTATTAAATCCCTTTGGGAGTATACATTTATTGAGTTTACAAACTGAAATGTAGTCCATCCTTGAAAACAGGTTTTATCTGCCCCTATGTTTCCCTTCCACCCAACTAGATCGGACTTTAGTAAGCTCCCTTCCCCACAACCAGGCTCAGCTCTGCCCCCAGGTGACTAAAGCTGCCCTTGTAGTAGAGGATTGCTGGGAATATCTAAGTCACCTTGCTAACGAATCAGCATTAACTTATACTTGCTGATAGACTATATCTGAGTCTATTTTCAGCATCAAAAAATATTTTCCATGTTTACTTACCTTCTCAGCAAATATTTATTTAGAACCTACTCTGTATACCTCTCAAAGGTCTAGATACTAAAGTCAAACTCCACCCATCTCTTCTCCTATGTCCTTACTTATTCCCCTAATACCTTACACTATCAAATCTTGATAACTTGTCCAGTAAGTCAGTTCCTCTAGGTCTGGGAACTAAGGAGTTCTTTCTCTGAATCAGTCACTTGGAGAATGGTCTGCCTGGGTCTATGTGTACTCTCTGCTTCTAAGTGCTGGTCACTCCTTAGCCACCACTAGGACACATCTTTACATAACCTAGTGCCTCTTACCTGCCATCATTCTCTCCAGACACTATACTCCTGTCTTCCCTAGAATAGGGCCTATTGAGTCATGTCTCTTGTCCAGTTGCTCACCTCTTCCAGTTTTTCTCCACCTGGTTAACTCTTATAGTCCCCATTATGCCCTTTGAGTCATTGCACCCGAGATCCCTAAGACATGTGTCCTCTTTGTACAGATTTTAAATGAATTGCTGATCTTTAGTTAGTAAAAACTCACTCTCCAGTGCCATGTCAAATGGACTAATATAACTATAAGACGCAATGGGGATGGGGAAAGGAAGCATCAGCTAATTTCATGAGAACAATGGCAGGGAATCACAGCTGATCCTACCTCAGAGATCTAATTTACTCTGTCTTTTTGCTTACAATGATCTGTTCCACACCCTACCCAGTTTCTTGATTCAGGACAACTGTTCACTGGCTACTGTCCTTTCTAATCTACACAGCAGCTGGAATCTCCTGAGTCAGACAGACTGTAACTGACCATCCTCCACGCCCAGCATTTTCTTTCTCATGCTGCTCATTCGACGATCATCCAAATTGCCAGGAAATTTGTTTCCAGTGGCAAACTTAGGAAACAAAAGATGTCTGGGCTCCAGAATAGAGCACAGCCTTGGGATCCCAAACAGACATTATGAATTTTAATTCTCAATTGCAACACAGATGCACCAAGGCAAGAACATTAGAAAAGACTAATCAAAGAAGAAATCAGCAGGGGGCATCATGCAGTGGCTCAGTGACAGCACTCTAAACTTAGCACAGGCAAGGCTAATAGCCTCCTTACATCCTCCCCTCCCATTAAAGCTGCCCTGGAAACAAGCTACCCAAGAATATTGCTGCAGTTATCACAGTTAGCAATTGGCAGGCAATATTCTCTAAGTGCACTAGGCCAAGAACTGGAGATTTCCTGTTCACTCTTTACTCTTCCTGACTGAGTGCAGTCATAAGAGGAGTAAGGAGCGGAGGTACAAGCAATAAATAATGCATGAGAACTACAGGTGCGGAAAGCTTTATTCAGCCCTGTCACGCTAATGCGTGCCTAAGCCTGGCATTTGCTACAGTGTGACTGGATTTGCTACTCTGTGTGTCCAAAATGGTTATGAGAATGGCACAGTTGAGGAAGAATCTGTACCTTTGATGCTGTCCCCTCTCCAGCTGTTCTGTCCACTCTGCATTGCAACTCCCTCCCAGGTCTCTCCTCTCCAAACCTTTGAAATTTGGCTAATAAAATCACAGCATTTCAAAGGCCACAAAAGACAAACAGAACTTATTAGTATGGCTAAATACTTGCTCTCTTAGTAAGACCTCAAATGTCCAACCTTGCGAAGCTTATGTGCAATTAAATTAGATGCTTCTCCTAATTTCCAACTATTTTCTACTCTTGAGATAAGTGATGACACCATAAACCATTTAAGTGACCTCCTGGACTCCAGCTGTCCTAGAAAGAGTTGAAGAAAATTTGAAACTAGAAAAGAGATATTATTAGGCTTAAAAGATTCTCTAAACTCATCCCATGCTCAAGGAATGCATGACACCATATATATTAGAGTTTCCTTATAAATTTCTGAATTAAGAAAAATGCAGCTGACCCCTAAAACAGAATTCAAGATCTAAATACTTACGGAAAGTATTAATATGTTCCCTTAACCAAATATGGTACAAGTTAATATTTTCTCCATCATGTGGTTGAAATGAGGACTCTCCTGCATGTAGGTCCCTTTCAGATCTAAAACCTCATGATGATTCCTAGGCAATGCAGGTATCTGTCTAGAATTTATTCACACACCAGAACCCTCACTTCTGCAATTACCTCTGTAGTAAACTCAGAGCACTGAGTATCATTTCGGTCTTGCCTATTCTCTCTCCTGCTACTTCTCAGCCAGTACTAACTCAGTCCACTTCAAATTACCCAAAACTAGTTGTCACAAGTTGCCTCTAGCTAATGCATCCACAAACAAGGCACCATCATTTCTGGACACACCGTCAACCCCAGGAAGGTTCCATGGCTATGAAAGATGTCTTTGGTACCCAGGGCATGACCTTGGAATTCCCTTCTACAATCTGTGTAGGATGGCGCAGCCTGGGAATCACAGCTAAAACATTCCCGAAGATGAATATGTTGTTGATATTAGATCACAGTGTCCCAAACACGGAACAGGTTGGGAGGTATTACCATTTCACAGCCTTTTTTTTTTTTTACAGGCCTAAACACTGCCAGTGGTTGGTGCCAAGCTCCAACTGTCAGCCAAGTATCACCCAGTTTGGCCAAACGGCTGAAGGAGAATAAAGCTCTGGACCCAGTTCCATGCACCAGCATCCAAGGCCCCCAAATCATCTCAAGCAGCAAGCTCTGACACTAACCTGGATTTAGTGAGCAAATATTTTCCCCACTGCCCTATGCTTTTAGAATTGACTGAGAATAGGGCATGACTTTGTCCTTGGGGATTTCACAGTGTAACACAGAAAATTTACCAACAAGGAGCCACTTTCCATGGCCTTGCATTGTGATTTCACTCAAAATATATCATCATTCAGTCAATTAACTCTTGCTTATTAAGTAGCTGCATCACAAATGCTCCAACTCTTGGCTTTAAAACTGGAACAATCATATAATCTTATTTTAGAAAGAGAAAAAATATATATATGTGTCACACAAAGGCCACACAATGGGAAACACAGGCTAGTATAAAGACTAGTATCCGAAACACCTAAGAGAAGCATGTGGTTTTCTAAATACAGAGCCAGAGGAGAGGCATTGCCTCTCTATTGGCCTGAGTGAGCTTCTGTAACTCATCCATACTCAACTTAGCATACCAGTAAGAATCCATTTCAATGAAGCAACCTCACCAGGCTTGCTTCTTATTTCCCCTGATCATTTTCATGCCACTGTGGGAAGCATTTGTAATGTGCTTACAGATACATGCCCCACCTCTCAACAAATAAGTATTTCCTCAGTAAATCCCACTGAGCACACTCCAGAAAAAGCAGTGCTTGCAAAACATCTCATGTTCATTTTTCAGAATTCAGAATGAAGTATTGTATATTCCCTGATATGCAATAAAAATGATTAAATGCAAACACTACTGAGCCTCCGTAATAAATATTTTATATATTAATATGTTTTCAAAAGTCTTATTTCATTTTTACTGCTTTTCTGTATGGCATTATTCTATTTTAGTACATGCAATGAAAGAATCTTCCATGAAAAAAGCAGGCACCCTGGCCCATTTTAAATAAGCCAATGGATAATTGTTGTGCTATTAATTTGCTATGTAAATTGTTTCAATTGCTAACTCTTCCCTCTTTCTATAATTAGACATGGTGCATTCCCTCTCAAGGCAAATGGAAATGCCCTTCCAAAGTAAACCATTTCCTCCCTCATGTCCGAGATATACAATCCAGGTGCTCGCTGTCCCATGAATCTTTTACAAAACAAGCCAAAACCTCGAAAAAAGCATTAGTATAATGCCTGCTTAATGTTTATTAAATGTTAAAATCCACCAAAATTCCCTACTCTAGAAGCTAACACCCTGATTTAAGAAAAATCACTAGTTGAGAATCACTTGAATGCCTCCATAGAGTAATGACAGGGTGCCTGGTGACCATGACGCTGCCTTCTCCTTTGACAGGCTTAGGTGTGCTTCAACAGTTTCCTCTTGTTTTCATTTGCTGTTTATGGAAAGTGGAAAGAGAAAACCTACTGCATTCCAGGGACTTCTCATTAGATATGTCATAAACAGTTTAAGTTATTTCATAACATAAGTTCAGCAAAAAGAAATCCTTTTCTAAACTATTAATGACTCTTTGGGATAAATCTTTAACGAAGGTGCCATTAGGGTAGCCAAAGAGGTACACGTGGCCATTAGACACATTTGGAAGCTTCTATTAAGTGGGAAATACTGAGAATAGAGAGAGGCAATGAAAGCTATCCCATGAGATCCTGCTGGTGTGCTCGAGTTCCTGATGTTATTTTCACATAGAGGAAAGGAAAATTCCTGCCTGCAGATTTCACATTTTAAAAACTGACTTTTTGTTTCCATTTTCAGGGCTGCCTGCCTCCCCTCTCCTTATTGTATATGTAAGAGAGATGTCAACACTTTACAGATTTAATTGGAAAGTAGAAAATCCTGTCAACTAGATTTACAGAATCCTGACACAGAAATCCTCAGGCACACAGCACCTGGGCCGTGACTCTAGTGGCTTTGCACCTCAGCCTCTCACCTGGCCTTTGCCTGAAGCCAAAAGCTTACCAGTGTAGGAAGGACAAGGATTCCTCCAGGCACATCCTTCTTATCCTATCCCCCAAAGACTTTCCTGACATTAGATAACGATGCTAAAGCTCATGGAGAGAAGTCGCTACACAGACACCACCTTCTTAATGTGGACAAAAACTATCTGAAACAAGAGTGAATGGCAACAGAATCCCAGAGAAAGGAGTCATTTCTCTTCATTGGAGCCAGCCACTTGCCACCCACAGCAATTGCCAGCCCTCTGAGGGCCCTTAGGGTGGACTCCAGCAGCATTCTTTCAGAAAGAGGTCAACCTCCTCTCCCTTAACCATGTGGAGGCTGAGTTTCTGCATCACAAAATGACAAACTATCAGCAAGCTATAATCAGGTACACTTTAGTCTTCATCCTGCCGAAATAACTGACTGCCGTTATTATTACTAATATTAACAATACCAATCCATACTGGGTATTTCAGGTACTCAGCAATTGGAGGTACTAGCTTTAAGAACTACCATGTATACTTCCTCACAGCTAAAGTCCCCCTAAAAGCAGCAAGTCTTGCATTGGACTTAAAGTCTTAAGTGTGAAGTTCTCCAGAAGTTCTCTCCTCCAACCCAGGAACTTGGAAACAGTATCCCCTTTTCATACACACATCCCCAAGTTCTGCACAGAGCAAGTGACTTAAAAAAAAAAAGATGTGAATCCTCAATTCAAAACAGAATTATCTGATGATTGAGATGGACAAGAAAAAAAACTAATTATAAGAGGCCACTCCCAAACTGAGAATGTCAGTGACTGAATAATGCTGGCTGTAACTATTCCTATAGAATAAAAAAACAAACCTGGAAATTTGACTTTTGAGTCCCATTTTCTGGGATACCTTTAGTTTTTTTCTTCATGGAATCCTCCAGCTTAGAACATTTCAACTAGTACACCTGGTGGGCAGCAAATGGGTCACTAAAATGCCAGACATTGATCCCTTTGCCCATTGAGACAGCCAGGCAGTGCACAAGGGGGCTGAGCCCTGACTCTTTTCTTCTCCAGCTGTGAATAGCCTGGTCTACTCACTCCACTGTGCTGCATAAATGCTATCATTTTCTACATGTGCCATGACACAAAAAGGCTGAAGTGCTGTTCTAGTCTGCCCTCCTCTCCTCTAAATGAGCAATCAATTGGCTTCATAGTATTATCTACTCTATTTTAATTATCTGGAGAAAGTCATACTTCTATAGGTTTGCACACTACCTCATTTTCAGGTTTTTTTTTTAATAGATGATCTCATTAATGTTAGCCATAATGGGATGGGATGATACTTAACCAGGAATCAACATCCACAATGATGAAATCATTGTGCTGTAACTCACAATGCTTTTCATGGCCCCTTTGGAAGAGACATGTATAAATGGCATACCCAAGGGACTGACCACATGGAATATATATATATATATTTTTCTTGTCTATGTCTGAGGCAGGTACAAGTGGCCTACAACACTAAAAGCTACCAGACTAATATTTTGTCCCTTATCCTACCTTAAATCCAATTGATTATTCATAATGACTCTCCTCTTCCCAGGGAACTAAGAAAGGGCTGTAGAAGGTAGAGAGGTCTGCAGCTCCCTCTGAAGTCCAAACTGGAATGGTTTAGACCAGAAAGAAATGAAATAAAATGTGTATCCCTTTTCAAGTTTAGAAATATACTGCAACTCAATATATGCCTTTGCCACGTTAATGTTTTTATTGATGTAATGGTTTTACTGAAGTGTATGTCTCAAATTTACCTAATGCTCTCCATAAATTCACCCTAGTCCGAGATAGCCTTCACCACCGCTCACCTGGGCCTGCACATGCCTCCAGTTGGCCTCTATACTGCTAGTCCTTCCCCTACAATTCTCTCTATTCAGCCGTCAGTATGAGCTTCTCAATATGTAAATCAGGTTATGATGTCTCCCTCCTCAAAACCCTACAAAGGCTTCCCATGTTTCTTTGAATAAAAGTTAGATGCATAACTCAGTTCGCATGGCCTTATATAGTCTATCTACATTTCTGACCTCATCTCATGCTATGCACCCATTAGTCTGCAACCACATTATGCCCTGACAGCCCCTCAAACATTCTTTCCCACTTCAGGGTATTTGTACTTACTAGTCCTCTAACCTTCTCTCAGATTTTCAAGGGAAAAGCATCTTTTCATCCTTTAAGTCTCAATTTAAACATCACCTACTTAGGTCTTCTGACCACTCTAGCCAGAGAAGCCCCCACTCTGTTATTCTTTCTGACAGCTATTGTCACTTATATAAAGGTACTTACCACCAGCTGTTTTCATTATCTATTGAGGTGTCCAGTCTTTTACACCTTTATCTCACTCATTAATGCTGTCTTGTTCCCTGCAGCACAGTGCCTGTCTCATAGTGGAGGACTCCATCAGTATTTGTTGAATGAATAATAAATGAATAAATGAGAACCCATTTGGCTGGATCCACCTCTGCGTATTTTGTTATTGAGCCTCTATTCAAAGATTAATATATCAGGATTTTATTAATTCCCTTACTATTCTGTTTGTACATATATCATTTGTCTCTAAATGAGAAAGCAATGCAAGTATCACACATGACCTGAGAGGAGAGCATTCCTATGAAACCTCTTGAAAGCAGAAATGGTGCAAAGCGAAGAAGTAATTACCTTAGGACACATAACACTATTTTTGCTTTTCACCTTCTCATAAAAATGAAAATCCTCTTCGAATTTCTTTCAGGTAGCAGAAATAGGTACTAGTATAAGTCTTTTGTAAAAGTGAAGTCACGTAAAGAGAAATTTCAAAAAGCGGGATACCTGTATATTTAAATTTTCAAAGATCAGAGTTTCCCAATTTACCTCAGTTGTGCTAATAGTACCGTACAACACACACACACAATGTTAGTTTTGAAAATTACCCCCCCAAAAAAATTACTTAGAAAAATGAATCTGAGAATCACTACATCTTTTTTGTTGTTGTTGTTTTGGCCTTGGAAGTTCACAATGCACATTAGCATATTAAAAGCTCCAAAAGAATTACAGTAAACAAGCCTGACTAACTTTGTTTAACCAAATATTTTCCATACTAATTTGACAACAGAACCAATTTTTCTACTGATACCAATTGACGTCCCTAAGAACTAGCTTTTCACAGAATACATTTTGGAAACAACTTTTCTAGACAAATATGTAAGAAAATGCCAAATGTAGTTTTCTTAACAGACATTTGCTGGTTCAGGGTAAAGATGCTGGTGATATAAATTTGAAATACTAACAATGATGGTTAAAAGTTAATGATCTATAGACCAAAGGTTAATTATGTGATTTCAAAATTATGTACACTATTTCCTTCCTCTGTTTGTCTTCTGGATAGTTAAATGATTATCGTCAGTGGAGTTACTATGAGTTCAACCCAAAACTGAGTAAGTCTGAAAGAGTTACAGAGCAAAATTTCACCATGGATGCAAACCTAATTCATTTGACCTCATTTGCCATAGCTGAGAGACAAAGAACCAGACATGTTTAATCATGAACACCAGAATTGGCAACAGCTCATTCTTTCCCCCCCAGCACAAATGATGGATCTCCATAGGACCCCTCCCACCAAAACCAGGAGAAAAAAAAACACACTGAAAAGAGTTGAGATGTCATGTTAGTACTGGCAAAAAGTTACACCCCTAGCATTTACATGGATTATATAGTTAATAATTACGAACCAAAATAGCTAGACTGACAGACAGATAATGAATTAAATCTAAGACTGATCTTTGAGTGATTATAGATAGATTAGAAACTCATTACAATTGAAATGTCAGCACTGATGAAAAAATAAGAGAAGGAAATTATAGACGGGTGTGGCCCACAGTAGCGAAGAGCAGAGAAGCAGATGGGAGTAACTGAGGACTGGATAATAGCAGAAAAAGAGGGTCTGGGTCCAAATTAGGACAATCGCTACCCCAACTCCTCTGAGATATGGTCTGACTGAGAGCCTAGTATCCAAATAATCTCTTCAATTTAGACCTGTAGTTGAAGTATGAAATATTAACACAGCCCCTGACAAAGAGATTGTATTTTACTACCAGCATGTGCTTACACTACTAGTGGGCTTTAACTCCATCTCTCAAAAATAACTTAAAAAACATTAAGCTTTACTAAATGAGAATTCATGACGATTCAGTCAACAAAACTGAAGTTTACATACTCAGTAAAGAGCACACAGTAAACCGATGAATGGTGGAAAGAAGATGGTAGAGTTGATGGCTCCTCAAGATCTGGTGTGTGCCTACCTCTCCAGCTCTATCTCTCACTGTCCCCCATGACACGTCTACCCTGTTTTAGATTGTGTAGTCCAAGCATACAGAACTGCATAGCTTCGCAAGCATGCCATGTTCTCCCAGGTTCCCTCTGCTTAGAATGCCATTCTACCAAGCACATCACCCCCTCATTGCCCAGCTGAATCCTATCTATCTTTCAAGGCTTGGCTCAGAAGCCTTCCATGAGCTCCCCTCCATTGTAGTCTGGGTTTAACTGCATCTCCCAATGCTCACAAAACTGTATCAGAATATTTATACTATGTTTTATGATCCATTTACTAAACAATTTATTTGTCAGGCCTATATCCCCAGTGTCTGCCATAGTGAATAGTAAACAGTGATTGGTAAATGTGGGTAGAATGAATAAATACATGAAAAAACTTACATGCAAAAGGAGAGACAAAAGAATGATAATCTGAAACTGAGTTCAGCCAGTAACCAGAAATCATGGGCCCCTGTGACTTAAAAACCATATATTTTCATGTGACACTCTAATTGCAGCGTGGGCAGCTCTATCTATACCCAGGAATGCTGGTCTGCATCCTGGACCCCAAACTCCTCCCAGAGCTACTCTGTGCCACCTCTGCTTTACACTGAGACACTTATTGCCATGTTAGCGAAACCCTCAGCAACTGAAGGGCCTCTATATATGGCCACAAGGTTCTCTGTACACAGACTTTAGAAATAATCTCTTTTCCACTACAGAGCAGATGTGATGGCCCCCCACAAGACACCTGAACTATTAATACGGACACTGACTAGGACCATGGTGTTAATTGTGGTGCTCTCATCTAAGGGTCTACAAGTTAGGCACAACCAGATTTGTTTTTCTTAAAAAATATATTGATTTGACTTTAATAATGGTAAGGGAGAGCAGAAACAGGACCCCAGGAGATGAAATGTACTTCCCTAGTGGTCTGTTCTAAAATACACTATGGAACTTAGTTCTGGAGATGTCATTTTCATGACAAATTAAAGGTAAATATAATTATACGTAATACATCAAAGTATCTAATTAAAACACTCTGAGACTAAAATATGCAGACAGACATAGCTAATTCTAACTTATTTCACAATAATTTCATTATTTATTGAAAAGTGTCAGTCAAAAACATTAGACTAAGTTTGTGTTTATAAGAAAAGCTTCAAAACTGGCAGCCATTTTCATTGTAATTCATTCTCGGTTTTCTGCTTTGGAAAATATATAAGCATCTGATTGTTTTGATGCTAAAAGGGAGAAAAAGAACAAAAGTAAATTTTAAGTATGGAAAGGTGGCAAGTGAAGGTAAAGTCTGTTGAGCCATGATGAGCTTGCTTCAAATAAAAATGCTGTGATTATAACCAGATATAAAACTATGCATCACACTAATGTAAGGACCTCAGACCACTCCATCCCTGGGCAATGAATAATTACCATGGTATTAGTGCTCCTTCTCAGTGGGGAGTAAACTTTCAATCATCCCCAAAAGCATTGTGTTCAGAGGTGAGACTGACATCAGGTTCTGTAAAGGGAGGAAGGAGGCCCCTAAGCTTCTCCAGAAAGCCTCTTCCATGATTCATGGGGAGCTTTCTGGGGAAGAGGGAAAAATCTGAAGATAACAGGGAAGCAATTTAAGAGGCCTGAAGTCCGGCTCCAAATTGGGAAGAATATTTCACACTCTGAAAAAGTAGTTCACATTTATATGCATAGAACTGTGTGTGCTAGGTGCTACAATGTCCCATTTCTTAAATTCAGGCAAACAGCAAAAGGGAAAGAATCCAAAAAGGGTAAAGGTGAGAAAATAAAGGAGAAATAATAGTCTTAGAGTCAAGAAAGAAGAGCCGTATAAATACTGAAAGGCCTGAAAGGCCAAGCCTGGCATAGATCTGATAGATAAAAGAATGCCAGGTGACAGAGAATCGGTTATGTAACTCTAACATGCATTCAACAGAGAATGTTTCTTCTATTTCCAGTCATGACAGAATAATTGGAACTGGACTTGCTCTCCTGACATAAACAAGTAAAAAGTTAAATGGAACGACAACTGTTTTCAGACATTAGACAACAGGCAATAGAAAACAGTAATCTTTGAGAGGAGGAAAGCCTACCAGGCGAGCCCATGTTTGCCCTGGCTTCTTGCCGGGAGCACTTTCCAGAATTGGCACAGGGAAGTAGAACCCAAGCAGAACACTGTGTTCCCGAGCTGAGGATACAGAGATTGGAGCTTGCCACCACTAATGAGACTGAAATTTGTGGGGCTGGGAACTGGGGAGGAGGGAGCCTCCCAGGAGATAGACCCAGAAGTTTGGTGGTCTCCCATAGGCTCTTGACTAAGGGCTGAGTTGTACAGGTACAGAGTGAGACTGTGCCAGGCCTAGCAGAGAATAGCTGCTAGGCCTGACACAATCTGTTACAAGGCTGAGAGATGAGCAAAGATACTAGATGTTGCACTATGCTGAGAGACACTGCAGCTCTGTGGCAGCCAGCATGAAGACACCTCACCAAACTCCTTGGCATTCAGCTAAAGCCATAGAAAGTCCACACCTTTGGAGAAAACATCACTCCCTAGTAAGAGTCATGTCCTAGGACTCGGAACAAAACCTAAAACAGAGCAGTTCTAACAAAGAATAAAACCAAGTCTAACAGGATCAAGAGCATTTATCAGGAAATTTAACTACTGGCCAGAAGAAAATCCAATCTCCTTCAAAGAAGACAACAGAAACCAGATTCCCTATGAGGACTCTCCTAGATGTCCAGCATACAATAAAAAAAATTACAAGTCATGAAAAGTAGGAAGAAGTGAGAATAAGTAGACCATGTTGCTAACATGTCAAGCCCCTCAGACTGGGCCTTTGGGCACCACATAGGAGGACAGGAGAAAGGTGAGCCCCAAGCCAGAGATCAGCTTGAAGTATTCAACTGGACCAGACTGGGCTGGACTTTCTTAGATACCTAGAGTGACCAGAAAACTCTGGGATATATATACGACAACATTAAAAGATAACAAAGAATAATTCGACATGACATGGTCGAAGGCTGTGATTATAGAAAAATAAAATCATTTCAAAGCAGACCTGTTTGGACTCAAACAAGTTTATGTTATAAGGAAATTATCTTGATTTAACTCTCAAAAAAGAGGGGAAGAGAGGAAATACCCAAGCCAATACAGAGGATCTAGAAACTCTGGGATGGTGGAAAGACACTAAAAACACACAGGTTCTAATGACATTTCTACATAGCCAATCATCTAACCTGTGCCTCTAGCCAGGACTCATGTACTCAGCTCCTCACCAGCATATCCAGCTGCCCACTGGACATCTCACTCGGGCATTTTTCAAGCTTCCCACAATCAGCAAGTTCAAGATTGAAACCATAATCATCAACTCACCTCACTTTCTCTTCCTATATTCAGTTGATTCAACCACGCAGCTGTGGTGCCCTTACTTACCTTCATCAGCTCCCACCTAAACTGCTGTTTTTCCTATACTCCCTGCACCCCAGCTTCTGCTCTCAGAGTCATTCTCCATGCTGTCACACTGATCTTTCTGAAAAGCAAATATGATTTCATATTATCCCCCACCTACAATCCTTCAAAAGCTTCCTGGTGGCTTCTTCTGCATCCAATGTCCTTGAAGACATGGGTCCTGCCTACCTCCTACGTCTCCTCACAGGCCTACCTAATCCCAGCCATGCCAAGCTGTTTGGAACCCCATGAGCTCTCCTGAGTTACTTTCACTACATGCTATTCCACCTGTCCACGATGTCCTTTCCTAATACCTCTGACTGAATTAACTCCAGCTCATCTTCCTAAACTCAGAGCAGGAGTCAGTCAGCACCACTTAAAAACCTAGCAGAGGTAAGTGCTACTCTTACTCATTATGGTGCTTCTACAGAAGAAAATATTGAGGGGCTACTCTGAGTCAACAGTCTAGAGCCTCATCTTACTCATGTTAGCTTTTCCTATGCTGAGCAGAATGCCCTGTACATAGAAGGTACTTTAATAATGTTAGCCTAAAGAATGAACCAATGAAGATATGAATTCTGTCAGAAATTTCTTCCAGAAAATTTTAACATGTAATATATGAAGCAATTATCATATATCAAGTCAAGCTTTGAGTACTGCCCTACGACTTTAAACAAGTCATGTGAATTTTTTTATACTTCTATGTCTCCTGTGTCAAATAGAGAGACTGGTTAAATGATCTCTAACGAATTGTCTTCAGCTCTAAAGTTCATTGGGGCTATGATTCTATGTTAATGTAGAATAAAGAAGAAAATGGGCTTAATTTAAAACAGGAGAGATCTAGTTGATCATAAGAATCTCTTAACTAGGAAAAAAAATTAGAGACATTTTAGATTTCCTGTTCCCAGAGTTTTCAGGAAAAAAACAACCAACTGCTTCAAATGGTTTAATCAGGCCTCAAAAATGAGGGGCCATGCAAGATTATTTTAAAATTTTACCTCCATTCCCACTTCTTAATGATTAGAAGACAGATATCAAAGGCACAGGTAGAAATTCCCTGATAGAGAAGACCAGGAGAAAATTTATCAAAGAACTGCCAACCTGGCACCAGGATCTAGCTTCCTTGTTTAAGCTGCTGACCTATTATAAAAGAATCAAAATAGTCACTGAAGACAAAAAGGCATGTCAAAATGAGAGGACTCTGTGGTCTTAGAAAGACCTAGCAACTCAGAGAATGTGAGAACTTCTCTGCTCTTGGAAGGTCGGGAGATTGTTCTCTGCTCCACGGGCTGTGTAATAATGCTAGGGTCCTCAGCACTGACTACAAGCTGAACACATATTTAGTTGCTGTAGCAGATGATGCTTGCCTAAGCAATCACTAGTTTCTATTTGCAATCCAGATGTATGTCACCTTAAAGTTAAAATACACTCACCAAGGCTTAAAACCTACCCCATGCCACTCTAACCAGTCATCCTTAGAAAGCAGTATACCAAGAACCAGTAAACGAAATAAGGAGGACTATAGGAAAAAAAAAGTTCCTAAATGAATAACCTTGTTACCCAATGCAGGCATATTTACACCCAAAATTTCCAGTAGGTAAAATAATAACAATGAGTTCCTAAATTTACCTAATAGGAATATAAGGAGGACAAATGTCCTACACATATCTATTTCATACACTGTGAAATTCTCTCAAAGCTATCAATCTGACTAAATTGATTAAGTGTGAAATTCTTCTTTCCGGAACCAAATTTGAACAAGACACTTATACAGGATGAGTAAACATCATGGGGCTAGCCCACAAGATATAAGTTTTTCTAACTTTTTTCCCTAATCAGCAAAACTAGAGCTATGAAAGGTACTAAAACAAACAAAAAAACAGACTTACTCAGAAGGATCACAAGAACTTTTGCTTCATTTTCCCAAAATGAGAACTAACTTGCATTTTGTTTCCTATGAACTGAATTGTGTCCCCGTTCCCCACCCCCCAAAAATTCATATGTCTAAGCCCTACCCCATAATGTGATGGTAGCTGGAGATGGGGACTTGGAGAGGTTTAGAAGAGCCACAAGGGTGGTCCCTCATGGACACCAGAGAGCTTGCTTCACCTCTCTCCCTCTCCCTCTCTCATAGTCCCTCTCTCTCTCTCTTCTTCCCACCCTCCCTCTCTCTTCCTCCCTCCCTGCTCCTTCTGTCCGTCTCTCCCGGCCCCGTCTCCTCCTCCAACCTCTCCTCCAATCTCTCCTGCCCCCCACCTACATGTACACATGTGTATGCACCAAGAAAAGGCCACATGGGAACACAGTGAGAAGGCAGCTGTCTATAACCTGACGAGAGAACTCTCACTAGACACCTGACCCTGTTGGCACTTTGATCTTGGACTTCCAGTCTCCAGAAATGTGAGCGAAATTCCTGTTACTTAAGCCTCCCAGTCTATGGTATTTTGTTATGGCAGCCCACACTAAGACATAGATTACACTTAACAGGGTGTAATGGTTAACTCCATGTGTTACCTTGGCTAGGTTTCGGCACACAGATGTTTGGTAAAACACTAGGCCTAATATGTTTCTGTGAAGGTATTTATGAATGTAATTAACATTTATAATCAGTAAACTTTAAAGAAAGCAGATTAACCTCCATAATTTGGATCAAGTCAGTTGAAAGACCTAAGAACAAAGAGTGTGGTTCCCCACCCCACCCCACCCCACCAAAAAAATAATTCTGCCTCAAGACTGCAACATAGAAACTGCCTGAATTTTCAGCCTTCTGGTCTGCCGTCTGCATTTTGAACCCAAAACTGCAACATCGACTCTTATCTAAATTTCCGACATGCTGGCCTGCCAAACTGTAGACTTACCATTCCTCCTTAGATGTTCCTTAAAATATCTCTCTTCTCTTTCTCTCTTTCTGTGAGTGTATGTGTGTGTGTACACAAGTTAAGCAGAACTCTATAAGAAAAACAAGATAATCAATGAAGGTGGAGAAGATGAAAAAGAAGACAACACATAGATCTTTCTCAAGTTATCTACAAGAGTTGAACTTAATGAACTATAGGATAGCTATTTTCAACTTATCAACTGATTTGGTTGATAAGCTTAACCAAATATACTTAAAACTCTCAGTGATGTTTACTGTGATTACGATTAATTTAACCAACTTTGTATATCCCTTAGAGATAACAATGGCCCAATTTTCTCACATAGTTTTCAACTCATTCATCCTTAATGTTCACAATATGCTATAAGAAAGATGTTTTTTCCCCAAATCAACAGTATTCTACAACTCAATTTTTTTCTCTAGCATCCTTCCTCAGTTACCTCCAAGTCATGCTACCCAACTCTGCTACACAGCTGTTATCATGGGACTCCCTTTTTCTTTCTTTAGTGTTGCATTATCTTTCTTACAGGACCTATGTCTTCTTCTTGATTTACTAATTCATTTTGTTGGAGCACATCATCTAGTAACTTTCCAAGAAATGTATCTTCTATCTCACCTTTTTAAATACTTTTCCTGAAAATATCATTCTTTTATCTCATACTCGATTGATCATTTGCTTGGGTATGAAATATTAAGTTGAAGATAACTACCCTCCACCCCATTTTAAAGGCATTGTTCCTGTGTTTTCCAGAATCCAATGATGTTATTATAAAGTCCAACTCTAATTCTTTTCTGTTTCTTTCTTCTCCCACCTCTTGTTATGGAATTCTGTAATGGTTTTCTTAGGTCTAGATTTTACCAACATATATTAAGGCAATCAGTGTATCCTTCAGAAACACGTGTCTTTCTGAATTCTGATGTGTTCAAAAATATATATATTTTGATTTTTGTTTGATGTTACTTCTAGATTTTTTCCTTTTTTTGATGGACTCTCTTTCTAGAATTCATATCGAATTTGAACCTCATGGATTGATCTCCTAGTTTCATCTTTCATCTATTTTCCACATTTGCTCTTTTATTTACTTTTTAGAAGAATTATTTTCCCAGCCTTCCTTTGATTTTCAAAATTTTGGCGAAGTATGTTTTCATTTACGAGACCTCCTGTCTATTCTTTAATTGCTCCTTTATTATAGCATCCTGCTCTTACTTCATAAATGCAACACCATCCCATATTAAAGATGGTTATTTTTGACATTTTCTTGTCTCCATTTTCTATACTTTTTTTCAATTTATTCATTTCAATGTTTCTTCCATGTTGAAAGCCCTTCTCTAATGCCTTATGATCTTTGCCTGCACGTTCCCATTTACAAGTTGAGGCTCTATGGAAGGTTGGAATGTATGGGCTGGGCATGTTGCCTTGGAGACTCTCAAACGTAAAGATCGGGTAATCTTTTCATTCGGGTGTTATTAATTAGAACATGTACAAATAAATGCAAAACAATCCCTCTAGTTTTAACAGTTCTTGATTTAAATGAAGAATCAAATGTTCAGGGGTACACCATTGACATATACTGCAAATATCTACAAACTATTACTTTTAATCCCAGGTGTTTAAATGTAAATGGTAGCTTTTCTTGCTCTTTGGTAGTTTATAATCACATTTTCTTTGGAGATCTGAATAGTAGTAACATTCTACCTCATTAACCAAGACTCTTAAAAATCACCCTTCAATGATACCTAGTGAATTAATGAGAGTAAACTAATTTTTTTTTAGGTATTGTTCTTTGCCATCAAATTATGAAAGTACATGAATAATATTTAAGAAAATGATGCTAATTCTTACATAATTCCTGAAATGTTATCAATTTCCAATCACTAAGATAAATCATGAAACCTTTCTGGATCCTACCACTAATTAGTGTAACATGCGCAAATCAGCCAGTCCCGATTGACATAAAGACATGTATACATTCATGCATCAAGATCGTAATTCCTGCCATGGAATGAAAACAGGTGGGGCATACTTGACAGGCTATTTCTGCACAAAATGAATCTGACACTCACTTAGCCCAACAATGCCACTACTGTAAGAAAGCATTTAGCAAACGAGATTCCCACAGAAGTCCAACTAACAGATATGCATATCCCATGTTGAGTATAAAACAAAAATCACCAGAAAAGCTAATGTGGAAGGAATATATAAAGGTGCTGTTTACGGTATTGATCATCTGAGCTAACCCAAAGGAATGAATGGGTGTTAATTCCATTGCAAGCCCAGTTAGCCTAACATTTGCATACCCTCACTTAAAAAAAAAAAAAAAGAAAGAAAACTTTCTCTCCCAGTACTTTTTTAGTAAAGGGAAGGGTAGTGCTACCAGGAGTGAGACAGCATCATTAAACACAAGGAGATGTTAAATCACATGCTTAAATTATGAAAACTGAATGTGACCCTGGGGGTTTGAGTTGCTGGTAAGGAAAAATGCCATATTCTTACTCTGGAGAGCACTCTTGGTGATGGATTTGATGAATTAATACATATTAGCAAAGGCAGATTTACTGTGATGATAATGAAGCTTAAGCTTCAGGACTCACTTGCCTGGGCCTCTTCTAAGAACTTGAGAGGAGCCCTATTAATGTGTTCATAGAGACTTAACGTTTTTATAAATTCTGCAAAAGTGAGATCTATTACCACTACCATTAAGATCGCTTCTTTCTATTCCAATTTTTCCTTCTTCATACACCCTGTCAAATACATACAACCTGCCAGGTGGTGTGATAACATCTGTGGGCATTTTGAAACCCAGCTAAGGAGCAGCTGAGCTGGGAGTACACTTAATTAGGATTTCACAGAATACATATATGTGCTTCCATATAAGGTTAGTTATTGCTAGGAATCCTGGTAGAGAAATGGCTTCTGGGAATTTTCCCGCCACACACTGTCACAATTCCCCGTGTCATGACCCAAAGATGCAGGGACAGAGATTGAAAAATAAATGTGGCCTACATTGCCCAGCACCAAAAAGGAATGAGGTAGAGGAGGAGGAAACAAGAGCTGAAATAAATTTTCAGAGCCAGAAATCAGCCTATGGAAAAATCTTCTAAATCTTGCCGAAAGATATTTACAGTGAAGGAAATTTGATCAAGTTTCCCTAATTTGACAGCAATGCAAAAAAATGTATATAACATTACTAATAAAATCTAAAATGTTGCTAAACTAGCAGTAAAAAACAAAGACTAATCAACCTTGATAGAGGGAAGACAATTATCTTTCTAAGCTCTCTGTAGAAAATATTACATAAAATACTGTTGTATGAAGTGATCAAGGACTATGCAGCCAGAAATGTTTTTCAAAAAACAATGGAGGTAATTCATTAAAACATTACATAATTTTTCTGAATATTATATGACAATAATAGTATTTGTCAGAATTTTTTTAATCTGTAATTTGCTGTAATTTCTTTTCTTATTCTAAAGATTCCATTTGTACATAACTTTTTGTTTTTCTTTAAGCGGTCCTCCAAAATTTGATGTTTCAGGCCCCACGAAACGTGGATCTCCCTTTGCACATTAGATCCTTGTCTTCGACATTCCATAGGATAATTAAATGTCATTCTTGATATATATGTGAAAGCCCCAGAAACTTAGAAACTTAGTGTTAACCTGAATAGCTCCTATAAATCTTCCAAAAACATTAACCTAAAATGTATTAAAAGCATAATCTGATCTAAGATTTAATTTGTATATATCTCTTCAAGGGCATCATTTAACTTCATATGGAAGGGTCAGCATAGAAAGCCTACGAGATTTATCCTTGAAATTAATTGTTAGAAAATTGTTAAACAGGCTTTCTGAGCCTACCAAATTTCATACCAAACATCACTCGCTTTAACACTACTTACTACCCATTGGGCCTGTTTAAATTATGTTCAGGAGAAATTCCAGATATTTCTAAATCCTGGTAGTTCAATTTTGGCTAAATAACATACTGTCAGTGAATTTCTGGTGGAGGTACGGGGTCTTCAAAAGTCCTGAATTATACCGAATCCCACCCCCTAGTGTTCCTAGTGGAATATGGGTCGATCCAGTTGTTTTCTGAGGTTGACTATGTACAATATAGCCAGTTTTATGCTCCATTAGGGCAGTGAATACTCAATAAACCTGCTCATAAGCCCCCTGAGCTCACTCTGGGTGCCAGCGTGCTAAAGCCGTGTTGGCATCTCACATTCGTCCCACCTGGCCTCCGTCAGAATGAACACGAGGGTCTGTGCACTATGATGAATACACCAATTATCTTTTTGAAGAATCAAAAACCGCATTAAAAAAAAAATAGTTAAAGTGATTTAGGTGTGCACTATATGTAAAAAGGCAATGAGCACTTGAAACACTATCATTCCCAAAGGTTTAATTAATCTTTTCGCTGATATGAATTTTTGCTTTAAAAAAAAAAATCACAAATAGCAATGCTGGTTGTTAAAGAGATCTGCCCAGGGAGCTGGCTTGATTCCTATTCTGTAGCCTTGGCTAGGGCTGGTGAGAACTGGAAAACTGGCAGGGAAATGGGGTCTGGGGGGTGAAGGAGGAGTTAACCTCTATTTTTAGGGCTGGTGAGAATTGTTCCACTTTAGAACAGCTTCTACTTCTCAGTTGGAAATACCACAAACCAAGCCCATGAACATATTTCATTGTTTATAATTACATACTATACTATCTCTACATTGCATATTTTTAAAAATTAAGCCTGTCCTCTTGTGTACAAGCACACAAAGATTCACAAATAGAAAAATCTTCCATGATCTTGCTCTCAGTTGCTCATTTTTATTTAAAGCAAACAATGCTCCAGCCTCTTTAGCGTCAATGGTCTTTACCCTGTTCACCATGTAACAGCAGCAGAGAAGCTTTAATTAACTGCTAATGTATCTTAAACATCCTCATTTGTACAACTTGCAAATAGCCTTTCTTAATGAGGACAGAACTAAGGGTAGGGCTGTAAGTAGGTGACAAAAGCAGACACAGAGAGAAGCAGGACAGAGAAGATTGAATCATAGGAATCAGGGAGCTGCTTAACTCATATAAGACTCTCAGTAAAAATCTGAAGCCATGAATCCTAAATTGTAAATTTCTAGACTTTCTTTATTTCTTCATATAAATCATGGTTAATCTTTAGCAGTAGTTGTGTTAACAGAATTATTCACAAAAGATAATATGCTAGCAAATTGCTTCAATAAGGCAACTGTGACACTGCTAGCCAAGTGGCATCAGAATGCCAGCTTTTCTCTTCTATAGTGTGTCCTTCCTCTTTCAATACCCCTTCCTCTTTCTCCCCTCTACTTATTTTTTAATTTTTATTTTTAAATTAAAGTTGAAATTCAATTTTATTTTGTGTTAATTTCGGGTGCACAGCATAGTGGTTAGACGTGTATATAATTTACGAAGTGATCTCCCCAATAAGTCTAGTACCCACCCGACACCATACATAGTTATTACAGTATTATTGACTATATTCCCTATGCTGTACTTTACACCCCTGTAACTATTTTGTAACTACCAATTTGTACTTCTTAATCTCTTTACCTTTTTTTGTGCAGACCCCAACCCCCCCATCTGGCAGTCACCAGTTTGTTCTCTGTATCTGTAAGTCTGTTTCTGTTTTATTTGTTCACTTATTTTGTTCTTTAGATTCCACATATAAGTGAAATCATATGCCAAAACACTAATTCAAAAGATATATGCATTCCTGTGATCACTGCAGCGCTATTTATAATAGCCAAGATATGGAAGCAACCTAAGTGCCTATCAACACACAACTGGATAAAGATGCGGTACATATATACAATGGAATATTACTCGGCCTTAAAAAAGTGAAATCTTACCATTTGGAACAACATGGATAGACCTAGAGAGTACTCTGCTAAATGAAATAAATTCGACAAAGAAAGACTAAGACCCCTTCCCACTTTTTAGTAAGACTTGGCAGTGCCGGCAGCATCCAGGTGCAATGCCTGCCCCTCTCCTCTACAATTTGGTTCATTAAGTTACACAGTGGTCTGTGCTATGGAGAAAAATAAAAGAATGTAAGGGGCAGAGGTAACAGTAGGATAAGGAGACTATTAATGTGTTATTTTATATAGGCAAGTCCAAGAAATCCTTCTTGAAGAGGTGACATTTAACCAGAGATCTGAATTAGAGCCTAAACCATGCAAAGTACCAGAAGGTGAAAGACAGAGGGACCATCACATGCAAAGGCCCTGAGGCAAAAGCATACTGGGTGTGCCTAAAAAGACAGAATATGCAAGGATGGCCTAGAGGGGAGTAAGTGAGGTGTTTTGGGAAGTGAGGTCAGACAGAAAGCCGGGGCCAGATCACGGAGGGCCTGCCTCTTCCCTTCTGTGTGGACTTCTGCTTTCAGACTATAAGAAGGGAAGCAAGAAGAGGGTTGTGACTAGAAGAGTGATATAGTGACAGGATCACTCTGGTTGCTGTTCGAGGAATAGATACTCAGGAGGAGATCAGTTTGGAAGCTATCGCAATAATCCAGAAGAGAAATGATGGTGGCTTAGACCAGAGTGCTAGTAGGGGAGGTGGAGAAATGGAGGGATTCTGGATGTTTTGAAAGTGGAGCCTATAGGTTTTACTGGTACTTTGGATATGAAATTTCAGAGAAAGATAAGATGTGAGAGAGTCAAGGGTGAGTCTTAGGTTCCCGGTCTGGGAAACAGAAAAGATGGCATTACTCTCCACAAAGACTGGTCAGACAGCCAGAGGAGCGAGTTTTAGAAGGATGGGGATATTAGACGTTTGGTTTCGGAAATAAGTTTGAAAACCTACTGGATAGTCAAGAAGAAATATCAAACAGACAGTTAAAAATAAGAGTCTAGAGTTCTGGAGGGAGGTTGAAATCATCTAGAGAATGAGTGGAAATAGAAAAGCGAAGAGGGTCAAGGTTTGAAACCCTGGGCAGTCCAATGTTTTAGTCTATATACTGGGAGAGATGAAAAGAAATGAGCAAAAGGGGCTGAGAAAGAGTCCATCATAAATTATCCTATTTGTCCCATTGTAAAAGGAGAATGAATCAGTACTCAGTTCCTAAGAGCCATATTCTCTACCGTAGGAAGGCGGCTGCTAAAATGTCTACACCACCCCACTCATCTCTTGCCCCAATGCACAGTCCTCCCACACACACAGACGCATACTCTCACACATTCTAAAGAACACACACATCCAGGCTGCCTATCCACAGGACCAGCCTGGTATATAGGTAGAGTGCAAATTTAGGAGAACACACTCAAGACTACCCTGGCCAGGGCTGCATGGAGCCAGAGGTTACCTCGAGCACCCCTCCTCTCACCTGAGAAGGCAGGCGGAGTGGAGGAGAGAGTGGGAAACACACTGTGAACTTCAAGGTCTAGTCTTGATTCAATTACACAGAATGTTTTTTCAAAGGGGACAAAAACCCCAAAAGTAAATTATTCTAGTTGTCTCCAAACGTTCATTCAGGTTTTAAAAAAATTATTTCTTAATCAAGTTTTAGCATTTACAGAAGCTAACAGTACCCAAAAGCTCTCTATAAGTGTGTGTGGCAGTCAGTGCAAGACAAAGAGCTCCAGGCTCTCCCTTTCCCTCACGCATTAGGCCTTTAGCAAACCTGAGGGTGCTGGGCTCTCTACGGGAACTCTATGCCTCCAGATTGAACTGTACTGCATTTCTACAGGATGTCATAGTGCCCGGGAAAGGTCAAGTTTTACACACTCTAATTAAGTACTTTCACTTGCTTTGTGCTGCTTGCAGTCTTTCTAGTGCTATTCTGAACTAAGTATTCATTTGGTCCCTGCTGGTGTCTTTGTTAATCAACTCTTTAAGTAGTCTCGAAAAAAATGTTCTCTGAGGCGCCTCTTATTTTCCAAGCAATGTAATTGAAGCTGTAGTTATACTCTGCCAAAGTAATGGAGTGATCCAGTCAGGGGAGAAGTGGGCACACCAAATGCCCTGTTTAGAGACACATGGCTGTATACTTAAATTTTCTATTTGTGAGCTGCTGTGCTGGCATCATATGGACATTCTCTGTGCATGGAGCTTGCCCTGTGATGACTCTGTTGGAAAGCATGAAACCGAGAAGCGACAGACAGCAATGCCCTACCTTAACCTTACTTTGAACATGAGGTCTGACCCTGCTGCTGTCTCGCAGACACCACTGCCACTAGTTACCCGATACCACAGAGAATTTAATGAACGCTTAGTAATGTGTGGATTGTTTATTGATGGCCACCACTGGAGATGAGCATCTCCCAGGTAGGTGAAGACAACTCTCATTACCTGTGGACATTTGAGTTACATCAGCTTATCCAGCAGTACCTAATCGCCCAATCCTTAGCCCTCTCATACAGAAAAACTCTTAGAAATCAAGGAAGCTGAGTGAAAACTAATTTTGTATTAGAATGCGAGACATTTCCCACAATTAGTTATAGAAAAGAGGAAAACAAGTCTTTATGAGCAAACCTTATTATTATGTTTAAAATAAATCTCCAGAATATCTGATGCACTGCTATTCAAAAAAAATTTTTTTAATCCAAAACCAACATAGAGTTAGTTCTGCATAACCCTCCTTTCGGTTAGCCAAACTTCAACCAAGACTTAAGTGAAAAAGAATGAAATTTTGTATCATTCGTGATGACATGGATAGACCTTGAGGGCACTAGACTAAGTGAAATAAGTCAGAGAAAGAGAAATACCCTATGATCTCGTGTATATGTGGAATTTAAAAACAAACAAGTTCATAGATACATAGAACAGATTGGTGGTTGTTAGAGGCTGGGGGTGGGGGTGGGCAAAATGGGTGAAGGGAGTCAAAAGGTACAAACTTCCCATTGTAAAACAAATTATAAGGCTGTAATGTACAGCATGGCAACTACTGTTAATAATACTGTATTGCATATTTGAAAGTTGCTAAGAGATAGATATTAAAATTTCTCATCACAAAAAAAATTCTATAATTATGTATGGTGACGGATATTAACTAGACTTATGTAGTGACCATTTAGCAATATATACAAATACTAAATCATTGTACCCCCGAAACTAATGTAATGTTGTATATTAATTATACCTCAATAACACATTTTTAAAAATGAAAAAAATAATTTTTCAAAAGGTGGCAAAAATATTAAAACTAAAGTAACGCTGACTTTAAGGATAGCTCACTAAATTTGCAGTGAATCAGTGAAGTTCTATAACGACAAAGGAAGACTTAAGAATCAGTTTAACACAAAAGAGGGGTAATTATACAGCTATAAGAGACTAGCCCACACCTCCACTGGCCCTCTCAAATTTCCTCTACAGTCCTATTCCTGGCATGTGAAATTTCACCATTAGAGTAAAACTGGGCTCATGCAGTTCTCTCCTCTTAGCTTCAAAATCTTCCAAATCCTATAACACATCACATGGCAGATGTTCACTACTGAATAAATGTATAGTTAATTGATTCATTAGTGCTTTCCTAGTTGCTAGAGGAACTAGGACAGTAGATGCTAAATAGGGATTAAGGGTGAAGGGCCAGCACATGGCTTGGGCTGGGCCTCTGGGCAATTGAGAGCTACAGTAGATAAGTAAAGAATATCATAAAAGGGCATGTAAAGAGGGCTCCAAAAACTCGTTTTACCTACAACATAATTTGCTTCAAGTCACTTTAGAAGCTCTGTTTTTACTTTTCAAATAACAAATTTACAGCTAGCTTATTCTCATTTCACCAGAGGGAAAGTTGTTGGGAACACAGGGACCATGCCATACACCATATCTTACATTTATTTGATGCTCACTCAGTAAACGTTGGGTAAACTGAACTAAGTAAAATGAGAAATAGATTGAATACAACCAAAGTGATCCCACTAGGGTGCAGTACATGCAGAATTTCACATTGGCTTAAATGAGATACATCTTAGAGTATGAATTTAGTTAACTGTTGTACGGATGGATGTTCAAAATGGCAGCAGGGCTATGCCAGAGTCACGTTGGATACATCAGGATAAGCAAACAACATCATAAAGGAAGGAAAGAGGTTGGGAACTCTGAGCTTATAAACTACCAACTGTGCTGCCCTATTTCTCTGTGCAAGGCTTTGGGTTTCAGTTTTAGCCCAAGAATAGCACCACATTTATATAATCCTGTGGTTTTCAAAGGGCTACCACAGGTTTCTCCCTGATGGAGGTTTCATTATCCTCATTTAAGAGATGAGCAAGTTCCATTTCCGAGAGACTTTGCAAATTTCCCCAGATCACCCAGGACAAGACTGATCTAGGATGCAAATCCAGAATCCTGATGCCTATTCAGGGCCGTGTCAACTTCACTACTAAGTCAGAGTGTTTTCATCACCTAAAACAAACAAACAAACAAACAACAAAAACAACTAAATTTGTACAATATGGTTTGGTAACACCGAGGTGCATTTCAAAAATTACATTAGTTTTTGTGAAGGCAAGACCTATAATCAAAGGTTAAATGCCTGAGAACAATACAGAGACTGTTCAGGCTAAATAAGATATTTAACCACCAAAATGAATCACTAGAAGTGTTTTTAAAATGACACGCTTATATGTTTAAACAACTTTTTCCTTTTACTAAAGTAATAACCTGAACAGTTAGTATGGTACATATACTTCTAGAGCTAGTGGAGTTTAGGCCAACACCAGGACACCTCACCCCCAAAAGATGCTTCGTGGCAGCAGCGCCTAGTAAAGAGATTACTCAGGTCACAAATGCAACACAATTACTAACACAGCCCTGTCCTGCTCATCAGGCTAAACTACAGAAATACAGGGCAACTCAAGAGAAAAATGGACAAATTTATCATGGTCATGTAAGCCCAAGATTGAATAAATTGGTTTCACTAAAGCTTTATTTCTCACATTATGGGCCGTGGCAAACATCTTCTTGAAAAGCATTAATCTAAGGAAAGATTCTTGTGATTCTTTGCCAGAATTTACCTTTTCTTTTTTTTTACTCCTACTCTGATCCCAATTCTGGCTGAACTCCCTAGGAAAGCCAAGCTCAAGAAAATCTCTTATCCAGCAGGGAGTCAATGGTGTGTTGGGGAGAACATAAACACCTAAACATCTTTTGTCTGTTGCTGGGTCCATTTTTCCCTTTTTTTTTGGTTCCATGCTATCTTTCCAGACTTCACGATGCACGCTGATATTCACATTAGTATTTCTCTGCTTTCCATTAACCTTCCTGTTCCCTGATCCTCTGGTTTCCTTCACATCTTACATCTCTTCTCTTGTCTTAAATGCTAGTTTGATTGCTAACTCACCACCTTAAATTCCCCAACTCTATATGAACATTTGAGCAGGTTTTGCCAAGGGAATATTGTGGACTCGGCAATAGATTCTTAAAGAAGCAGGCCCACTTGGGTTTGGTGAAGATGATCCAGCTACCATACTAGCTCCCAAGATGAGTAACGGGAAATTCAGCATTCAGTGTCCAAAGAAACAAGGAGAAATCAGATCTGATCTGTGCCATCATCAGTATCTAAAGAGGCCCAATTTGGCAAGAAAAAGCAGCTTTGCCATTTTTACTCTATTAAGGCCACAACTTCAGCCAATGGGTAGGTTTCTAGTCTCTAGAGAATAGGCTCTAGAAAGACCTAGGAAGGTGACAGAGGGCCAGCCATGCAAGCAGAGTTTCAGGCTATCCCAAACTCCTGGAGAAGCACTACACAGAAATTGAAGCAGATTCCCAGAAGGAGTCTGCACATGTCGAGGGCATGGAGTGAAGGCTACAACGCCACGAACATCCAAGAGCCAGGATTCACCACATCTATGTCAGTCAGGGGAGCACAGAGCAGAACTAATTCCACCTCTACCCACCCGTGGACTGGAAGGTCCCAGTGTGCACATTCCCTGCCCTGCTCAGAGTGGGCACAGATTAGATGAGCCGTAGCTGGGAGAGGGAGGCCCAGGAGGCAAGGGCTGGGGAAGAGGGGCTGGGGACACCAGGGCCACAGCTTTTTCTCACTCTCCTCTGTTCTGTACCATCTCGAGAAACTAATAATTCCGATATGTCAGCCTCTAGGAGAATGGAGGAACGAAGCAATCAGCGCCTATGATCTTATCCATAAAAAATGCGCCCTAGTAGGGGGAAGGTGACGTGGGTAAAGGACATCAAATATATGGTAGCTGAAGGAAACTGGACTTTGCGTGGTAAACACACAATAGAATATATAGATGTCAAATTATAATGTACACCTGAAAATTATATAATTGTATTAACTTATGTTACCTCAATAAACTTAATTTTTAAAAAAGTTAAAAAAAATGAACTCCAGCCAAAAACAGTATCACTGATAGACTCCTCCCACCCCAGGTTCCTCAGTTCCTATCCATCAACTTTCCTGCTCCATTCATCCTCAGTCCTTGTTAACTTCAGCTGGTAAGCCCGACACCGACTCTCAGTTGCCACACACTGCAGGAAAAAGCCATGGCCTAGGTCGCTACAAATATATGACATCCAACCTCATCCACCCCTTGAGGTTGTCCAATCCTTATTCTATTCATCTCGCATTGACCCTGAATCACCCAACCTTGTCAATTATTCTAAACATTCTCAAAGGCCTTAGCTCTATATCTTAGCCACTCATTCATTCTCACAGAAGACTATTTTATATTGTACTGAAAAGACTGAAGAAATCCAACTTAAAGTACTCCAATTTTCCTTCCATTCTGCTTCAAAATCCGTTTGCCTTCCCCCTCATGTCTCAGGAAGAAATGTCCCCTCTCCTTGCCGAACCAAACTCAGACTTGATTTCTTCCCCTCTTGACTTTGCAGAGACACAATTTTATCAGTTCTTTTTTCTTGTAATTCAACTTCATTTTTTCTACTGACTTCATCCTCGTCACAATTATATTCAGGTCTCTCTTGTTCTAGATCCCATCTTCCCTTTAAACTACAACCTTATTCTACCAAAATTATAGATGGAAGAGTCTATTCTGGGATGTTGAACAGCCTCATCGCATGGCCACCTGCTTAGTAGAGTATGTCCATAATTCTCCGAGGAGAAAGACTCAAGCCAAGGCCAGGTCATGATGATGGGTTATGACAGGAAATGAGAATAGCAGTGAGAACTAAACAACTACCTTCATCTTCCCACCACCCACTCACCCCTGAATTTCTTGCATCTGGCTTTCAGTGAGATCCTAATGAATACTCTACAGACATTCTGTCATTCTTCATTTTCCTTGGTACTCTCTTCCTACAAACTCTTTCTTCCATCAGCTTCTGTATCTTTCCTTCGGCTTTATTCTTCTCCCTCTGTCCCTCCCTGTCTGTTCCTCCTCTACTCCTGCCACAGTCACGTTTCCTCTCTCATCTCTTAACAGCAGGTGTGCTGCTGGACCCTGCTCTCCCCTTTCTTCTACATCCTCACACTCACTCCTCAAAAACTGATTCACTCCTTCAATGTCATCTCCATGGCTCTCAAGTTGACATCGCCAGGAAGAACATCTCTGATAAATTCTGACATCTATGATTAAGGAAGTAAAATCCAAACTTGGTATATTAGCTAATCTCCAATAAAAAATAGCTCTTCTTCTTGATTTAACTATTTCTGTTGTTGGAGAGGATGTCAACATCCTATTAGCATCTTCAATCTATTTTTCTTCCTCTCTATCAGTAGCTAATATAAGAAACATTGACATCTACAGCATCTTTTGTATCTTTCCTTCATGTCAATTCAGAGAGCAATGCTCCTTGTTTAGTTCTTTACAATTTCTCATTCAGATCATCACAATACCTTCCTAACTTATCTCCCTGCCTCCAGCATCTCTTCTCCCCAATCCCTCTTCTACATACCTGAATACACACCTGATTAAACTTCTTAAATGTTTCATCTCGATCTTCCACTCAGGCATCTAAGAGCCCCCAAATTATGCCCAAACCTACCTTCTTCTCAAATGTTTTTCCCTGTGACTTCCCTCCCCCACCCCTTGCTTCCATCGGAATGCATGACTACATACACCTCATCTTTTCCCATCTGTTTTTCTCCCTTTGCTTTCTGCCCTTCATTGTACCTTCACCCTCACCTCCCTCTTTTACTATCCCACCTTATAATTCAGGGTTCACTTTAAATAGAACATCCTTCATAAAAAATGTTCCTTATCCCTCAGTTGAAAACATTACTTTTCCTTTTTGAACTCCTGTAGTACTTTGGGTCTCATTTGTATCATTCATTATATTCTGAGTTCCATTATAATTATTTATGCCTTATCACCATCTCCCCTATACACACACACACACACACACACACACACACACACACGATAATATGAAACTATAAGCTCTCTTAGGAATCCAGTATAAAGTTTTGTGCTTCAAGAATGTACATACAATAACACCTTGCCCATGGAAGGTAATCATTAAATGTTTTACAAACTGAATAAAGCAAACCAAAGTCTATGATAACTTCTAAGGTCATAGGTCATTTGAGATATTCTATGTTCATTATATTAGAAGGGCAGGGCTATGTGGACTTTGGTTGAATGTTCCCCCTGTGAGTGAGCTCTCTTCTCCTCCTTCTCAAACATTTTTGACAAGTTGAATCTGTTTGAGATTACTAACAGTTATTTTTAAAACTCTCAGGCACAAAATGAAAAATAAATGGAATTCATCCAGCAACACTTTACAAATGGTGCCTGATTTTTTTTAAATCTTTTCAGATGAGTCTGCAGGGCTGTTCACTCTTTTCCCAACTTCTGAAGTCATGGGGAGCTTACTAAATGTATGTGGCAGTCATTCGCACAGCTTAGGCACTGGGCCAGAAGGTCTATATTCATCAAGCTGGGCAAGAGAGTCAAATCCAGCCAAACAATACCTGTCACCTGTGTGCCTCCTAAATCAGGCTAAAATTGGCCTGCCTTACTTTGAATTTTTAAAGTGAACACTGAAGACCTAATCCTTTAAATAATATCTGACTTAATACTGCAAATGAATTCTGATGGGTGTAATTCATTCCCTCCTTATGCTTGAGTTATTTTAGTCAACCACTTTATAATTGAATTTTCTTTAGACAATTCACAGCTAGGCTGACTGACAGGTTTTAAACTGATAACGCTGATCAATATGTCACCAAGGACACATTGTGCCCACTTAATAGTAATAATAAGCGGGTGCCTGACATCTGAAAAATATTCTCATTAATTAATTCTCATACACAGTCCTACAAGGCACCTTGATTCTGCTTAAAAAGATCTGTAGTCAATTCCATCCAGCAAGTTGGTTCTATGTTTCCTCCCCACCCCCCACCAAAAAAAGCTCAATAATAAACACAATTATTCAAAATGCAACATTTACTATTGTTTTTAATTTCCCAACAATAGCCCTTTCACAGGGTCCTCGGTATGTGGCATGCAACCAATATATACTTGAATTCTGACTTTTGTGAGCTAACCTGAATGGTTAGTTCTGCCGTGAAACTTATCGTACATTTCAGGATTGTGAATGGGAAAACTTTAAGGGTCTTGAATTCTATATAGGCTATGTACATCTTTTCATTTTTCTTATCAACCCTTTCATCAACTCAACTATTTCTGTTTCTCAAATTCTCCTCCCATCTATTGCTCTCATCTCTAAGAATGAAATGCCTCCTCCTTGTTACAGAGGCTAATTCATAATTCAGTCTCAGCTAACTCTGTATTCAGTCTGCTCTTATCTCCTCTAAATCCTATTTTTCCTGTGTTTTCATTTTCCCTTTCTCCATATAATCCCTATTCTATGCCTATTATCATGATCAGGGTTTACTCTCTTCCCCCCAACCCTGGATCCATGACTTTAATAAACTCTCATGATTCCACCATTCCTTTCTCCTTGCTAGAAGATCACTTAGTGACCTCCTCAATTTCCTGACCCAATGGCCTGGCCTCATTCTCCATCTTCTTTAATGTCTATGGCATTTGAATAGTGGTGGCCACTACTTCCTTCTGAAATGCCCTTTACCTGGGCTACCATGTGCTATCCAATTCTTGGGATGGTTCTTTTTTCTCTTGATGCCAGCTTCATGGCAATGTGCCCCAAGGTACGGTTCTCATCATCCTCTCTCTCTGCTTTAGTATCACTCTTATCTGTACTTCTCTCAAAATGTCATCTCCATCCCTCACTTCTGCAAGCTCTAGTCCTACATTTCCAACATCTCCTAATACTCAGACTAAATATGATCTCAACCAGACTTCTCTCCTCTCCTCTCCCTGCAAAGGCCTCTAAAGTAACATTTGCTTAACCTTGTGAACCGTACCTTAATTCTACATTCACCCAGGTGCTAAAGGCCACCTCTTTCTTTTTGATTCCTCCCCCTCCTTCATCTACATTTTATCAGCCACCAAATCTCTCTGAGAAATTATTTGCATGGTCACTGATACGCTTTACTCCTTTGATATAACCATAATCATTACCACAGTGATTATTATTATCAACTCACACAGGTGGGGTCATGCAATCAGCTATGTAATGGGTCATGAGCAGAAGTATGTTACTTCTGGATGGGAACAGAGAAAAGTAAGGCATGAGAACTCCATATGTTCTCTCCTCATGCTGCAGACAGTGACCTGCAATGCTCCAGAAGGGGAAGCCCCCACCAGGTGGGGTCCCTCACTACCTATGAAGAATAGAATCTCACTGAGCTCTATCATTCATGTAGGAAAAGGAAGTAACAAACTTCTGTAATGCTAAGCCCCTGGAATCTAGGGATTAAATGTGTTTTTCACACATAACTTAGCCTGCTTTCTCTCTTGCCTCTTCAAACTGCCTTATTAGACAGAATGCTTTTCTCACCACCCTATCTCAATAATACTATTCTTCTTACAACTTAATCATCGCCTCCACAGGGAAGCATTTTCTGATGTCCATAGGTAGCTCCAATACCTATTTATCTACTCTCATAATACTTTATATTCCTCCCCTTCAGTACACATCACTGTTATCTGTTGAGTCTTTAATCAATGTATGCCTCTTTACAAACCTATAAGCTCTGAGAGCAGGGACACCCTGCTTGTTTTAGTTCACCATCAAAACCCAAAGTCCAGCACAGCATAAAGAAATAGGCACTTGTGAACTGAGTCAGTGATGCTCATCGTTGTATCTAAAGTGCTTAGTACAGTAATTGCTTCTTAATATAAATTAATCAATATGGCACTCTCATACGCAACAGACATTGGCATAAATATCTAATCATCTCTATTCAATTGTTTCAGGGCAGGATCCACATTGTTATCTTTGACACCACTGCTACCACCACCACCCCAAGGTACAGGGAAATAGCATCAATAAAACCTGCACAGCATCACTAAAGGGGCTATTAGGGCTCATCTGAGAGTTTACTAAGGGTGCTTTATGACCTGTGAACAGAAGTTAGGTTTTCATCTCTTCATATTCATCAAATTCAACATCCCTCATCATTTTGTTCAAATACCTGAACAACTACTCTGGCTAATCCCTGCCTGCTAGAAGGGAAAATACATAAGCTACACACTGACATACACGCACACGTGTATAGATAGATATGTGTGCGTAAAAAGATATGTGTGTGTATAGATGTGTGTATGTACATGTGTATCTATTCCTCAAGAGTAGAGTTGAGGGGAATAAATTAGGATACATGAGTATATGGCACATTTTTTTAATACCCAAATGCACCAATCTGTGACTTAGAATTATCACAGCCAACATTTGCTTGGATGGGCACAAAACTAATTGCACCTCTGTCCCAAATCTACATTCTGCATAGCCATTTGGCATACAATCTCAGCAAGTGACATCACCATTCTTTCATGTTTCCAAGCCAGAAGCCTATAAGTCATCTTTGACACATTCTTCTTCTAGCCTGTGTGGCTGACCCACCAACAAGTCCTGTCAATCTTTGCTTCAAAACAGCTCTCAAATCTACCCATTTCTCTCCATTGCTACCACCACCCTCGACCAAGCCACCTCCTCCCCAGCTTAGAATATTTCAATAAACTCCTAACTTGTTTCTTTTTATTCACTCTGACCCCTCTTCAATCCATTCTCCACTTTGCAACCAGGGTGATCTCTTTGTAATATACATGCAATCTGCCCCCCCATTCCCTCCCCACACCTCCTGAACTCCACTTTTAGAATGAGACAGTGCTGTCAATGGTCCACAAGACCCAGCATGGTCCAACTTTACCTTCCTCTCCATCCTCATTCTATACCAGGAGCCCTCTTCCCATCTTCTTTTAGTTTTTCAAATGCTCCCTGCTCCCTTCTGTCACAGGGCCCCTTGCCTGGACTCTTTCCTCAATCTTTACCTTAACTCCTATCCTACTCATCCTTCAGCTTTCAACTCCAGCCACACTTCAAGAAAACCTTCCCTGCTTTTATATTAGAGCCAATCTCCAAACCAACTGGCAGTGGTAGAAGTTACGATCACAGCTTAGAACCATAGAATCATACAATTCATAGTAGAAACTTGAAGTGGGCACAAGGCAAGGTTTTTGGGTGCTGGAAAAGTTTGTTCCTTCATCTGGTGCTAGCTACACAGGAGTGTTGAGTTTGTGAAAATTCATGAAGATCTACACTTATAACAATATATGCACTTTTCTATATGCATATTATACATCAATAAAAGCTTTTCAAAATACCCTGAGCATCCTAATCATATGTAATGTATTTCTCCTTTTACATATTAAACATTTTCACAGCTACAATTTTAGATTAAGGTATAACATTCTCCCATTAGATGGTAAGCTCCGTGGAAGCAGGCTGGGTTTGCTCACCCTACAACGCCTGGCCTACATAAGTCCTCAAGAAATATTAGATGATTTGGCCATTGAAACTCTGATGGCATGAATCTCACAGATAAGAGAGTAGGTCAAACTGAGTGGCATGGGCTATCTTATAGAGGAAATAATGGTCTCTTTCTCCGCTGTGGACATTCTACTCTCTCAGGGTCCCTCACACCCCAGTGCTCATCTAGGGTGATGAAGCAGAAGCTCCTTATCCTAGAAAGATCAAGACCCATGTCACTCAAGAAGGCAGAATGAAAGACTCAATAAAGGCACCAAAGGAGGGAGGGAAGTAGAGGTATCTCAATAATAAGAGTAAGAACAGCAGGGAGAGGCGGTGCAGACAGAGGAGGAAAGGAGCTGGCAATGACATAGCCATGAAGGAAGGAACACACACAATGCAGTTCCAAGGGAGATTAAGCCAAGAGGAGGGTACAACTTGATGTAAACAACATTAAAATCAAAGGAAAAAGAAACAGCAGAACCCACCAAAAATAAGCAATTGTGAAGGAAACAGAATGCCAAGACTAAAGACAAGCAAAATGGCAAGGCTGCCATACCCAGAGGCAAATTCAAATGAAACTCAACAACATTTTCTCAAGGAGCAACCCTTACTTTCCACTCCTACTGGCCCAATATTTTCAGAGAATACAGCAACTTGTTTAATATTCACTAAGTGCCCAGTATGTGCCAGGCAGTGGGTAGACCTGGGCTTACAATTCATTTGCTACCCAACAAGAGGAAGCAGCGCCATCTCAAGGCAGAACTGTCCCCAGGGAAGTCTAAGGCATCCATGTTCTTTGTTTCCCCAAAGTCTACCAACATACTGCACTATTATCTACCTGTTGCAGGGGATGCGCTTGGGGGAGAAACTGATGAGACTAATGGCATAGAGATTATCAGGTAAGAAAGAGTATCGGACCCAAACCATCCAAAAAGGGGTGGAGGGGGATCACAAAAAGGAAATCATTAAAAGTGGAAAGATAACAAATAAAAAGGGATTATAGAGTGAAAATCAAAACAGGAAAGAAGGGAGGTCAGGTAGGCACACTGGGAATCTGGCAAGAAAGAAAAAATAGATGACATTTACAGTAAGAGACCTCTGCATCTAAAATCCTTCAAATAGACTTCTAATATTCCTCTGTTGGTTCAAGAGACTAACTCTGGCAATGACGACTGGTCACTCGATTGATGGAGACCTAATTGTTTATTAACCAAATGCTTCAATTTTTCTGGATTTTTTTTTTTTTTAAGGAAAACATACGTTAGAAGCTTGAACACATTATAATCTTTCTCCTAATATAGTCACTTCTCAAAACCAAAAAAATAAATAAATAAACCTCTACTCATTGCTTCTCAGGAGACCTGGAATTCTCAGTTCTCAGCCTGAATGTCCTGGTCCGGCCCCTGCTACCTTCCTTTCTCCCCATGCCTTCTGTTTCTTCCCCAGTTCAGCTGGCTGCCATGTCAATTGCCATACCAGAAGGCCAAAGAGGGCTTGTCTTGACTTTTTCCCTGGTTAGGTCTGTACCTTGTTCTTCAGATACACTGCAATATTCTTCTCAACAATGTTTCCAACAGGAAGCTTCCTTTGTTTTCTAACTGCAAACTGAGAATATTTTCCAAAGGTTGTACATACACAGGCCTGGGTACATGGAAATAATTATAAAAATCCATTGTAGTCTCTATGCTAATTGCAAAATAGGATTCAGGGGACATTTCTATTGTTGGTGCTCAGAAGAGCATCCAAACTTAAAATCTTACTATACTTTAAGTGGGCTTCCCCAAATTCAAATAAGTACCAAGCCCTTAAACGAATTAACACTTGCTTCCAGATACTTCCTGCCACCCCACAAAGCCCTTCCCATCTACTGCACTCTCACAATAACCTGAGTCCCTGCCTGCATATTGTAGAGAAGCAAAGCCTGTAAACACACAGATCTCATCTACGAAGACCCACCTGCCCTTCCTGCCCTTCATGATTGCTGGCATGCTGAAGGCTTTTACCACCTCAAAATCCTCAAACCAGAGGCAATGCAAAGAATGGGATGATAAAGCCATTTATATATAGCTATGGCTGGGCTTGGCAATGTTACAGAAAATTAAATTTTAATTAGACAAGAAAAACGCTGAACCTTCAGAAAGTTTATCAGAGGAAGGGGCATCTGAAGGACACAAATGCCCCAGGGCCCAGGTGTACATTCAAAGGAATAACTACATGCCAGGGCCACTGAAGATCAAGAATTTGCAAACTACATAGACATTCAGATGCGGGGAGACCGGCCCCCTGCAAATATGCTGGCTTTTACTCAGAAGGCAAAGCAAATTGATGCAGGCTTCTTCTAGAAAGCTCAGAGAAAACTAATAAGTAACAAGGTCAAGTGAAAGATGCTGTATATACAAAGGTAACCGACCTAAATAAGCTGCTGACCAATGACTCAGTGACCTCAAAGCTGCCACAGTGTGTCTTCTGAGGTTGCTCTTCAGGGAAGGATTCGCAGATGGGCTATGAGCAAGATTTTTTCTGTGCCAGTTTCACTCCACCCTCCTCTAGCCTGCTGTGCCCCAGGAGGCTCCATCACCCCAGCAGCCCCGTCTTCTAGCTTCTCACTGAGCTCAGTCAATAAAAGACCGTGGCAAGAGATGGGAGTAAAGAGAAAAGGGTTTTCTCCCTGCCAGGCTGTGGTTTGGCAGCAGGTACTTCCCTCTACCTAAGGCAGAGTTCATGTCTGCTGGCCCCTCTCCCATGGTGACAGCCACCTTTTCCCCTTGTCCCTGAAAGTCTGATCTACAAGAACTGCAGCAGTGAATTCTCCCAGCCTCCGGCTTCTCCATGGGCTCAGTCACTGAGCAGCATCTGCAGAGCACTGGACAGAAGGAAGAGAGTGACATCCTGTTATTTATTCCCCTGACGCGTCTTTCCAAGGACACCTTAGGCTAGCGAGTTCTTCCCTTGACTGAAGGTTATGGCCCCTGCCCTTAGCTTTGCAAAGAGTCCAACCTGTTCTCAGGAGTCCTGACATATACCACCTCCTACCTGATAATGATTTTTAGGACAACTAACTATGAGTGTGGATTTTGATATCTGACTCCCTGATAGGAATTTTGATTTTTGCCAGTTATTATCTATGTGACCTTGGATTAGTGATCTGCCCTCAAGCCTCTTTACCTAGGGATCCTAATGGAACCCAGCTCAGAGTGTTGTCATAACAATTAAGTCATGTATGTGACATTTAGCTCAGACCCTGCCATGTAAAAGGGCTTGATAAATGTCATTATTATTAGTATCGCTATTATTTACAACGATCACTCTCTAGCTCTTCCCTCACTGTCTGCTATGGCCTGGAATCCCCACTTTTGTGATGAGGCTCTGCACTGCTAGAAGCTATTAGTTAAAATAGAAACACCTTGGGAGTATATGAAAATATCTATCTTCTATTCAATTTTGCTGTGAATCTAATTAAAACTGGGCTAAAAATAACATCTACGAAAAAAATAGAAACACCTCAGGTAGACATAACACATTCAGTCAGCATCTATGGTCGTCCATTACCCTAAGCAGGAGTCTCTACCCAGAAGTGACCAGCACGTGGGCCTGGACAGGCAGGACGAAGCGGATTGCCACAATGGGAGCCCTGGGATGCCAGGGCTTTTACTTGGAAACTGAAGCTTTGAGAGACAGGCCGGCTGCAAGGCAGAGAAGCTGGCACTGGAAGGGAGGTGGCAGGCACTGAAGGGTGTAGGGCAACCCACCTCTAAATATGCCGAAGTGGCATATTGATTATTCTGAATTAAAGTTACATGATAAACAGCCAATGCAAGAATACTCTGACCCTCTTTTGTTCCCCTGAAAGCAGAAAATAAATCTGCCATGTGAAGTAGCCTCCCTAAATCAGGAAGATAGAAAGTACCCTCATCACCAGAGGAGGGGAATTCAAGGCTGAGAAAGTGATATAAATAAACATTGTTACTTCTTCATTAATTTGCTGTCTCGAGCAAAAACCTTTGTTTTGTCAAATCTTCACAAATAATTCTTTCTTTGTCTAACAGGTACAAAAGCTGCCCACTTTTTGAACCTCATATATTTGGTGGTTCCCATACATACGAAGTTAAATTTCATTGTTTTTCTCTCTCACTGTCTTACAACGATTTAATTATTAGACCAGTCAAAAGGAACCTAGAAGAGTAGAGGAAAATTTTTCCTCCCCTACAGCACCAAAGGCCTGTGTCACCTGCTTCCTCGTTTTCCTGAGGGCAAGCCATACTGGTCCAATGAGCAAGCACATCTCCTGGGGGCACCGCTCCATCCTAGCACCTGATTAGGAGGCCACGGCTTTCCCCAAAACAGAAGCCACTAGGGCTCAAGATCTGAGCAGAAGAGCCCCTTCCAGGGTCAGCCATTCCCAGAATAGGCCCTTCACCCTAAATCCATCATCCTTCCCACCAGATGGCAAAGCATTCTCCCTCCAGAGCTGATGTTTCTGTGGAATATTTAGAGAACAGAAGCATTTATCATAGTGATATATTCTGACTTCGTGAAATTGAGACATCTAGAAACAGCCATCTGAGTAATATCACTTATGTCCCTGTCGCTTTCTGAAATGATCTAGTGAGAGAAAAAGATAAAGTTGCTGTAACTTTCTGCCAAGTAGATAAAGCATGAGTACACCTGACAGGTCTCCCTGCTCCCAGCGAATGAGTGGAGAGCTTCCGAAGCACTCTTTCTTCTCTGAATGGCCTGTACCTCTCTAAGTAGCTTCTGATATTGGCAAAACACTAGTCCCAATTTTAATATCCCCAGATTTTCCATTTATTTACTAAATCAATGCATTCCTTCCTTTCTCCTGTGATCCAAAGAAGAGAATTAAACAGGGCTATATTTTACAAAATGGTATTAAAAGGGAAAATATATCTTCTACCTGCAGTGTCCTTCATATCCTCAATGATGTCTATTTGTTTACATTTTTAATGGTGAATCTTTTCCATTTCATATTTTTATCAAAGCACCAAAGAAGACACTTATCAGTTGCCATTAAAACAAGGCACAGTTTGGAGATACCCAAACAAAACACTTCAAATTTAAACATGGTGGATTCAAGGACCCCATTTCTCTCTGTGGGCTCCTACTGCATTAAAAGCCTAAATACTCTCAATGAAAAAAACCCAGAACACTCCAACTACCTCAAGATTGTCGATAAATACACTTTTAATACTGCCAGGTGTGATCTATGCACGGCGGAATTGCAGAAGAAAAATGTATCTTCCAAGTTCTTTTCCTTTTCCTTTCGTGAACCAAAAAAAAAAAAAAAAAAATGTACTTGTCATATTCTATGTTGGTAATCCTCAGACAAGTATTAAAATAAATTTTAAATTTCTCAATACTAGCTATCATTGGATACCAGTGGGTTATTGTTATTCTTCTCAAGCAATATATTTTCATTGCAACCCAATGTCAGAGAGCCCCTGTGCTAACCCAAGTAAGGGACCATGACACAGATAGGAAAAATCTGGAAACCCTTTGTGTTCTGGTCACTTTCAAATTATCCCACATTAGGAAGTCACCCTCTTTACACAACCAGGGCAGTTTGGTTTATTGGACAAAGATGGCATAATCATGTTTTGAGAGAGTGTGCAGCATATTAGAATCCTCATAAGGAATATTAGAGTAGAATTTCATTGAATTTTCATAGGAAAATATTGTTGAAAATTACAAACACAACTCCAAGTCTTTCACACATACTTGAATTGCAAGGTGACTGAAATGAACTGTTCTTTCTCAAAATAAAGTCAGAAGTGAAAGGTCTTAAAACTATCGATCTTCAAAAAAAAAAAAGAACAAGACAAAACAAATCCAACAAGGAAAGTTTTTTTTTTTTTTTTTAACTCTCAGTGAAAGGAGTCTATCTGTACACTGAAAACTACAATGCTCAAATCTAAGCTAACAATCCTATCATTCTCCGAGTCTCCTCTTCCTCTTATGTGCTGTCCTTTCTTCATAACATACACTGACTCTACCATCTTTCCAAGAAGTTGTTCTAAATAACAACAATAATTTCTGTCCTCCTTTCTCCAAGTGTCACCATTTAAGATTTCAAAGGTAGGTGCATATTAAAAGATGAAAACACTAGGGTAAAGTTTCTCAACAGCAGTTTCTCTGCGCCATCAGGATAGTCTGGCTTTACAGTTACTCATCTGGAGTGTCTAAAACCAAATGGAACAATAATCCTCTAATGGCTACCCAGTGTTGATGCTATGAATTGCCTTCGAAAGCCAATTTATATCACATATCTCAATCATCTCTCCTCACAGCCCAATTTTCACTAAGTTATGTTAAAAATTATAGAAAACATTCCAATGTAAAATCTTTTCCTCTCAAGACAAACTGAACATCAAGTTGAATTTAAATATAAAAAGGATTATATGCCACAACCAAGTGGGATTTATCTCAGGAATACAAGGCTGGTTCAACATATGAAAAATCAATGTAATAAACCATACTAATCAAATAAATTAGAAGTAAAAAGAAATTTCCTCAACCTGACGTAGGACATCAGTGAAAAACCCAGAGTTAACATCATACTTCATAGTTAAAGTCTTGACATTTTCCCTCTAATATCAAGAACAAAATAAAGATGTCCCTTCTCACTATTACCATTCAACAATGTACTGAAAGTTTTAGTTAGGGAAACTAGGCAAGAAAATAAAATAAAAAGCATACAGATTGGAAAAGAAGTAAAAATATTATCTTGGCAAATTACATGATTTTGTATATAGAAAATCTCAAAGAATCCAGAAATAAAATATTAGAGTTAATGAGTTCAGCAAGTTTGCAGGATACAAAAACCAACCGTATTTCTATAAACTAGCAATGAATAATGGTCAAAAATGAAATCAAGTAAACAATTCCATTTACAAAGTTATCAAAAATGTAATACTTAAAATAAATTTAACAAAGTAAGTGCAAAATATGTACACTGAAAACTACAAATAGTGTTGAGAGAAATAAAAGACAACCTAAATAAGTGGAAAGACATCCCGTGTTCATTAATCTGAAGACTTAATATTGTTAAGAAGGCAATATTCCCTAAACTAACCTACAGATTCAACACAATCTCTTTCAAAATCCCAGATGGCTTCTTTGCAGAACTTCACAAATATTAAAATACATATAGAAATTCAAAGGACCCAGAATAACCAAAATAATCTTAAAAAAAAAAAAAAAGTTGCAAGACTCATACTTCCCAACTTCAAGACTTAACTACAAATCTGCAGTAACCAAGACTGTGTGGTACTGGCATAAAAACAGAAATATAAATCAATAGAATAAAACTGAGAATCCAGATATAAATGTAAGAACATTTATGATCAACTTATTTTCAACAAGGAACAAGGGTACTAAAACAATTCAATGGAGAAAGAACAGTCTTTTTAATAAATAGTGCCGAGACAACTGAATATCCACATGCAAAAGAATGAAGTGAAAGTCAACCTCACACCATATACAAATATTAACTCAACAGATAGAAGACCTAAAAGTAAGAGGCAAAACTACTAACCTCTTAGAAGACAACACAGGCATATGACACCAAAAGCATAAGCAATTGAAATAAAAAACAAACTTGATTCCATCAAAATTAAAATTTTGTTGTGCTTCGAAGGACAGTATCAAGAAGGTGAAAAGACAACCAACATGAGAAAAAGCTTTGCAAATCATATATATCTGATAAGCAACTTCTATCTAAATTATACGAAGAACTCATAACAATAAAAAGACAAGCCAATAAACATGAGTAAAAGATTTGAATAGAAATTTATCCAAATAATATATGCAAATGGTCAATAAGACATGAAAAAATGTTTATTAGTCTTTAAAGACAAATAAACACTACAAGAGATATCATTTATACCTACTAGGATGGCAATGATCCAAAAGACAGTCAGTAACAAGTGTTGGCAAGGATGTGGAGAAATTAGAACCCTAATATGTTGCTAGTGGGGATGTAAAATGGTGCAGCCACCTTGGAGAACAGCTTGGCAGTTCTTCAAGAAGTTAAGCATAGTTACCGCATGGTGCAGTAATTCCACTCCCAACAGACTTTAAAACATATGTCCACACAAACACTTGTACACAAATATTCACAGTGGCATTATTCATAAGCCAAAAAAAGGAAACAACACAAATGTCCATCAATTGATGAATGGATAAATAAAATGTGGTACATCGACACAATGAACTATTATTCAGTCTTAAAAAAGGACTAAATTACTGATACATGCTACATAAATGAATCTTGAAAACATAATAAAAGATGCAGACACAAAACATCACATATGATTCCATTTGTATAAAATATCCAGAAGAGATGAATCATAGAGACACAGTATATAAGCGCTCGCTAGAGATTGTAAAAGGAAGAAATGGGGAACAACTGCTAATTTGTATTTTTTCTTTTGGGAGTGATGAATATGTTATGGGATTAGATAGCGTTGATGGTTGCACAATTCTGTAAATTTACTTAAAACCACTTAATTGTATACTTCAAAAGAGAGAACTTTATGGTATGTGAATTATATCTAAATTTAAACTTTTTTTTTAACTTTATGGGTATGCAGGTTTTAAGAATATGCAAATTTCATTTTTAAAAAATCAAGCAATTCCATTAAAAACTGACCATGGAACAGAAATATATAAAATGACAAGTTGATAAAAAGATTTCAAGTTATGATGGTCCTTAAAAGTATAATTCCGGAAGCCTTCCAAGGGAATTCTCCAACAAATTATCACATCATATTGCCAATAACTGTCACTGAATGGTCAGGACAATGTGCTTGCTGAATTAGGCCAGACTGTGCCGTTTCCAAAATCCAAAACCTGGGAATAATCTTTAATGGGGTCTAAAGAATCAAACTGTTGATGAACCTTTTAGTAAAGCAAAATTCACACCAAAATTATTGTTTAATGAATCTTCAGCATAAAAACAAATACTTTCAATTTGTTCTCGTGAGTAATGTGCCTTGGTGTATTTCAGGGCTGTTTTTCAAGGCACCAGACCCTAACCTACAAGGTGATTGAACTGAAATGCTCTTGGCTATCTCTTAGCAATATGTAGTTTCCTATAAAAGTATTTTGAAGAGGAAACAAGAACGAGCTAGAAAAAACCCACAGAGAGTAATTTGTCAGCCTGGCTTCATAAGCATATATCACTTACGCCATTTCTCTTTTGGGCTTCATTATCCAGAGGTTTCTCTCTCCTGATCACTTTTAAGCAAAGAAAATAGTATGATATGTACCTTGAATATAAGGGCGTTTCTCTCTTTTTCTGAGCCAAATAAACCTATTTGGTTGCCTGTGCAGACTCCATAGTCAAATGGTGACCTTGACGTCTGGCTTAATAAAAAGACAGTGAAACATTTACTCAGAAAACATCTAAAAGCACACTCTTCTCCCTTCAACATTTTAAATTTCAGTGCACTTTGAGAGGAAACCAATCTCTCTTTACAATCTTCTTTCCACTTATTTTCAGCTGCCAAGAAAATTCTTAAGTATAAGGATCCATTTGGATAAATACCAAACATGTGAATATGATGTTCCATCTCACAGGGAAAGGAAAATAAAAAGCAAGATATAAAGTAGTTAAATAACCTTTAACAAACACCCATTTCTGAGCCATACACCCAAGGTTACACGTGTACACAATGCCTATCAAATGAGTCAATCTTCCATGAAAAGAGCTGGTTTTGGCTAGACTGAACTCAGGATTCGAAATAGCACAAAGTTATCGTCTTGCATGGTATCGAATAAGTGGTCTAGTGCAAACAATTTGCAGTGAATTTTCAAAGAACCGATCAATTCTTTGAAGTGAAAATGAATCTGATGATGTGAACAAATTGTACAAGCTGGTCATTCCAATTAACTAAGCATACCCATAAAGATAAAGCTGCCAAATAATTTTCAAAGGTTTTTTCATATTCTAAATATTTATTTGTATAATGTTCAAACCTAAGTATAGGCTACCCAGGCTATGCCAGAAATGAGTCACAAAGAATAAGCCCTATTTTTAACAAAAGAATAGATCTTCTATTATGTTTGTACATTTAAGATGAAAACGTTGAATACTTAGTGCTGCGTTTGTATTAACCTGTTACCTCATGGGCACATGGCGCAGTAAAAAGAACAGAGATGAACAGGTCAGTCAGGGAGACCTGAGTTCCAAGCCCAGCTCTGCCGCAAACTGGCTGTGGGTGAACTTGGAAAAGTCTCTTTACCTCTTCAAACTTCAGCTTTCAACTCTAAAATGGAGATGATACCTATCTTTTAAAGTTGCCGTGAGGCTGCAACAAGAAGATAAGTATGCCATGCATAACACAGCATGAGGCACTAGAACGAGTCACCAATTCCTATTAGACCAAGCAGTGGGGACCTAACTGACATTCTTTTCTTCATTTACAGAAGAAAGAACACTTTATTAAGCATAGCAAAATTTGTTTTTGTTTTTGTTTTGTTTTTTTTTTTAATTAGCATTCAGTGGTTAGAATGAGTATAGCATCACGGTTAAGAGTTCTAGCAAACCAATGAGAAGACTTGAATTTGAATCTTAGCTCCACGGCATTCTGGAGAATAGCGAATTTCTTAAACTACCAAACTCAGTTTCCTTGTCCTTAAAATAGAGATGAGACATTCATGTAAATTGCTTAACAAAGTGCTTGATACGCATTAGTGACTACTGTTATTGCACATCAAGTTTCTTATGGATTTTTTACTACTGGATTCCTGTAGGTATAAATCTGAATATTATGTTACACAAGAGCAACACTACGGAAACACCTGCAGGCCACCTGTTTTCTGCCTCCTGCATCCAACCTTCCCAGCCAAATGAGCTTGGCCTGCCTGTTATTTTAATTATAACTGTAACAAGAATAATCTTGAAGACTTGTAGATTATGTGTGCTCTCTAAGTCATGCCAGAAACCTAAAGTGAAGAAGTGCACAGGCCACATCTGAGCTAGTGGTTCTCCACACTGGGCAAGGTCTGGAGTTAGCCCTCGGTGAGGCAATCAGATTCCAGGTCTCTCCCCAGTGAAAATCCCAATGGAACAAGAAATGTTGAAATGAGCACCATTCAGAAATACTCTCTTTGCATCAAAGCAGCATTTTGCATGGATTAGCAACCAACTAAAACACATTTTGATGAGCCTCATAAATAAGTTCATAAGAAATATGGACAAGATAGAAGAATGTGATAGAATCAATATTCTTGCAGGGGAGGAGCCCTACTTTGTTATATTTCTAAAAGACAATCTAGTACCTTTTGGGTAATTTCTCATCCTTCACACATTCCAGCATTAGAACAGGAATGAGAATGATGGGGACACAAGAAGCCTGACAAATTTGCACAAACGTGAGGCCAGTGCTGAAGCAGCCATTACAGAGTGAAAAGGACTCAAAAGGAGACCGGGTTCTCTTCATTCCACCACTAGGTAAATGGGATGCTTACTTTATCCCATTTTCCCTGAGTCACCACCACCCCTTGACACTGTGCAGGGCATTTTTAGATTCTGAAATGGAATGTGTAAAATGTGGAGAGTCAAGAAAAAAATTAAAATGAATTTCTCATAGAAGGTCAAGAAGTCACACCTCCTCTATCCCTCATTAGTTCTTCCTCTTCCCCCTACATTAATCTTCTCACCTCCTCTCTATTATCTGAACCTGATTTCCAACTCAAGAATGAGGCCAAGTGTAGAAATAAATTACAGAAGTCAGGTTCAGATCACACCATGTTATCTCCCTGGCCTCTCAGCTGCCCCAAGTCCGCATTCCATTCCATCAGGCACATGATTATATCATGTCTCTGCTCAAACACAGGGAAGAGCACCCTACAGCCCCCTAATACCAGTCATATTAACTCAGAGGGCATGCTTGAAACCACATACTGCATGAGGATGTTTCCTTCATTATTCTCAATGCTTACAATAACCCTAGGAGGAAGTTACTATTCTATTATTATCCCCACTATTATTCACAGTCCATATTTGGTCATATCTGTATTCCCAGCATTGTTCAAACAAACTGAACTTCTGTTTCCTATTCAAGCCTGATAGTTCTTCCCTTTGGTTCTTGCTATGGCTTTCCATCCAACAGGAATGCTCTCCTATTTACCAAATACCCCATTTTTAAAGCTGTTCTCAACCACACTTCCTCCACAAGGATTTCTCATACCTCTTACCCTAAAATATTTTCTCTTATCTAGTACAGATATTTTTTGTAGCACCTTTATGGAATTCTCATTTGATTTTGTCCCTTTCTCTCTCCTTTGTTGGACTGTCCATTTTTCCAGAGACTGAATATCATGACATAGTTGCCTGTGCTCAGCACTAAATGCATGACACACATCTGCTCAAGGAATGTCTTATAGATAAATACTAACTTGGGTGGGGACGGGGGTGGGGGGAACTAATCTCTTTAGTGTCTTATATATTTTGCTTCTCCCATTGATTAGTTTTGTCTTTTTCTTAATTATTTTTCACTCACATGGAAAAACCAATATCAGAATAAACTTCCTCTAGTATATTATTTTTCAAAGTACATCTAATGATGGTTATTTAATCAAGGCTCTAGTTGGTCTTACAGTAAATGGACCTTGACAAGAAATTAAGGAAGGAATCTATACAGAAAACTTCTGTGCCTACTCTATTAAATATTCTAAGTAATGAGATTATCCACATTTCATTTAGACAAGCTTGCAGAAAAGGAGTATAAATTAGTATTTAGCATCATACTTTTCCCCTATCACATTGCACACCCTGGAAGATGGTATTTCATATAATTCACTGAAGGTATTTTTAGCTTGTTCATAGGTCTCCACAGAAGTTTAATGGAAATTAATGATCCCAAAACCTTACATCTGTTTTGATCTGTTTTAGATTTTAGTAAACTTTTTTTCACAACCTGAAATCAACTCATTTATGCTCAGGCTTATAGGTAGGTATATGAGAACATCTACTACGCTATTTTTATAAGCCAAAATGATAAAAAAATTGTTCATAATTTCATAATATGGTAATTCTTATTCAAATAATTAAAACACAGTGTCTTCACTAAGTCGGCAAACAAGCAGGACAAGAAAAAAATGTGTAAACACTCCAGTGGAGGAAAATGAATACATAATCAAGGAGTTAGAAAGATTAGATTAATTCTGAATATCTTTAAGAAAGGTCTAAGCTGGCTCTGGAGAACATGCATATTTGAAAGGGCAATGAAACCCAGAGAGGAGAAAAAGGTACGTGAGAAGTAATGAATAGCTAAAATGAAATAGGCAAATTTGAGAAAAAGACTGAGGAGTTACAAGATGAACCAAGATGGGAATTAGCATGAAATCTGAGAAAAAGAAAATCCATGGAGGTTTATTATCACTTTTTAATATCGGAAAAAATTGTAGCCAAGACATGTTGAAGTGGCAAGACCAGTAGCTAGAAATAAAAGATTAAGCAAACTCAGAGCGGGGCCAAGTTCAATTCAGCAGCTGTATTCTGAGGTCTTACTTAGGGCAAGGGCAAGATGCCATGCTAAAAGCCGCTGAGCCCACATAGACAAAAGAGAAATCCCGCCCTCCAAAAGCCCAGTGAAATGACAGAAACAAAGCTAGCATTATACCTAAAAACCAAGATAGATGGCTGATTAAGATGACTGTCAGGAGAGAAGCATAGTGAGATAATGAGGAAAAGGAGAAAGCTCTCTAGTGAAAGAAGTGACTTATCATTCACATGCATGCTGTTCTCATTCACGGAGAGAGAAAAAAAAGTTCAGTAAACGCACAAAAACGCTGTATGAATAAGTAAAAAGAGGTTAGGCTAAGAAGAAAGAATTTGGAAATAAAAGAGGACCAGAACAAGCATTATCTGTCCATGTGGTGGTAACTATATGAACAGATACCATCCATTTTAAATGCTGAGGAATAGTATTATCAAATAAAGACATTCTAGCTAGCCTCATTGGTGGAGAGAGCATTTTTCAGGTGCTATGCTATTGACCCTTCAGAGTAAGTTTTACCCCTCAGGATGTTCTCTCAGAAGTTTGAAAATATTTGAAAAACAGCTCAGCCCTTGGTGCATTTTAAATTTGATCATGCATCACCCAACATCTCCCTTTTTTTTTTAACCTAAAATGTAGTGTAGAGAAGATGTATTTTTTCATGCAGACTACAAAACAGGACTCAACAAGATGGAGTCAACTCAAGCAAGCGTCAGTAAAAGAATGTGGTGAGCAAGGGCATTCCATCACAAAGGCATTCCCTCAAAGAGGTTACAAGAGCTGCAACCGAGGCATCAGTCATGAAGGCCATTCTAATAGTCACAAATATACCACACAAGAATTCTAATAACATCCCTTAGAGCAGGGGACAGCAAACTGTAGCCCCTGGGCTAAATCCAGCCCACTGGCTATTTTTGTACAGCCCACAAGCTAAGAATGAACTTTAACATTTTTAAATGGTTAAAAAGTTTTTTAAAGATATGTTGTGACACTTGAAAATTACATAAAATTCAAATTCCAGTGTCCATAATAAAGTTTTATTGGAACGCAGTCACAATCATTTGTTTATATAGTCTATGGTTTCTTTTGCACTGTGACAGTAGAGTTGAGTAGTTATGACAGAGACCTTTTGGCCCAGAATCCAGCCTAAATATTTACTCTCTAGTTTTTTACAAAAAAGTTGACTGACTCCTGCTTCAGAGTTCCAGGATTCCCTCACACAAATGTTTAGCATGACTTCTCTCTACTGTTTTTCAAAGGATGACAGAAGAGAGCTGTATAGTCTCCTTGTGGCAGAACAGGCTCTGTAGTTAGAAAAACAGAGTTCAGTCCTGGCCCCTCAGTCTCCAGCTATGTAGTTGGCCAAGTAATTTAACATGTTGAGCCTCAATTTCCTGGCCTGTCCAGGAGAGTGCTACAACCCCCACCAAAGCAGCACCCTAGGTTCACCAGGAACTGGATAGGATGGTGAGTTCTTGGCCTTGCCTTCTTAGGTCACATGCAAGTGTTTCTTCTTTCATGTGCACATTTCTGAGACGTCATATTTGTTCAAAAGGCATTGGTCATACAATGGCATGAAAGACAGATCCTCAACAAGTCAACTGTTCTGCTGTTATCAGTCATTCTTAATACCTTTTCAAATCACAGATGCCTTTGCATATAATCATATTTTCATTCATTTAACAAATAATTGAGTTCTCATCATGCGCCAGACACAATTGCAGATGATGGGGACAGAGCACTAAATAACTTGTGGGAGAAAGCAGACAATATATACAAACATGTATCCTTATATAAATTCATATATATGTATATCTCAATTATATATATATTTCAATTTCATATGTATCTCAATTATATGTATATATATCTCAAATATATATAAAATTTATATATATGGAGGCAGACTCAATGGTCTGAACATGGAAGTTGAGAGAAGTCAAATGCAAGTAGTAGATTTCTGGCTTGAGCAACTATTGTCATTTTCTAAGATCAGCAACTCCATGGGAGTAGCAGCTATGAGAAGAAATCCAGAGTCTGGTTTTGGGCAAGTATAAGATACCACTTAGTGATAATGCTGAATAGATATTTAGATATCAGAGTATGAAATCCTACATAGAAGACATGGCTATAGGTACAGATTTGAGAATAATCTGTATAAAATTAACATTTAAGACATGGGACCAAATGAAGTTACCTAAATATGCATGTAGAAAAGGGAGGTAAAAAGAGGACCTAAATAAGGAGAACGCCCTGGGATCTTCCAACACTGAAAGGTCAAGGAGAGGAGTGAGACCAACTCTAAGAGAAAAAACAGCCAAAGAAGTAGGCAAGGGGCATGCGACATCACAAAAGCCAAGAGGCAAAGTATTAAAAGGAGAGACTGGCCATTCTGGTCCAGTGCTGCTGAGTGCTCAGAACAGTGCCCTCTGGGATCACCAACATAGAGGTGATCTGACTCCGTGAAGTGGTGGGAACTGAAGAACTACTGGAATGGGATGAGAAAAGAATGTGAAGCAAAGTGAAGGAAGTGATTAAATATCTCTGATGAAGCTAAGAACATTTGTCCCAAACCAAAAAAAAAAAAAAATGCATACTAACAGGAAGGATCAAATATTAGGGGGATTACATGACAGATTTCTCTCAAGCCATGAACTCCCTAAGGTTCTAGGCACCCATTAAAAAACCTTGGTCTACAGTAAAAACATACTGCCAAGGCTAACTTCTTTCACCCAACTGAAACCAAGAATCATGAGGTCATAGACAATTTGTTATTTGTGAGGTCTCCTGTCTTTCCCATGAAGCTCTTTTCCTTTAGAATGTGTCTCTTTTTCATAAAATGGAGTCACCCAGATATAGAAAGAACCCATAATTATGCACAGTTGAGTCAGACTGACTCCAGCTGTTTCACTGACTTCTCCAAGAGGCACTGTTAGACGGAGAGGCCATGGAAAAGCCAAGGCCCTTGTTACACAACTTGCTTTTCCTCCCATCTCAGGCTAGAAAGACTATGATTTAGCATATAGTGTTTCACCAAGAGGGCGGCTGAGATGTTTTTTCTCCAAATTCTGCCAGAAGAGACTCTAGTGTCATGCTAATTGAATGAGCAGCTAGGGTATCACCTCCATCAGACCCTACAGAATCAGAGTTTGAAAAAATAGTATTCAAGGAACTAATTTTTTTAAATCTCTCGTTTGCTCCTAAATTTCCACTTTGGTTGACATGTTGCCCTTTCATATAAGAAGATACCAGACTGTGTATGACAAGTTTCTGAATTTCTGACAGCAATCCTGAGATTTAAGAAACAGATAAGCAGGGCTTGTCTGGATCATGCAACTCACTTAAGCACTTAAGTAGACTTTCAGTAGAAAAAAAAAAAATTACAACAAAAGGAGTATCTGAACCGGAAACAGTTCATTCTTGTTCTTATTTTCTCCAGCATTCCTCTATCAGGCACTTACTATGACCTTTCAGAAGGCCAAGGCTAGGGCCAAGAACTAAGCACTGAGTGATAGCCAAGATTCCTCACAGAGCTCACATTTTAACAGAAGACGACAATAAACAAGTAGAAATAAACAAATATATAAGAAATTTTTAAATGGGGATTGCTTCAAAAAAAAATTAACAAGCATCAAAAGCAGAGAGGCTTGTCTGCATTGGGGTAGAGGAGTCAGGGGAGGACCCTAAGGGAAGAAATAATACATGAACTGAGACCTGAATGATAAGGAGGTGCCAGCCATGGGAACAGCTGAGGAAGAGTCTTAATGCTTTTAAAATCTTGTTTCCAATATCAAACTTAAAACTACTGGAAAATAATCTAGACTTTGCAATTTAGCAGCAGCATTTCTAATAGGAAAATAAATATGAATTCCTGGGATTGCCTATAAAACGAAATGAGTTGTTACTTCTTCTATGTATTCAATGACTAATTACGAGAGTAGAGAGCACAGAACAATAATTGCTGTACTTTTGTTGCCTATGTCCAGGAATTAGTTTATCTGCCCTAGGTATCTACCCTTAGAGTAAATCTATGTTCCTAAATTATCAGTTATGAGTTACTAATATCGTAAGCAAGCAGAGAATGGTTTATTTCAATTAGTCTAAGTAATTCTGAAAATTTCATCCAGCCTCAAGAAAATGTTTAAAATATAAAAAATGAAATTAAACATGAGATACAGAAAATAGAATGTTGAATATGCTAGGCTAAATGCTGCCAAATACCTTGCTAAATTCCACTGGCCAATAATGACATTGTGCAGTTGTTTGCTTTTTGTTTGTTTGTTTTTTAAATTTGCTCTGCAATACTTTCTCAAGCATAATTTTACTGACATTAATATCTGTATCTCACCAAAATTCTCTAACAAAAAACAAACTCTCCTAGTGAAATATCAGAGTCAAAATTCAGATACACCTTGCTGCTAAAGCCAAGTTAGCTAAAGGTGAAAGTAATATTGATTCCCTGGTGAAAACCCATTTGTCGAGACTGATTCATTTTTGCCTCAGATAAAAGACAAAGACAATGTAGCTCTTTAAGCCTAATTTTTACCATATACTGTTTTGAAAAATTGATCACTTTTCATATTTTATTTTTTTAAAAATCTAGACTTATAGATTTGGCTGTAACTGTGCTTCAACATGGTTCTTCTAAAAATATTTTTAAAAATAAAAATAAACATAAACAAGTTGATGATCACCTAGAACAAAACTCAGAGAGAGGTCTATGATACCAGCAAATCTGCTGTTCCTTTTTCTTCTACCTTCCTCTCCTTTTCCTCTCTCCTCTTCTCTATATTTGAGGCTTGCCACCAATACCCAAGTCTTAAAAAATGTTGCATAAGTAAGGTCTAAACTGACTGGCAATCACTGATGCATAGCTTTTGCCATGATTACGAGCTTTGCCGTGATTACTAGCCTAAGTTTCTCTATTAAAACTCAGAGAAGACAGTACATGTGTCCAAAAAACTCAGCCAATCAAAAGGAGAAAATAAAATGGATGAAAAACAGTACAGATATTCAGACTTAGTCTGAGCCTTGATCATGAAGAATTAAACTCCTTATAAGCTAATTCTGGGAAAATTTTCTTAAAAACTGGATATGAATAACAAATGAAACTTTAGATACATCCAGAGGGGATAGGTCCCAATTCTGCTGGTAAAAGTACCTGTGTCACAGCAATCCTGGACTATGGTAAGAAAATCCTGTCCTTGGCTTGGGTTTGTATAAAAAAAGAGACTCCTAAAAGGGAAGTTTAGGGCTTTCAGAAGCCTTTGCAATCATTACAGCTATCCAGTTCTTTTTATTTCAGTTGTGCAATGAGAAAGTCTTAATGTGAAAACTCATTAAACATATTATTGTTCAATGTATATGTAGTTTAAAAGGTAGATAAAAACTTCTCCCAAGTTGAGCATCTTTTTAATTACACTCTATTTTGAATCAAATAGAGTGTAATTAAAAAGAGGGTGAAGATAATGTGTAAGCTTTTATGCTACTGCCTTTAAATGCTAATATCAATACTAAAAGCAAACATATTGAACCACTTACCATGTGCCAGGTAGTGTGTTGTCTCATTTAATTCTGAGAACAACCTTATAAGGTGGGTATTATTATTATCTTCAGTTTATAGATAAGGAAACTGGGGCACAGAGAAGTTAAGAATTTTATTCATATCACAGAACTTGTAAGTAGCAGAGCCAGAAAGTAACATTGGACAGGCTGGCTTTGCAAAGGAAGTTCTTAGTTATGTAGTTATTCCAAGATGCTCAATGGTGGAATTTTAGTCTTCAACTTTACTCTGTGCAATGTCCTTGAAAAAAAAAAAATCATCTCAATCTCTCAGCAACTCAGTCATTTCTAGCATGCTGAAGTAGGATGGATCTACCTTATAAGTCACAGTAAAATAGGAGGGCTCTACCTCATAAATCACAAAAGCGAAGAGCACTGGTGGTCACAGTACTGAGTCTTTCACAATTCTTAAAATCAAGGTGAGCATACCCTGAAAAGGGCAATCAGATCATCAACAAACCTCATAACAAGACCACTTGAGGGAAGAGGGGTTGAAAAAGGCTTTCAAGGCCCTTGAACTCTGACAGGAGAGAGAGGTTAGAGCAATATGCAGTCACCACAAATACAAGGCTACTAAAATATACCAATAAGATGGGAAAGGTCCTGATCTGTCAGACAGTAGATATGGTTAGCCTTCCAGGAAGGCTTCCTGAAGAAAGACGGGGCGTGGGCTGCAATTTTTTGTAAGGAAACAATGATAAGAATAAACTCTACACATAATGAATGCGTAAACTGGGCAAATCTTTAAACCATGAGCCTGAGTTCCAACCAGAGTATCTATATAGTTCAAATGGACAAAAACCAATTCCTGCTTAAAATACTTCTCAAAAGACAAAGAGGTATTAATGCCATGATCTGTTTTCTCCTTCCAGGCTATTTTTCCAAAATGAAATAATTTTAATAAAAAAAAGAATAATAAAACCCTGAATTATTTTTAATATCTGAAAATATTATATCGTTCCTTCTGTTGCCAAGCAACGCTTGCTACGATACAATCTGAGACCTTGATCAACATTCTCAGCTGTATAGAAAGGATACAGAAACAAGATATCTTGATTACAGAATGAAGTTTTTAAAAAATAAATAAAAGAGAAAAAAATAGGACTCATATCAAATCATTTGATTTCTATACTGGAAACAGTGAGCCACAGATTCCTCAAATTCAGAAAACTCAGTGTGCAGAGCTAGTAATAAAGGAGGACTCTAGGCAGCTAATCAAATTTCTGCAGCCATGTAAGAACACAGCAATGCCACTCTTACCACATTAGCTATAATTATGTATTTTCACTTAATGATTTTTGTTAGCTTTTGCACCTTTAAATGCTAGAACTGAGCTGTTGAAATTAGTCAGGATGCATCCCCATGAGTTATGTATTCATATAAAAAAGAAAAAGCCACCAATACTTAGGAACAAAACTCCAAAACTGCTCATCTTAACAGCCTTCTACTTGAGCTAGGAAGTCAGGTATCAAAACTGTGGGCAGAAATCTTAGAGATTTGAGAGGTGTGACTACCATAGTCATTGAATTTATTAATCCTATAAAGCCAACAGGAAAAGAAGACCGGGAAACGGTTGCCACTAATATATTTAGGAGAGACAATGAAGATGCAAGAGTTCAACAAACCAAAAAAGATGAAATCATAATACCTAAATACCAAATGTAATGATATGTAGAGGTTAAAAAGATCAAATTAAGAAAATATGACTTAAAAGAGTTCATGAGTGAAAGATCATGGACTTTTAGTTGAATGGAAGTTTAATATCTGTTAAACTATGACATGGTTGCTTTTTTAAGCAACTGTGTAAAATGACTAAATACTTGCTAAATACTGGGCACTCTGCTAAGTGCTTTCAATCTTACCAAGTTCTATGTGACAGGCATCCATTCGCTCATCCATTCAACAAATATTTAACGAGCATGTATTATGGTCTATAGGCACTATTCTAAGAACTAGGTAACTGATGGTAAGCAAAGTAAAAGGGATATGGTTTCTGCCTTCATGAAATCTAACAGTCTAGAGAAGTTCTCATGCTTATCTTTATTTTATGGATGAGGAAATTAAGGCACACTCAAGTAACTTCCCAACAGAGCTAGTAAGTGGCAGGCCTGAAATTTTAACTCAAGTCTGTTTGACTCCAAAACCTAGAGTCTGAACCACAGCTCATTACACATGCCCTGATTTGGGTGGTGATAATTTCATTGTATCTTGCAATGATATCACAGCTGTAAATCTGTATTTGGTTCTATGTGACTCATTTTAAGAGTGGCACTGAGTTCCTCTAGATACATTCCAGTTTGTCAGTCGGGTTAATGAAATATCTGGAAAATATGTCAGGAATATTCTCCAGGTTGTTTAACCAGAAGAGATGATTTAAATGTACATGTGATAAGCACTTTTACATAACAAAAGGATTTTTTATGTAGAAAAAGTATGAGATTTACTCTATAAATCCTTAAGAGTAGAACCAAAGAGGATATGATGGGAAGAGGACAGCAAAGGAGCAAATTTCAATTCAACAACAAAAAACAAAACAAAACCAAAAAAACCAGCTTTTTGACACAAAAATCTGTCCAAAATTGATTATAGGTGGCTTTAAAACAAATTCCCGGGAACTAGGATTCTTCAAGTGAAGAATGGCCAATGGCCAATAAACCACTGATAGCAGTATGGATGATACATGTGCTGAACTGCAGGTTGGATCAAATACTTCCGAAAAAAATCCATCCACTTTAGTATCCTATCATACTTCTTAGAAGATAGTCATACAATTCACTTTCTTTCTCTCTCTGTGTGTCTGTCTCTCTCTGTTATTGATATATATACTCTCTATATTATTATATAATATATATCTCTATTGATATACCAATATACTCTCTCTCTCTGTCTCTTTCTGTCTCTCTCTCCTCTATTGTGTCTTCCTCTCTTTCTCTCCTGTTGATATACCCTTCTCTTTCTCTACTATTGATATACTGACCCTGCACTCTCTCTCTCATAATATGCTCTGTCTCTCTCTCTTATGTGATATACTGTCTCTTCTCTCTCTATTGATATATGTCTCTCTCTCATCTCTGTCTCTGTCTCTCTCTGTCTCTGTCTTTCTCCTCTCTATCACTTTTTTTACACACACACACACACATCGAATTGTGGACATATTTCTGTATACAAAGAAAAAGTTCTTTTACTTTTAATTTTCTTTTTAAATTTTGTTGGCTACATAAAGGAGAAAAGCTCATTCAATTAGGTGCCAATCTATCTTTAACAACTCCCTTTAACACTTGCTGGAAAAAAAAAACAACAAATTCACTAAGAAATGGCAGGAGTGGGCAGAGGCCAACATGAGCACTAAGAATCTGAGAGCTAAATTCTCTACCAGCAAATCTGAAAGGCTTCCAATTCTGACAATACATGTAAACCTATCACAGGACCGACAGAGCATAATTGTGCATTTTATTTTATGCGAATTGCACTCTCTAGAATTGTTCAACGAACAATTTGCCAGGCCATATGCCTCAGCCATACCTATCTTCCATAAACCAAGAGAACATGACTGACCCTCTTCTAGTTAAAATAGAAACACTGAGTTCCATTTCCACTAGTGCCCAAAGTCTCATAAGCTCGATTTACCTTTTCAACGCCATCTCATGACAGATGATAAAAGACTGGCCAACAGTGATCAAATTAATGATCCTAATCTTACTGGCCCACTGCTCCAAGTAAAAACCTAAGCAAGCACCTTGTCTGGCTATAATCAAAACAAACAAACAACCACACACACACTACTAAAAGCTCACCAATAATAAAACAAAATCATTTATTTTTATAAGATCTCACTATTATTCCAGCCTTGGAAATCTTTAAAAACCAACTACAAAAGATAATTTTTTCAGCCACTCTTTGACTTGCTGTTAAGGTCCTGTTAATGCAAAGTTGCTTGAGGTTTCCCACACAAACAGTGTTATTTATCTCTCTGCCTTTCTTTCATCCTGGGAGAAGATCATCTGCTAAGAGCAGAGGGTACAGCTTCTGAGAACGCGACAACTATAGTGATGAACATCTGAAACAGTCGCAGAAAAGAGTGAAAAACAATGCTGAGTCCAATAAAATAGATTCTTAAAAAAAACACCTAATTTGCAAATGATATGATCTCATATATAGAAAATTCTAAGAAATTTAAAATATCAGAATTTATAAATGAATTCAGGAAGAGTGCAGAATATAAAATCAACATACAGAAATCAAATGTATTTCTATACATTAGCAATGAATAATCCAAAAATGAAATTGATTCCATTTACAAAGGCATCAAAAATATGTATAAAGAAATTTAACAGAAGGATAAGACTTGTACTGTGAAAACTACAAAACGTTATTGAAATAAATTAAAGATCTAAATAAATGGAAAGATATCCCATGTTAGTAAATCAGACACTTCATATTGTTAAGCTGGCAATATGCCCCCAAATTGATGTACAGATTGAGTGTAATCCCTATCATAATCTCAGCTGCCTTTATTGATGAAATTGACAAGCTGACATGCAAATACATATGGAAATTCAAGAGATCTAGAATAGTCAAAATAATCTTGAAAAAGAACAAATTTGAAGGATTCACATTTCCCAGATTTCAAACTTACTATACAGCTATAGTAATCAACACAGTGTGGTACTGGCATGAGGATAGACACATAGATCAATGGAAGAGAATCAAAAGTCAGAAATAAACCCTTAGTTTTATAGTCAATGATTTTTTGACACGGGTCCCAAACCCACTCAATGGGAAAGACTTTTCAACAAATGGTGCTAGACAAGTGGATATCCACAAAGCAATGCAAAGCAATGAATTTGAACCCTCTACCTCACACCATATACAAAAATAAACACAAAATGGATCATAGACTTAAATGTAAGAGCTAAACCTATAAAACTCTGAAAAAAACAAATGTAGATCTTCATGAGCTTGGGTTAAGCAGTAGTGTCTTAGCTATAATACTAAAAGCATAAGCAATAGAAAATACAGATAAATTGGACCTCATTGAAATTAATAACTTTTGTACTTCAAAGGACACTATCAAGAAAGTAAAGATGACCTACAGAACAGGAAAAAATAATTGTAAACCGGATAAGTATTTGCATATCTGATAAAGGATTTGTATCTAGAACACATATAGACCATTTACAACTTGATAATGAAGACGAACCAAAAGTGGGCAAAAGCCTTGATTGGACATTTCTCTAAAGAAGATAAACAAATGGTCAATAAGCACATGAAAAATGTTCACAATTCGACAGCAAGGGAAAAAATCAAAACCATAAGATAGTACTTCATACCCACTAGTATGGTTATAACTTTAAAAAGCAGACAACAGCAAGTGTGTTAGCAAGGATGTAGAGAATTAGAATCCACATACATTGCTCCTGGGAATATAAAATGGTGCAATCCCTTTGGAAAACAGCTGGCAGTTCCTCACAATGTTAAACATATAACGTAGGGGGTCATGTGACGTAGAAATTCCACTCCTAGATATTTATTCAAGAAATATGAAAATATGTCCACACAAAAATTTTTACACAAACAGCCACAGCCAAGATATGGAAACCCAAATATCCATTGAATTTTAAAAATGTAGTATATGCTTACAATGTTATACTGTTTATCAATCAAAAGGAATAGGTACTAATACATGCTAAAAATCAGATGAACTTTGAAAACATTATGTTAAATGAAAGAGGCTGGTCACTGAAAACCATATATTATATGATTCCATATACATGAAATCCGCAATAGCCAAATCTAGAGAAAGTAAATTAGTAGTTTCTTCAGGGTTGTGGGGGGAAGATTGGGATTGACTACTAATGGGTATGGGTTAAATACAAATTCTTCTGGAGGTGATAATATTCTGAAATTGTTTGCAGTGATGGTTATACAACTGTGAATATACTAAAAACCACTGAACTGTATACTTTAAATGGGTGAATTTTATGGTATCTGAATTATATCTTAAATATATGAAAGGGAGGGAAAAGAAGACATCAAGGGGAAACGGAAAGAGAAGAGAGGGAAGCGGGGAGAGAAAAAAGGAGGGAAGGGAAGAGAGACAATAAGTGCCACTTGAGAGGTGAAGTGAATTCTAGAAGATTATTTAGGTAAATGAGAAGATCCATCTCATCACATCTTCCTTAAATCTCCAATATACCCATTCTGGACATTTGTATGGTCAGATTTTGGGGCAGCAACAGCAATGGTCAGATAATACAGCGGTAATGAGCACTTTTAGCTGATTAGATACAGAAGTAAATTTCCCTTCAGACTTCCTTCGTAGGCTACTGGCTATCAGATGTAATTACATGTTAGCTTGGTCAGAATATTTAAAAATTCTTTGATGCAAGTAGCTGTCCTATAAAATGGTAATTGTCGTATCAAGGACGAAAGCAATGATTCCAATCTACATTTTCAGTGGATGAGACTGAGACAAAACTAGTGCAGGTCATTTGTTTTTCAGGACTGCAGAGCAATGGGCCAAATTCAACCTGCTGCTTGTATTTGTAAATAAAGTTTCACTGGAAAAGAGCCATACCCATTCATTTGCATACTATGACTGCTTTTGTGCACAGGTGAATAGTTAGGACAGAGACCTATAGCCTGCAAAGACTAAAGTATTTACTCTCTGGTCCTCTATGGGAAAAGTTTGCTGATTCCTGTTCTAGAGCAATATGACTAATTGAACTTTTTAAACAAATAATTCACACATCCAAATTAACACTATCCTCTTTAAAGCATTTATCTCATTATATGGTTTATATTTATTTCGGTGATTCCACCATTGCTCAAACTTTTGAAACTCCTCTTGGGGGCTGTCTTTCAGATCTAAAATGCATGCATTTTAATATCCTAGAAATGAAAAACTTTGGCACATATTAATAGGTAGGTAGCTATTTGGACCCAAGATGGCAGATCAAGATGAATAAAACTATCATTGGTTTAAAAACAGATATGACTCAAACAATTCACCTGACATTACCATGAAACATGTAAACTGTCTTCTAAAGCAATTTCAAATAAGTTTCAAAAATGATTTTTGAATAGAGAGCATTTTTGGAATAACTATTGAACCTCCTACTGTCATTATTTTGAAAAAGAAAGCTCATTTAGATGTATAAATTCTGGTATATTGGTTAAATTTGTCTCTTTACTTCCCAGTCACATCTCATACTGGGGACTTAGGACACATTTATTATCAACGGGTGGGAAAATGTGTCTGATAGGCCCCTGAACATTATGTGCCAGGAAAACAGATTTACAAAGACATTAACTCTCCATGGTTCAATTATCCTTGAGGGGCTGGCTCCCTCACAGCTGGAAGGCCTGCACATCTCCTTTCCTGATCAGGTCCAGAAACTCATTCTTCTATAAGAGAAGTGTTCCAGCCCGGTGGTCCAAACAGAGAATACTCCTGTTTGCATGAGTGCACATAAAAAGGAGGGAGGGTCCCTGTATTTCAGATGTTTCCCATGTTTTTTACCTAAGAGACAGCATAACAGGGGTTATTTCATTAATTTCAAAAGTTAAGAATCATTTTTAAGTGATAAGTATAGAGAAAGCCCTTTTCCCAGAATATATACCATAATGCTCACAAAAGCCAATGCAAAATGTGTCACCTAGATTTTCTACTTCAGCTTTCTTCTTTAAAGTGTTGTGAGAAATTAACAAATTTAAAAGTGGAGTAAGAAAACTGTAACCTAAAAAAAAAATCTAAATTTTTAGATTCTGTTTCCAAATATTTTACCATTTTCTTGCCCATCTCTAATTTAATAGCATTTTTCATTAAACGACTTACTTTAGCTGAATCTTTCTATAGCATTTTATTTTTCATAGAAAAAACTTAGTCATAGTTCATCAATCTATGCAGTATTTCATTAGATTTCAAGATTACAATAACGAGTACAACTGATATAAACAGGTTGGGAAATACACACAGCTAATTCTTGTTAAGCAAACAATTCAAGTAGTGAGAGAAGCGCACAAGCTTACCAAAGAGCATCCTTCAGGCTGCAAGTGCTATGGGCGTCAGCAAAAGACAAGCATTAGTCTGTAAGTAGGTCAAGTGGAAGCTGGTTAGGCACACATCTAATATATGGTAAATGTATATGTGGTGTCCAACTTCATGATGGGACATAAATGCCTTGGCAACTGGTAATTTAAAATGATATAAGAAACCTTGCACACAGGCTGATTCTGTTCTTGAGTGGCCACCTATAAGCCTAAAACCATCTAAGACATTTTTATGAAATGATCTGTGGCTCATTTCTTATTCATAAGCTAGTGCTTATTATTGGTATACCAGGAAATGGAGTCAGAAAAGCAAAGAACCACAGAAAACATCAAGAGAATTAGTACCTTAAATGTAGATGTTTTCACAAAACGGAATTCTGTTTTGAAGAGAGAGAGATGTAGTTCAATCCAGTAGGCCCAATGCCAGGGGGATGGGGGAAAGAGGTGGTAAAGGCTTTAGTGGATAGAGAAGCCATATACAAGCGAATCAAGAAACCCTACCTCCTTGGCCACCTGCATATTTCTTTCCTTCTCAATTCATAGAAAAGGTTATTACATGCCATTTTGGTAGCCAGGAAACAAGGAAGAGGTTATCAATGGAGATCAACTTTTATAGCAATTTTGTGAGGTAAAGCCAGTCTTACTTAGCTTTTAGACAATCCATTTGTGGTTTGCCCTATCATTAAGCATACTGACATTTCTGAAGAGTGATCTTCCAGAATGCCACTTAGCTACTGAGAAAAAATGATGAAGCACAAGCTGTCTGCAATGAAAAGAATATTAAGTGAATTTCTGGAAAACAAAGCATAACTTCCTCTATGTGTGTGGGTTTTCTGTGTGTGTCCCAGTTTTTTTTTTTTTTCAAATTAATTTGTCTTTCTTCAGAATCATTATAAAGGTAAGCTGTTTTCAAATCACATTCTTTGATATGTCAATAGTTTCGTATTTTGTCTTTATATTATACAAGCTTGGTTTTATTTTTTAAAAACCCCTAAAATATTTATTCAGAACATTGAGAGTACTTGATTTACCAGCTTTTTAAGAAAATAATAGTAGGCAATGAAGTTCAGATTAAATACTAATGGAATAAAAAGAGATTATAGAACAGAATATTTTTCATACTGACAAAAAGAGTCTTCCAAGAACACTAACGTCTCAGAATTCCGAGTCAATGTCTTGACTTCAGAACATCATGTTCTTATACGTACTCTTCCCTATACTCTTTTGGCCTTCTTCTTCTAGCAAATCCCAGGAACTTTAAATCTTTAGCACTAACCTCAAGGAAACACTCCTTCTTGCCCGCATGGTTGCTCTCTCCCTACTAGTTGCTCCCATAGATGGCCACACTTATCTCTACGACATTTATCATATCGCATTCTTTCTGTCACCCTAACTATATTTCACCCCATGAAGAAAGGATCAAAATCTTATTCTAAGTTGCATCTATCCCAGGATCTAGCGTTAACCCTGATATATAATAGATATTGAAAAAATGTTTATAAAATGGATGAAATAGGTAAAAAGAAAAGTTTTGCTAATGGAGGAAAAGGTAAAGTTTGAGTGGCATGGAAGAACATTATGCAGACACTTTCCCTGGAAAATGATGTTATACACAAGGATCTCCAAGAGCACAGAAGAGGGGTGAACAGCCAGGTGTGAAGTTAAAGTCTGGGGAGTGAATCATGCTAAAAAAAGTGGGGTTAAGGGCATTCCAGACAGGAAAGCAGCAACCTCTCCCCGCACCCTGACCCATACGAATATTGAATACCTAGAAAGGCAAGAAGAAGGTGGAACTTTTAGAAGACTTTATGAGCAATTATTGTAGCAGGATGAAGCAGGGAGTGGTCAAAAATGAAGCTAGACACTTAAAATAGGTGTGTTTTATTGTATATAAATGACACCTCAATACAGATTATTTTATAATACAAAATCATGAGAATTTTTAATGCCATTTTGTTTACTGTCCCATGGGTGTCCTCTAACATTGCATTTATTTATGTTTTCATATTTCTGATAGATCTTTTCTCCACAATTATTCTATAGAGATTTCTGAGGAAAGAGACTACGTTATTCATCTTTGTGTTCTTCATCTTTACTTCTCATAACATCTAATAAGGCATAGCACGTTATAGGTATTCTATGATATTGCTTTTAGCAGTGGGCTTCGAGGCCCAGAAAAAAAAATGTGTGTGTGCACACACATGCATACACATGTAAACATACATATACATAAAGTCAGCGTGAAGGCAAACAGTCTAAACAAAATTCAACAAAGTCATCCCTGTATTATTAGCAAACTCCTTATTGATACTGATGCTCATGATCGGCCTAGTTAATATAGTAAGAAATGGAGGAAGGAATTGGTGAATTCAGAGCTTCACAGTTTGGGAGACAACATCTCATAGGCTAAACATGTAAACAATAACGAGTATAGGCTTACACATGGGATTTTTCTCCGTTCAGTAATATATTTAGGTCTACCTTCTCTTCACTCTTACTTCTGGTCCTTCCAAAACCTCATAAGAAATAAATTTTTGATGATTTAAGAAGTTAAATATTATCTCCAAAAAAATTAATATTTGAAATCTATGACAAGACAATTTGCCCATCTCTTCTTGGCAGCCTCTTCAACAAGTCGGTGCAATAGGGAAAAAAGATGGGAACTATGCTACATGAAAGAAACTTAAGAACGTAATAACTAGAGGCAAAGAGCGGAGTGGGATAGAATCCTGACTGTAAAAATAAGTTCTAAAGAATATTTTGGAGACAACTGCTACATTTCGAATATGAACCAAGTAACATATAAGATGTAAATTTACTGACATAAAAAGTGATTATTAACTGGGGGAAAAAAGCAGATTACAGAATAGCACGAAGAATATGCTTTTTTTGGTTAAAAAGCAAATATATGCACAGAAATGGGCATGAAAAATATACAGCGTTAACAATATCTCAAGGTAGAAAGATGGTGTTTTCATTTACTTACATTTTCTAATTTTCTTCAATGTATAATTATTGCTATTGTACTACGAAGTTATTTTTAACAAAATATGGAATTACATAGCTATTCTTTAACAAGTATAGTTTTGCTTTAAAATAGTTTAAACTATTAAGAATACTATATTGACTATTAATTCCCATTTTCAAGTTTGTTT